>NC_137114.1:44635773-44963273 GCF_949357685.1 Gobio gobio
TGCACCATTAAGTAAAATAACAAAAGAGACATTGCCAAAATTGTATGTATTTTCACGTACCTGACATCGGTAATGTGCATGCTTTAATTTTTATTGCAGTAGTAGATGTACCGGATTTATCAACATGGATCATCGTCAGTTAAGCTTGAAGTGTTTGAAATCCTTCCCTTTATTTCACTGAAAACTGGCGTATTGTCACAGCATGCAAATACAACTTTTTGGTGCATTGTTGTACCAAATATAATATAACCAGATGAAAAAATTTTATGTTTCAAGTAAAATAATATTGTTAATTACTTTGATAACCTAAATCAACTCATAAAATGTGTATTTACTTTAAAAACACCATACACAATATTCACCATAATTTATCACTCAACTCTTTATTGGAGGATACAGTATACAGTTGATAAAGTAGCATAAAGAAAAATTAGATTCAAGATAAATAAAAATGGGTCTTCAAAAATACATTAACATCATATTAATCCATTCACAGCTGCTGAAGCCACACAAATGAGTGCCACAGAATCCAATACAGTCAACTATGATACAGAAAACAGATTTGATATTGTGTTGAAAAATAATAATTAATTATCACAGCTAGACTGGTTTCTTGCTCTTCCCTCTATCATGTTCATGTTCTATCCTGTTCTTCTTCTTCTAAACAGTTTGCCCACTTGTACCCTACAGTGTATAACTGATAAACAGATGATGTGGTCACTGATGTGGTGTAGCCTTTTCTCAACCAGAGGAAGAAGTTGTAACATCCCATTGTCAGGCATTCTCCAGTCCTGGTCTAAAAGTAAAAGAAAAAACACAATTCAAATTAAGTTTAATGTAGTCAGGTTAGCATATGTTCTGCATGATTTAAGCAGTGGTTGGCTACTCTGGGCCTCAGCATCCATTGTCCTGCAGATTTAGCTCCAACCTCAAACCCACCTGCCTATAATTATCTATAAGTAAACCTGAAGACTTTAGTTACAAATTCCAGGCATGCTCGATTAGTCTTGGAGGTAAACTCTCCATTTCAAAAGGCCCAGATTTGCCCATTCCTAATTTAAATTTACAAAGCCGCAGTCAGTACATTATATAATATACACATTGAAGCATTATGTATATAATATTGCAGCACATTATATTAGCCAAGTACTGACAAAAAAATATTTTACCCATATCAACAGCAACCTTTTAAACAGCAGATCTTTAAAAATATATTTTAGAAAGGCATGGTCTCTTCTTAGCCTTTGCCAGCGATGCTAGATTTCTTTTAAGACAACATACTCTTCTGTCACTTGTTTCAAGAGCATCACTTGTGATAGCCTGCACAATGTAAAATTGTTAAAATAAGGCAATACAATAGGTACAGAGGCACAAGACTTACCATGCTTATGAAGCACCCATGGCCATGCATAGTTCTCAGAGACTGGAGTTTTTGCCTCTTGTATTCCTCCTTGGCTGCACATTAGTCTTTTCCTGTAGAATCTTCTGAAGTGTGTGCCTTCTCTTGCTATCCATCTTAAAACACAAATGCAATGTGTTTTAGTCTGTGGAGTATAAAGCCTTGTTTCAAGCCAAAAAACTAACCAGATATTTCACATAATTCAAAGAACATTTACTATTTGATTCCTAATATATGCCACAACTCATTATCTTCCAAAGCTACACAGAACCACCCATGGTCTACAAAACAATAGAGAAATACCTGGAGTTTATACCAACTAAATGCTTTTTTTAACCCTTCAATACATGTCTGCTTTTATCTAAGACAAACAGACGGTGCCATTTTTAAGAATTGAAGGCCAAAAGTGTTCCAGCCTTTATGCTAAAAGGCAATCATTTTAATAATAATTGTATCAAAAAGGGAAACAAATATTTACCATTTTAGATAAATCCAAGATACAGAACCTAATTTGCTAATTTTAGGAGTTATAAAAAGATTTAGACATGAATAATGGTGTGTATTTTATCAGAGTATAGAAAGAATGATCACAGCTGTCCTTTGAGAGATCAACATCAAATTCTGTACTACATATTAAAGCAAGACAATACATCAATACAAGACATACCAATGGACTTGCGCACTTTTCTGTCGTCTTTGGGCACAAGATGGCCATGTTCCTTCCTCACCCTAAACAAAGGACTTATTCGATTAGCTTGCTTCGATATAAGGGTCTGGTCTTTCTTCTCTGCTGTAAAACAAGAAAGTCTCACTTACTGATATACTAAAAATATTATTTACCTGATTACGGCAAGATTCACTACAACTAACTAGTAGCTCTTGTGAGGGTTGGCTCATAAAAGTAATCTGCAAGTAATCCTGCAAAACAGAAAGAAAGGAAATTTCATTACATTGCATGCAAGTTGTGATTTCATACATAACTGTTTCTTTCTTTAAAAAGTGTTGCATAATTAAATGTTAAATACATTTATGAAACAAGTTCACTGATAGGTGTGCATTTCCATTATTAAAAGTATATTTTTAGTAGCACATATGAATTTGTTTAAAAATGTTGATTATTTACTTGATCTTTTGATCACGTAAATTATTTACATGCAAACAGGACGTTATCAGCAGTGCAACTGATGACAAAATAATAGAATATCTGATGTTATGTGAGCATTTCCGCTCTTGCAAACAGAGGTAGGTCATGAGGTGTGAAGAGACCTCCCCAATGGCCCAATTTGTAATCATTTTAAAGAATACATTGGACCTAATATAAACTTTTCTTTCTGGGACTGCTTTCCAAGAAGGGGAGCAACTGATTTACAAAAATCATGATAAATATGTACAGGAATTGAGGCTGTAGCCAATGGCAGGAGTCGGAGTAAAAGCTGCAGGATTATGTATGAGTATTTGTACAAATATGTACGAGTATCATATGAATTTGACAGTTTGTTAAATCTTGTGAATTATTAAGACTTTGAGAACATGTTCTCACTGATTGAGCCATGGGGTTTGTAAGAATATGTTTAAGAAATAACAAATGCTTGATAAAGAGTTCAAACCAACACATACTTACCATTGCAAATATTTGCTGTTGCTGCTTTCGGTCTTCTCCATTACTTTTCCATGAACAAGAATGGGCTGACTGAGTCCGAAAGGCCCTTTTGGTCGTTTCAGGTAAAAAAAAAAAAAAAAGAGAAAAAGTCATAATATATAACAGATACATTATATACAGGACAAAGTACTATTTACATCACAATATTTGGATTTTACATTAAAAGGCATTAAAAAGCATGGTAAGTGTTGTGGATACTGTCTATTTACAACAATCATCACATTACAACTAAGGTTGTTTTTATTGTGCTTCTACTACAAATGCCACGTTGGAACTACACTAGTTGTTATTATTAAATATGAATAACTGTTTAAAAGGTCTATAGCACGTCACGTGACAGTGTTTAATCGCCCTATTAGCAAGGTGTGTTGATTTAGAAAGCAAAGAAAAGCGAAGCCTGAGTGGAAATGAAAGATATAATGCAGTGACTGAACATAATCTGATCAATAACGACAGAAAATACTTTATATCAAATATTCATGGCTACTCACCAACATGTGGCCCACGTGCACTGATGCCAAACATCGCGATGTATTCTGAATGAGACTTCTTCAGCGAGATTTCATACCGATAGAATACCGGCAAAGGTTTCCCATTGAAAGCAATGGAGTTCCCAGTTCGTCTATAGACTGACGCCGAGGGGTATGGCCGTGCCTGTAGCGTCTTCACTATGACGCCGGGGTGCGGAGGGAAACGCAGATCGCTTTTGGGTCTTTTCTTCACACAAATCAATCGTTTGGCCTCGGAACAGTTGGAATACTTGACATTTTTCAATAATGTGCATGTTGTCTGTTATATTCTGTGTTTTATATCATATAACGCAAATGGGTAGGTTAAGGGGCGGGGTTGGGCTACTTTCAAACGTGTCTGAATAGCGTAAATACAAATCAATAAATGTAAATAAAATAATGCTGGCTGATTAAATTGAGAATCATACTCCAACATGTCATAATGGAAAAATTATAACCCAATAAATAGTTACATCATGATAACATTCACATGCCCAATACGTCTGTGTATAGGGTTGCCACCCGTCCCGTAAAATACGGAATCGTCCCGTATTTACAAGCAAAATGACGCGTTCCGTATCAAACCAATACGGGACGCGATTTGTTCCGTATTTTACATAGGTCACACATAGTTCAATAAACACACAAGGATTTTGCAGTGTGGAGAATACTGATAGCAAATATAAACAAATCAATTTCACAATAAGTAGTACAGGAGCTCATTTGTGCGTGATGGCGTTTTAGCGGCTTTGTTGCCATAGCGGCGGAGTCTAGAGAAACTCGTGTGCCTGAAAACTTGCGCGTTTTTTTAAAAACATGTCGAGCTCGCGTCGCGTCCACCGTTTGAACGCAAGAGGATCTCCAGATATAGAGCTGAATATCAAAAAGGTATCAATGGGTCTGTCCAGTAACTCATGATGAACCTCAGGCCAACTGCACACTTTATGAGAAGCATTGATCAGTGTCTCAGACTGACTGACTTAAAGCAGCAGCGGTGACAGGCACATCTGTGCTTCTAAAGGTAGCCTATAGTTTTTTTAATGGATAATATATTAATATAATATTCCATAGATTATCAGAGTTTGGCAGACAGAATTATTATTTTTTAGACGGGTTAATTAATAGATCATAGCCTAATAAATGTAATTATTAATTTATAATTTAGCTACGCTATAATCATACATAACCAATAATCCTGTCTAAAGTTTGTATAAAGTTTATGAAATAAAATAAAAAAAAGATAAAAATGGGACAAATAACTACATGATAATATAGTCATAATTTAAGTAAATTAATAAAAAAAATATATATTTTTGAAATTCAAAAAAGTGATTACTGGTTCAGAATGACTGCTTAAAGGGACAGTTCACCCAAAAAATGAAAATTCTGTCATAATTTTCTCACCCTCAAGTTGTTCCAAACATGTATACATTTCTTTGTTATGTTGAACACATAGGAAGATTACTATGGAAGTCAATGGTGCCCCCAAAGAAGCCTGGTTACAAACATTCTTCAAAATATCTTCTTTTGTGTTCAGCAGAATAAAGAAACTCATACAGGTTTGGAACATCATGAGGGCGAGTAAATGATGACAGAATTTTCATTTTGGGCTGAACTGTCCCTTTAAAGTGCACCAAATAGGCTACTAAAAAGTTCTTTAGAAATAAATAAAATAATCAAATTTAAAATAATATAAAATGTGTTCTGTTGCAAGTTCACATACTTGATCTCATGTTTTCTTATGGTTTATTATTGAGCTGTCAGGTAGTCAATGTAATAATCATTTCATGACGTGTTTTTTTTTTTTGGGGGGGGGGGGGGGGGGGGTCGTGAATGGGTGTCCCTTATTTTGCCACACCAAAGGTGGCAACCCTATCTGTGTATGACGCCAAAGGTGTCTCATTGGAATCACTGCAGTACCCTTAACGTCGAAAAATGCCTTTCAAGGGGTACCCTGTACGTAAAAAAGTGACGACGAGGGGTCCTGACCAAGCGTCAATATGTGACGAGTGGGAGTGAGACTGTGTTGTGAGAACTGTCTGCTAATCAGCTGGACCTGTGAGAATACTTCCGATTATAATATACAATACTATAATTTCATATCATACACTAATATGTGATGGCTCATTGTTTTATTATTTTGATTCTAACATGACTATAATGATCAGAATAACTAATATAATTTTTCCACCCTACAGCTAACCGTTGCTGGAATGATGGAACCTGTTCAACCCCAATGGCCTCCATTTGTGTTAAGGGCCTGTGAGATCATATGCAGTCATCCTGCACCACAGTAACTTTGATTGTACACTTTCTGATCTTATCTTGTCTTTAATACAAAGTGGGAATGGTGATTTTTGCTATTTTTGAGATATGCTTATCTCAAAATTGTTTATTTTTTATTTACTTCATTTAAACATTTTAAATAATAAGCTTTAATCTCTTCTCAATATCTTCTCTGAAACACTTCTCTAATCAATAAAAGCATTGATAAAGCAAAACATGTGTTGTGGAGTTCAATCAAATTCATGTATGAAAATATAAGAATACTGTAAAGTTTGAGGATATGGTTGTTATAATGGCATAATGTCATCACAGGGGAGGGGTTCATACACACAGCTGCTTCATCATTGACAAACACTAGAAGACATTTGCGTGTTTGTTTCCTACAATGGACTGTAAGCAAATATGAACCTCATTCAGTGCTCTTTTTGTTTTCTCTTATAAAATATCCCATTACCATTTCAGAGTAAGAAACCTCTGCCAAACGAATCAGTGATCGAGTGAACTGTCGAATCAATCTGAATCACAAACAATTAAAGACCATTTTCTAAACCTGTTTGACCGATTGGATCGATAGTGGTTCATTCACTATTCTGGCATTGCTAGTTCTGATTCTAAACAGCTGATAGAAAACACACAGGACATGATTTCTGAAATATTATCAGAAAAATGATTCTCAAGTCAGAATAGGTCCAGAAGTATTTATTAGTAATATTTGAAAAAGTCTAGTGAAGCCCCTGTTGCAGCAGCCTGATCTCATGAAAATGCATATCTATACTACGAAATGTATTTATTGCGTGAATTTATATGGCAAAATTAGTTTTTACATGCATGTTGTGCAGTTTTCACATGCATATGATACTGTATCAAACCTAGCTGTTTTCACAGCAAGTAATCAGACATATGGAGAACAGAGGGTATATCACACCAAGAAAAATGGCACTTTATTGATCATTTAATACAGCAAAATATAAAGATCTTTTAAATAGCATTATTTAATAAACGTTAGATAAAAACTACTGCCCTCAATTATAGAACAAACTGCCATCAAAAGTGAAACTCATAGGCTAGCACTGCATTGCACTCTAGTGGTTCCTACACATCCCAGACAGCATTATCTACCTAAATGGACACTGTGATCACACCCAAATTGTTGCAAAACAGTGGAAATGAAATATGCGTGCCCCAGCTCAGCGCATATAAAACGGTAATGTTTATACTTCTACATTGCACAACTACAACATTCATTCATACACACAAACAAAAATAAATAAAATATAAAATACTTCCCCATCTCCAGAAAACAGGTCGAAGAAGTCTAGGGAAAGAAGACCGTCTTGCCAGGTCCACAGAACATCAATGTCCTTCTCCAAACTAATGGCTGTTAGGCAGAGTCAAAGGGGCTGTAGTCCATATGAAAGTGTTGGGAGTCCACAGTCTTTCTCAGCATGATCACACGTGCTCAGACATCCAGGTGCAATCAGCAAAGAAGAGACGAAAAGCCAGCGCTCCTACATACCACTTCCCCACTATCTAACTAAATCCACAGATACCTAACTGTCTATCTTCATCGCTGGACAAACCCTAATGGTCTGGAGCATTCCCATTTTCCCCTGTGAGCGCAAAGGCAGTCAACATTTTGGCTGCGTTCGAAACCGCATACTTCCCTATATAGGCAAATTTATGCTGCTGCTCACTTACGTTTTATCTGATTTTTTGGCTTTCAAACATCTTAAGATGCATTTTTTGGGTACATCTGTATTTATTAAACCCTGCTTATGCCCATAGGCTTACAGGTAAATATCCACTTCATCCGTCCTCTTGATTTATTGACTTGGAATTGTGTATGTATTTAAGAATATTTTTTTATTCCTGTTTCTGCTTTCCTCACACTTTAAACTAAAATGTTACGAGACTTTACAAAATTACACACATCGAAAAAGTCAATAAATTTTCAATAGTACAGAAAATATCAACTAATTCTAAAGTTTGTGAACAAATTTTGATGTTGGCTTGAGAAGCCCGAACCTCGAGCCGGGACACAAACTCAGGTTGTCTGAAGCAGAGCTGTGTCATATGACGTAGCGCTGCCAGTGCTGCCAAGTCCCGAGTTTTCCCACAGATTGGGCTACTTTTACACTTTTTCTGCATGTTGAAGAGAACAGTTTGAAGGTCTGATTTGTTTGTGGCATTCCTGATTGGCTACATTATTTAATTCTACAAAACACTTTGTAAATAGAAACCTTTGACGCTCTCAAAAGCGCAAAGGACAAATCTGCAATTATTACGGAGAAAACTGATCTTAGACCAGTTATGGGCAGCTCTTCCCTCTAGAAGCAATCAGAAGCAGCAGCAGCAGTCAAATCCCCTCTTCCTTTTTCACTCTTATAACTCCTTTGAAGACTCACATTGAAAATTAATCTTGCTCCCTGCTTCAACAAATAAAATACTTCTGATTGGCAAATTTTGTATTTGGAATTTATTTCAAGATGAGAGAACAGAAATTCACATAAACACATCCATGTTAGTCATAAAAAGTCAAAAGGGAGGATATAAAAGTCCTGTGAGAAAAGGCAGATCTAAAAATTGATGATGATTAAAACATCTTTCAGTGATGTGTTAGTCTTAGACTGGGCTTGAAGATTTGAAACAACAAACATGATCAGTCACATTCACTGTTAATTATTATTAATATATGTCTTGTTGGTGAGAGGTAGGATGTGAAGGTCTTTGTATGGGCTGTTTTTCTATTAGAATGAACTGTGCACATGATATTTATTGTGTGTTGTGAAGTTCACTGTGTTTCTGAGTGGACTCCTGCTGTTTTTTCTGCGTCCCGACTGGACAGAAAGTGTTGATGATGACACTGTGGGCATCAATTCTCGCCCATGTTATTAACTTATTCGAGCAGAAGTAAGTCTGTCTTCAGTGTCTTTGAAAAATTCAACGTTTAAGTTAAGCAATGTGGAAATAGAGCAACAAAGAGGAAGTTGAGAAATGAAAAGCAGTTGGTCAAATGGTCATGGATTCAAAACATGGCAGTGTGTCATTTGTTAATACTTGATCTTGTTTACTGTTTTCCAGCTATAAGAGGGTTGATGAAGATGGACATCTCCATCAGTACGCAACACAGCAGAACTTATTTCCAGAACAGAACAACTTCCTGACTCTGAATGTGAAAAATGCTATTAATGATGACAAAAACGCACTCTACCAAGGTGAAGAGCTCATCGCTGCAGGAACTAGGAAATGAATGCATGCATTCAGAGTCTCTCCGGCCTATTTTAGGGGGGCTGAAGCCACCCCAAAATGTTCCTGAGCCCCCCTAAATGATAATAAGAACAACAATAACAATTTGATTTATCAATAACCGTATCCTCATTCATATTTAGACGCAACAAATGATATATATCCAGCTACAAAAAAATAGCCGAAAAGTCGGAAGTTGGACAGAAGTAGCCTACAAAGAGTCGTTGTGCTATCAAGATGATGCACCGCATCTCGTTGCATTGGTGTGAACTGTGGCAGCTTTCAGAGCGTTGCAGACCGGAGCGCTACAGCAAGAAACTGCCTGGAGGATTCATCTCGTCTCGTGGTTACCAAGGTTATAATCGTTAACGAAAATGAACGAAAACTAGGTGGGTTGTCATTAACTGAAATAAAAATAAAAACGAGGCATTACAACAAAAACTAACCAAATCTGTAATGTGTGTTTGGCAAAACTAACTAAAATAAAATTATATCGATTAAATGTCCTTAGTTTTCGTCTTTACCAATGTCTTTCGTAGAGCAAATAACGCCGCCCCCCCCCCCCCCCCACACACACACACACACACACAGCCCCTCCCCTCCATGCACACCGCCGTCTTCATGAGAACGAGTGTTCGACGTTGAAAGCAAGTTCCCGAAAGGTTGGTATCTCGTGAACACCTTTACACACAATCACACATTAAAAAGTGGTATACAAATATTTTTAATTCAGAATATAATTTAGTCAGTGTGTTAATGTCGACCAGTGAAGCGATTGCTACTTTAGAAAGTTAAAGTGCTACTAGTCGCAAGTTTGAGGTAAAATATGCACTTGGGTTGTCGATGTCAAAACACTATATAAGCTGTGATTCAAATAATAAATAATGTTACGTCATTAGGCTATTGTATAGGGTACATTTAGTATAGGGTGTAAAAATTGTACAGCTGTGGTATTTGTATAGGTTTAGCTCAATTTAGGTTTAGCTGTATATTTGTATTTTAGCTCAAAAATGGCTTGAATACATGCGGTTCTGTGTAATTAAATAGCATTCTGTGGACAGCTTATCTTATATAGAGAGGAATTAGATATAGTATGCTATTACTTTATCATACATTTACATGAACAGACAGATAGCATTTAAGTCATTGCTTATAGTAACTCATCAGGAGCAAAGTCTGGCCTAAGTAAATTCCCCCATGCAGCTTTGATGTGTCTAAAAGCTAACATTTGTCACAGACACGTCAGGTTACACCCTCCACCAATCACAGCGCACTCCTTCCCCAGAGTACTGATCACCATCACCTGCACCTCATCACCACACTCATCACCAGCACTACAAGACTCACAACCACACAGCACTCCACGTCTGGTCTCGTTCGCATATACTTCAGGCTATGCTTACCTCAAGGACTCTACTACTGATACTTACCTGTCTCCAGCGTGTCTCCTTCCTTCCGTGTTCCTTGTCTGCTGTGTGGGTGTGTTCCTGTCTGTCCCTCAGTACTCCAGCGATCTACAGTCTCCAACAATCTCCAGTCTCCAGCGACCTCCAGGCTCCAGCGTCCTTCCATCTACAAAACAAAAGACAGTAACTCTCTCTCTCTCTCGTATCACCTTCTAATCTACCAACAACCGGTTTACTCACCTGCTCCACAACACCTGCTCTACTGTGGTCTAATAAACTACCCTTAACTGTTAACATCTGTGTCTGCCTCCTGTGTACTTGTAACAACATTGCAGTAACTTTTCTTTAACAGAGTAGAAATGGAAGATGCTATGTCTGTCACGTTTTACTTGTTAACATCTTGGTTTCTTGACTGGTTGTTGACATAAGTGTAGCTCTAGATGTGAGTGCAAAGATTTTCAAACGCAAGTTACAAATACCCTAGGGGCTAAGCCCCCCCCCCCCCATCTTCCAATCCTAGTGACGTTCCTGAACTCACCCATGAGCAAACTTCTGACTAAAATAAAAGACAGCTAGCTCTGAAGAACTGGAAAGAACATGATGGAATTAAAGCTTTTGTCTTCAAGAATTTCTGGAAGTTTGACACTGAAAAAGATCTTCAGACCAAGTTTAAGCAGATTGTGGCTCATGTTCCTCTCTTCCGCTGTGTGAGTGAGAATGAGTGTTCCCTTTCGAAAGGGAACTCGCGCGGCGTCAGCTGACGCTATGGGGAATGCCTCCAGCGTGACAGGTGCCTGAAATCACAATCACAAAACGTCAATCCTATTGACCGGTGACAGCCTATGTCATCAAGGTGTGACCAGGAAGTATATAAGGGCGCCTTGTCAACATGACTGCATCTTTTTCGTCTTCAGGGACTGTTTTGCCTGTTTCACGTAAAGCGTCAAAAGTAAATGCAAGCAATGAAGTGTGCTCAGAAACAACGCCACTTTCGCAGATGTGTGGACCCGTGTACCAGGTATCTTACGCCTGAGGATACGCACACACTCTGTGTGTACTGTCTGGGTGAGGAGCATGCATGGGAAGTTCTTGAGGGAGCTTCCTGTGCAAACTGCGAGCGTTTTCCCCTGAGAACGCTCCGCTCTTGTCTGGCCCTCTTCTCGAGGGGAGAGGGTTCAGCATCAGGGGACGGCCCCGCTCAAGCTGAGGCTGAGCGGCGTCTGAGATCCTGGGGTTCCCAGATGGATCTGGCTCGTCATCTGGAGACTGGTGTAGTTCTCGCGGATGACGATCCAGATCACGAAGGGCAGACATCGGAGGAGGAGCGGGATCTGGGCTCCTCCTCCTCGTCTGCGGCTCTTCCAACCGAGCAAAGGATGAATGAAGAGGTTGGTGAGTCAGCTGAAGCTGAAACCACACAGCCATCCTGTCCCATGTACGGGGAGCTGGTGGAAGTCATGGAGCACGCTGCGGGTAGACTTCAGCTGCCTTGGCAGCGCGCGAGGAGAGAGGTTGTG
Source organism: Gobio gobio (assembly GCF_949357685.1). Taxonomy (NCBI): domain Eukaryota; kingdom Metazoa; phylum Chordata; class Actinopteri; order Cypriniformes; family Gobionidae; genus Gobio; species Gobio gobio. The sequence goes on from NC_137114.1 coordinate 44,647,797, forward strand.
CGTCCGAATCGCTTGAACGACCGGTTTCTCTACTGCTCATGACCGCCCAGCTCCCGGGAGTCTTCCATTTCTTCCAGATCTACATCAGCAGATCTCGAAGGGATGGAAGAAGCCTTATTCAGCCTGCATCCATTGAAATCAGCGAGCTAACTTTGCTGATGTCGAGGGACTGCTGGAGCGCCAGCTGTGAACATCGCATGGATTTATTTAACATTTCTGTTGCTCTTTACCCTGTTTATCATCTTCTCAGTAACGCAGTTGTTAGTAGAGCGTTTTGCAAACTGCTCATGTGTGCGTTGATAATAAACCTCTGTGAAATTTCTGGTACGTGAGTTTTGCTTACACTTAGCAACAACCGTTCAGGCCAGCTATCCGGCCTCTGTGTAAAGCGTCACAACCTTTCTAATAAAGCACATGATATATTAGAGTCTTTGGTGTCATGGTTTCTACAAAATAAACTGTAAATCGAGGGTAACGCAGGTAACGTTATGTCATTGATCGGGGACGCACGGACACGATCCTGTTTGAAATCGGTTATTTCTCTGGATGTAAACATTCTTGGAAACATTTAGGATAATGTAGATACGCAAGTCACCAGAATATAACATTTGTTCAAAGGTGTTGGATATTTTAATCAAAAACGTATGTGTTGTGCCTTTGTGAACAGATCAATGCACTGATGTCGGTGCATGTTAGCATTCAATTCAATTTTAGTGATCTCACCGCTGAACCAATTCGCGATTCCAACTTAACTACAGTCGTGAAGCCCCGATTAATATTGGTCTGTGTGCATGTTGCTTTAAAATCAGTCATTTGTATTTGTGTATCATTGTGTATGAGGTTTCCTTGCATTCGTGGGAGAGGTTAAAATGCCATTCTGTTCTGCTTTGAGCTTTTCTGAAACAAAATACGATCATTAACAAAAACCTGTGACAAGCTAATCATTGCAAGGTATTATTATTACACCGCAAACGAGCGGTCATATTGCGCAATCAAGTGTTTCACACAAATGCGTGCGACAGCACTGTACAGACCTGCTTGCGACGTTGCTGCATGCGAAAATAGCAAATAGTAAATTATACACTCAATCAACATCAGAAGTGCATGATTCATGAACATAGCTACGTATCACTGAGATGAATGCTGATGATGGCGCCAGAATGGTGGTGAAGATTGCAGCCATGACTTTGATAGCAGGCCCAGAGTCCTAGTGAAAGTGATTGCTGGAACGAAAACGAAAATGAAAGAAATCCGCAAAGAGGATGCATGCTTCTGAAATCCGAAACGCAAGATTTTTGCTCTCGTTGTGACAAAGGAAGTAGAACTCGCGTCTGTTACCGCGACGCTCAATGAACAATCGGAATGATAGGCTGACATGGACTTAAAAGGCCACTGTTGCATTTAACATTATTAACTTTATGTAAGACCATCATTATTGGTCCCCCTGGCTCATTATAAATGTAAACCCCAATAATAATAATAAATATATAATTTATGTTGTAATAATTTGTTTTATATTAATGTTATTGTGCTATGAAGTATTCATACCATCAAGGAATATATGGGAAAATTATACGGACCGTGCCGTTTATTCAAACAAGGGGCTTCATTTATAAGCATACAGCTGTTCATTCAAAGAAAGGGCTTAATTTATAAAACACAGCGGTTTACTCAAAGAAAGAGCTTTATTGTTAAACACACAACTATGTACAGTGCAGCAGTAATGTCTCGTAATGTAATGTAAAGTTCGTCGAGCTCCAGGCTGCGAGAGGGCGGTGGCCGCACAATCCATCCAGACACCCCGTCAACAAAGCCGTCTTCCTCGTCAGATATGAGTTCAATGGTCGCGGACTTCCAAATGTCCACCTCATCCAGCACACTCTCGCTTCCAGCAACTGTAATACAATCCATAAAGACAATAAGCAACCTGAAAAATACTCACATTGACAAAAAACGGATCTAATATAATAAATCTTACCCTTTTTCTTCTTGATCGACTCCGAGCTAAACTCCGCCTGCTATGCAAGTTCAGGTTGTTTGTATCTGAAGCTGCGGAGTGTCGATTCATAATACGTCTTACAGGCAGCTGGAAAACAATTACATGAGACTGGTATTAATAAAAACAGTCACGGTAAAATTAAACAAGGAATTAGAAAAACAGAAGTTATACATAAGTTACACACAATGTCGTCATGGTCAGCAGTTAAATCTGGACTCGTGGAAATCGCTCCAAGCAGATAAGAGCTCACGGCTTCGTTATGAGGCGAGGATAGTCTGTGTAAACAAAATGTGCAGTTTTAAGCTCGGATCTATTAACGCATCCATTTCCTTATACAGCTGAATAAAAGCATATTCTTTATATCGTAACGTTACGTTACCCATGCTGTGGTTCATAGCGCCTGCAGTTTGCCTCAGAGTTGTGAAGACGAAGACAGCCTCCTGAAAATGAGTCCAAAAAGTTGGCCGTGTCCATGCAGAGATTGAGTTGAAGACGGCGTCCTGTCATTGTTGATCGCGAAAAAGGAAAGCAGCAAAAAACATAGGAAATGTAAAAAAACAAAAAAGCTTAAAGCTCGTCTTCTACGCGTCATGGCCATGACCTCGACCTCGCACGTCATTCGACTAGGGCTCTAATATGGAACGCGCCCGGGGCCAAATCTCTTTATACGAAACGCGTGACTTAAGACCGTTTCAACACGCCCTGTTTTCCGCGTCAACGCAGCAATTTTTTACGTGTTTCTTTTGTATGTGTAGACACGCACATTCTGGTCGTGTAACAGGCATACACACACAGTCGACGCACAGTTTTAACATGTTAAGAAGACACATTTGAACGTGTTTCTTAACGCGCACATTCTGTACATGTCGAAGTGTAATTTTTTTTTTTAAAGCAGACTTACCTTTAGATGTAGCCTAGGCTACATACATATTAATATAAGATGTTAATTAATTGCTTAACTGACTACTGTGCTAGAGTAAAGTAGCCTATAGCAATGTATATTAAGTAAATGCTTAATATTATACAATTATTATAATTTATCTATATGGGTTATTGTTGGTTTTTTAAAGTTAGGCTATATATAATTTCTAAAAGTATAGGCTAATTTACACAGCACATATTTATAACTGAAAACACACACACACAACTTTATTCACTTTCACATAATAATGTTTTTGTAATTTGGTGTTTAGTTTGTTGTATAGTTTGTTTATACTGTTCTGTCTCTGTTTTGTTTCCAGGAACATCTGATGAGTGCTATAATAAAATGACTTCATTATATTTAAAATATGTTTTGATATTCATTTTATTTATATTATTAATATTTTATTTACCCATAAACGTGTCTTTAGGAAGCCATAAGTTATAGAGACAAGAATGACTTTTGCCATTTAAATGCCACATTAATTTACTGAGGACCCATACAGCCAATGATCATGTGTGAAAACACTTATACATAAATTGATCACTTAGAAATCAAAACTAAGGTTTGAGAAAGAAAGAATATGCATACAACAAAATATATTTTTTCATAGCAGCTTCAGTAACAAGTTCAAAACAAATTCTGCTGTAAACCGGCTCTAACAAGCCAATATAGTGTCAATATTCAGCTCAAGTGACTTCAGTGTTGATTCAGTTCAGTTGATTTCAGTTCAACTGTAAATTCCTCAGTTGTGCATATTTGTGTGTAGTTAGATGTATGTAAAAACAACATTTTTGGAAGAGTTAAAATAGTTTTGCACAAAGTGTTGCTTTTGCAAGAGATGTCTGATGTTTTGCATGTTGTGTGTTTTGTGTGTAGAGTTACAAGAAATGGAGCCATATTTTCAGAAATTGTGTGTAAGCAATTAGATAAAACTGTAAATGAATCCAGTTTATTTTAGTTCAGGACTCATAGTCCAGGTGTTAGTAATCTGTGCTTAATCTTTGTTCCAGGCAACAATTTTTTAACTCACGATTAACTAGATTAAGGCCTACTCTTGGCATAATTTAAACCCTGTCCAGGAAACCACCTCTTGAAAATCTGCATTGATAATTCATAAAATGTGGTGTGAGCTCAATTTAAATGACAATTACAGAAAAACACAATCTGACTTAACTATAAACACACAAACTTGTACTTTTCACATTTATGATTAATAGCCATTTAAAAAATCATTCACAGTGCAGGGTGGAAACATTTATTTTGGTATGTAAACTGTATGCTTTACTTGATTTATTTGTGTGCTTTGGTTCATTGTCTTGCTGTCTTCACTGCTGTCCTGTATTATAATTTTTTTTTTACATAACATTGGTTATTGCTAATGACATATAGAGTAATTAATCTACACTGTGAGCCCGGACAAGTTGAATCTACTTAAAAAATTGGAGCAAACTGGTTGCCCTAAAAATTTAGTAATGTGAACTAAAACGAGTACATTTAACTTAAATTTAAGTTAACATTTTAACTTAAACTTTAAACTTGTTTTAGTCAAAAAAATTCAGAACCTAGATAAAACTCCCCCTGCTGCTACTCTGATTTGCATTTGTGTAGCTCACAGCATCTTCATTTACATGATAAAGCCTCCCCTAGAATTAAGGGGAGGGGGGGTCATGGGGGGACAACTGCCAAGCAAGGCCCACGTCAATTTCCGACAATTTACGGCAGTTTTCGGTGTTGCCTGCAAATTGCCGTGCACAGTCGTAAACCTGAAGTTTCACGGCAATCTACAGTGTCACATACTGACGAAAATCCCACTTTTCATGCAGTGAATGGAATGGCTGTTGAACGTGTCTCCAGTTTCAAGTTCCTGGGGATCCACATCTCGGCGGACATGTCGTGGATGACCAACACCTCCAGCCTGGTCAAGAAGGCTCACCAGCGCCTCTTCTTCCTGAGGACACTGAGGAAGAATCAGCTCTCCTCGGCTACCCTGGTGAACTTCTATCGCTGCGCAATAGAAAGCATCCTGACCAACTGTGTGGCAGTATGGTATGGGAGCTGCTCTGTTGCGGAGCGCAAGGCACTGCAGCGTGTGGTGAAAACTGCCCAGCGCATCACAGGGACTCTACTACCTGCCATCGAGCACATCCAGAGGAAACGCTGTCTGCATCGAGCTCGCAGCATCCTCAAGGACTCCTCTCACCCAGCCCACAGACTGTTTTCTCTCCTGCCCTCCGGCAGGCGTTTCAGGTGCCTCCGGACCAGGACCAGCAGACTAAAGAACAGTTTTTTCCCCAGAGCTATCTCTTTACTGAACTCAAACCCCCGTTGATCCACTTCCCTCATATACTGCTAACTCTCCTACCTCACATCTGCCTTCACTTTGTTATTTGCACTACCGACTGTTTATTACAGTAACAGCTGTTTACTTATGCATTTTGCACTACCATACCTTAACTGGATTATGCGCATTTGCACTGCCGACTGTTATTTACAGTACCTACTGTTTACATTTGCATTTTGCACCGTACTTTTAACTGTAATATGCAACCACTTTCCACTGCACTTTTACACTTTTTTCAGATAGCTTCTGTCCATAATTTATTGCACTACCTTAATCCAACACTATATTCCTCATTTTAGCCTAACATATCATTGTATACCTCTATCTTTAAAATTCTGTTTATAGTAATAGCCATCTGTATATTATATTCATAGTACATATTCACCTGTAAATTCTGTTCTGTTTATAGTAATAACCATCTCTCTATTTATACATATTTATATATATTCAGTACATATCCATGTCCTGCACTTATGCAACCGTTGTATATCCTGCACTTGCTGATATTGCACTTCTGGTTAGACCTAAACTGCATTTCGTTGCCTTGTACTTGTAATTGTGTAATGACAATAAAGTTGAGTCTAATCAAATCTAATCTAATGTCCTCTGCTCCACCTCCATTAGGGCTCGGGTTGAGCTGAACATTGCAACCTTCTGCATGGAAGCGGTTTGGTCGGATGCTCCCCTGAGGCCCGAGCATTTCCAATGGCTGACGCCCTTGCATGAATGGCAGACCGCTGTATGAGAAAGTGAGGCGGCCGCCCTGAAGCAGGTGACGTAAGTTGTACTTCCCTCGCTTTAGAGGGTTTCTAAGCATTTGTTTGCTGAGTGCACTGCTGTTGGCAATGTGATTAGGTTCATGTCTGTAGGCACTGCCCCGTGAGACTGCGCTGTCGTGGAGGCCCTTTAGCCTCTGGGATGGAGCCAGCCCCAGGTGCGGGCGTGTGAAGGCCAGCTGGTTGTGAGTAGCCAGCTTGGGCAGTCTGGGCAGCAGACTCCAGGAGGGAGTCTCGACGTTTCGGCCCGTAAGGGGCCCCGGGGGGGTTTTTCTCCATCGATGTCAACTTCAGCAAAAACCTTGTCAACTAGAGGCCCTCTTTGGCCTCCTTGGGGATGAGTCCCCGGGTGATAACTGGATGTCCAGTTCTTCGTCAGCAGCAGATAGCTACCGTCAGCCTGGGTGCTGCAGCCAGCCTTCTTCTATCCGCGGCAGGGTTCATAGAACCTGCAGACCTCCTATTTGGAGGTAGGCCCTGCCAGGCCTCCCTGAGGGGTAGGCTCCCGTTTTTGGGTCACCTTGGCTCAGGTGATAGGCCCCGCCAGGCCTCCCTGAGACCCTGCTGTGATTAGCAGGCCACACTCAGTCTCCCCTGAGGGGGTATTCCTGAGGCGTCAGTTCCTCAACAGCTGGCACAAGCTGCTTGTAGGTGGTAGGCCAGGCCTCCCTAAGGGCCTGCTGTCGGGTAAGCAGGCTCACTTGACCTCCTCTGAGGAGGTGTTCCCAGGCTCCAGGTGGTTCCGCAGTCCGTGGAGGCTAGCACGTTCTGCTGTCAGGTCGTAGGCACCGGGCCTCCCTGAGATCGTTCCCCGGTCCCGGTTTCGGTGACACGTGGTAGCAGGGGTTGCTAACAGGTAGCAAGCTGCACGGGGCTTCCCTGGGGGATTCGCTATTGGGTTGTAGGCCTCACCTGGCCTCCTCTGAGGGCATGTTCCTGCTCACAGTCACTGGATGAGTCTAGTCACTGTAAAAAGCTATTGCTTGCGCACCTATTGTCAGATGGTAGGCCTAATTAAGCCTCCCTGGAGGAACGCCCAACGACTAGCAGGTGTTAGGCCTCACTACCCACATTAAAAAATACTATAGTATATTATAGTAAAATTACAGTAAAATTACTCTAGTAAGTACTATAGTGTTTTTGAACCATGCTATAGTAAATATACTACAGTAAATTGTAGTATATTGTAGTATATTATAGTATTTACTACACTTTGTTCATTTACTGTAGTATATTTACTATAGTACGGTTCAAAAACACTATAGTATTGACAACCCCAAATCAGAAAAAGTTAGGACAGTATGGAAAACGCAAAAAAATTTTTTTTTACTTTGACTTGTATTTCGTCTGGTCAACTTCATGTCATTTGTAAATATGCATCCTTTCCTGTCATTCAGACCTGCAACACATTTAAAAAAAAAGTTGGGACAGGAGCCATTTAGGGCTAGTAATGAGGTAATGAGGTACTCTTATAACTCCTTTGAAGACTCACAGCATTGAAAATTAATCTTGCTCCCTGCTTCAACAAATAAAATACTTCTGATTGGCAAATTTTGTGTTTGGAATTTATTTCAAGATGAGAGAACAGAAATTCACATAAACACATCCATGTTAGTCATAAAAAGGGAGGATATAAAAGTCCTGTGAGAAAAGGCAGATCTAAAAATTGATGATGATTAAAACATCTTTCAGTGATGTGTTAGTCTTAGACTGGGCTTGAAGATTTGAAACAACAAACATGATCAGTCACATTCACTGTTAATTATTATTAATAGATGTATTGTTGATTAGAGGTAGGATGTGTAGGTCTTTGTATGGGCTGTTTTTCTATTAGAATGAACTGTGCACATGATATTTATTGTGTGTTGTGAAGTTCACTGTGTTTCTGAGTGGACTCCTGCTGTTTTTTCTGCGTCCCGACTGGACAGAAAGTGTTGATGATGACACTGTGGGCATCAATTCTCGCCCGTGTTATTAACTTCTTCGAGCAGAAGTAAGTCTGTCTCCAGTGTCTTTGAAAAATTCAACGTTTAAGTTAAGCAATGTGGAAATAGAGCAACAAAGAGGAAGTTGAGAAATGAAAAGCAGTTGGTCAAATGGTCATGGATTCAAAACACAGCAGTGTGTCATTTGTTAATACTTGATCTTGTTTACTGTTTTCCAGTTATAAGAGGGTTGATGAAGATGGACATCTCCGTCAGTACGCAACACAGCAGAACTTATTTCCAGAACAGAACAACTTCCTGACTCTGAATGTGAAAAATGCTATTAATGATGACACAAACGCACTCTACCAAGGTGAAGAGCTCATCGCTGCAGGAACTAGGAAATTAATGCATGCATTCAGAGTCTCTCCGGCCTATTTTAGTGGGGCTGAAGCTACCCCAAAATGTTCCTAAGCCCCCCTAAATGATAATAAGAACAACAATAACAATTTGATTTATTAATAACCGTATCCTCATTCATATTTAGACGCAAAAAATGATATATATCCAGCTACAAAAAAATAGCCGAAAAGTCGGAAGTTGGACAGAAGTAGCCTACAAAGAGTCGTTGTGCTATCAAGATGATGCACCGCATCTCGTTGCATTGGTGTGAACTGTGGCAGCTTTCAGAGACCGGAGCGCTACAGCAAGAAACTGCCTGGAGGATTCATCTCGTCTCGTGGTTACCAAGGTTATAATCGTTAACGAAAATGAACGAAAACTAGGTGGGTTGTCATTAACTGAAATAAAAATAAAAACGAGGCATTACAACAAAAACTAACCAAATCTGTAATGTTTGTTTGGCAAAACTAACTAAAATAAAATTATATCGATTAAATGTCCTTAGTTTTCGTCTTTACCAATGTCTTTCGTAGAGCAAATAACGGGGCCCCACACACACACACACACACAGCCCCTCCCCTCCATGCACACCGCCTTCTTCATGAGAATGAGTGTTCGACGTTGAAAGCAAGTTCCCGAAAGGTTGGTATCTCGTGAACACCTTTACACACAATCACACATTACAAAGTGGTATAAAAATATTTTTAATTCAGAATATAATTTGGTCAGTGTGTTAATGTCGACCAGAGAAGCGATTGCTACTTTAGAAAGTTAACTAGTCGCAAGTTTGAGGTAAAATATGCACTTGGGTTATCGATGTCAAAGCTGTGATTCAAATAATAAATAATGTTATGTCATTAGGCTATTATAAAGGGTACATTTAGTATAGGGTTTACTATAGGGTGTGAAAAATGTACAGCTGTGGTATTTGTATAGGTTTAGCTCCTTTGTATTTTAGCTCAAAAATGGGTTGAATACATGCGGTTCTGTGTAATTAAATAGCATTCTGTGGACAACTTATCTTATATAGAGAGGAATTAGATATAGTATGCTATTACTTTATCATACATTTACATGAACAGACAGATAGCATTTAAGTCATTGCTTATAGTAACTCATCAGGAGCAAAGTCTGGCCTAAGTAAATTCCCCCATGCAGCTTTGATGTGTCTAAAAGCTAACATTGCAGTAACTTTTCTTTAACAGAGTAGAAATGGAAGAAGATGCTATGTCTGTCACATTTTACTTGTTAACATCTTGGTACTTGACTGGTTGTTGGCATAAGTGTAGCTCTAGATGTGAGTGCAAAGATTTTGCAAACGCAAGTTACAAATACCCTGGGGGCTAAGCCCCCCCCCTATCTTCCAATCCTAGTGACGTTCCTGAACTCACCCATGAGCAAACTTCTGACTAAAATAAAAGACAGCTAGCTCTGAAGAACTGGAAAGAACATGATGGAATTAAAGCTTTTGTCTTCAAGAATTTCTGGAAGTTTGACACTGAAAAAGATCTTCAGACCAAGTTTAAGCAGATTGTGGCTCATGTTCCTCTCTTCAGCTGTGTGAGTGAGAATGAGTGTTCCCTTTCGAAAGGGAACTCGCGCTGCGTCAGCTGACGCTATGGGGAACGCATCCAGCGTGACAGGTGCCTGAAATCACAAAACATCAATCCATATGACCGGTGACAGCTTATGATGTCATCAAGGTGCGACCAGGAAGTATATAAGGGCGCCTTGTCAACATGACAGCATCTTTTTTGTCTTCAGGGACTGTTTTGCTTGTTTCACGTAAAGCGTCAAAAGTAAATGCAAGCAATGAAGTGTACTCAGAAACAACGCCACTTTCGCAGATGTGTGGACCCGTGTACCAGGTATCTTATGCCTGAGGATACACACACACTCTGTGTGTACTGTCTGGGTGAGGAGCATGCATGGGAAGTTCTCAAGGGAGCTTCCTGTGCAAACTGCGAGCGTTTTCCCCTGAGAACGCTCCGCTCTCGTCTGGCCCTCTTCTCGAGGGGAGAGGGTTCAGCATCTGGGGACGGCCCCGCTCAAGCTGAGGCTGAGCGGCGTCTGAGATCCTGGGGTTCCCAGATGGATCTGGCTCGTCATCTGGCTACATCAGCAGATCTCGAAGGGATGGAAGAAGCCTTATTCAGCCCGCATCCATCGACATCAGCGAGCTAACTTTGCTGATGTCGAGGGACTGGCCGAGGCTGGATATGTGTCGTGCCGCCTGTGGACGAGACGTTTGCGAACTATCTCGCCTCTGGGCGGCCGTCAACACTAAGGGCTCCCAGCCTGGCGACGAAACCCCTTAGAACAACTTCACGTCTGAACGGCAGGGCGTACATTTCAGCAGGTCACGCTGGGGCGGCTTTGCACACCATGGCGATGTTACAAGCCTACCAGGCGGACCTGCTGAGGGACCTCGATCAGGGGGAGGGTCTAACCCCTGATGCGGTGACCGAGTTGCGCCGGACCACGGATCTCGCTCTCCGGGCTGCCAAGCAAACTGCGTTCGCCATCGGTCGCTCGATGGCGCCGATGGTAGCCACGGTGAGGCATCTGTGGTTGAACCTGGCGGACATCGGGGAGAAAGAGAAGTCCTTTCTCCTTGATGCCCCGGTTTCGCCCTCTGAACTTTTCGGCACCTCCGTGGAGGCGGTGGTGGGAAAGTTCAGAGAGCCGAAGGCGTGCTCGGTGGCATTTAGAACATGCATCCCGCTGAGATCCGGGACCGCGCCCAGGCAGTCGGGTTTCCCTGGTCTGTCACGGTCTGAGGACTGGAGGCAGGACCAGCGAACCAGCGTCACCTCTCGAGCGCCCCCTCCGTGGAGGACTGGTGCACAGAGAAGGCGGGACACCCGCAACAAGAAGAGGAAGGAAGCCGGTGCTGGTAACCGGAACCAACGTAGTACCAACGTACTCCGCCTCCTAGGGCGCTCAGATGAGCGCTGCCTTTTTCCCTTACTCCTGTGTTTCCCCTGGGTGCTTTACATCAGGCCGGTTGGCCTATGATGAGCAGGAAATGTAAGTTCTACCCGAAAGACTCAGGGAGGCGAAAATAACATTTGAATAAGATTTAATTAAAGTTGTTTACAATGAGCATCATAGATGAAATGATACAGTTCTTTGGTGTAGGCCCATAGTCCGAATCCGGAGGGTAACAGATGCTTGCAGTTCCTGCCTGAAGATGAAGGCAGGAGCGGAACCTACCCCCGATGTATGGACAGGGACCGACATGGTGGTGGTGGGGAGGATGGAGGTGAACACTGCGTCAGTATCTGTGAACGTAGTAATGGGTGGGAACAGAACTTATATACTATAGAAGACGAATAATGATTGGATAGCTAGATAATTAGTGAATGACGTAACATTGGAGTCTTCCAGGTAGAACTACGCTAGAGCTCCCATTTCTACCCGAAAGACTCAGGGAGGCGAAAATAACATTTGAATAAGATTTAATTACAGTTGTTTAAAATGAGCATCATAGATGAAATGATACAGTTCTTTAGTGTAGGCCCCGTCCATAGTCCAAATCCGGAGGGTAACAGATGCTTGCAGTTCCTGCCTGAAGATGAAGGCAGGAGCGGAGCCTACCCCCAAAACAACTGATAAATCAAAAGATACCTACCCGTTAGAAGATTCTTTGGATGAAGTACCTGAAATGCATTTACGAAGAAAATAAATGATATTATTAGATTATGACATTGTACATGCAATATATATGGATATTGACATAGTTGTTAATTCAATAAAAGGAGGATCTGTTAGGCTATAGCCCAAGTATAGGAAGGAAGCCACGAAGGCCGTGAAGAACTGCCACGATAGGCAGGGATTCGAGAAAGCCGTGAGCCTTGAAGATTGCCACGTTAGGCCGTTTAAACTGCCTCGCTATGCCGGAGAACGAAAAGCCGCGTAGGCTGTATGAACTGCCACGTTAGGCCGTGTAAACTGCCACGATAGGCCGGAGTACAAAAGCTGCGTTGGCTGAATGGACTGCCACGTTAGGCCGTGTATACTGCCTCGATAGGCCGGAGTACATAAAGCAGCATTGCCTGAGAATGAAGCTTCGATAAGCCAGTGTGCAGGGAAGCCGCATAGGTCGAGTAAAGGCTACGATAGCCCATAGTGAGTAGACAGTGAGGGGGCATGAGTTGGCCTCGATAGACCAAATGGAAAAGTGAGCCGTATAAATATAGAAAATAATAGATATAAGAACTGCCACCATAAACAGAAATTTGTGTAGATAGCATACTTACCACATAAGATTTAAGTTTTAGGAGTTAAATTGTATTCTGTAAACTTACCTGATGCTTGTTAAGACACATAGGTAATCTTAGTACTACTTGTAAAGGATGTAATGTATAATAATATATTACTGATGTTCAATATAAAAATCACGTTAGTCTGAGAATTAAGGTGAGATGTCGAGGTTACCCATGGTCGTGGAATTAGAGATTGCTTAGCTCTGAGGGGGGTAGATATGGAAATAAACAATTTATTTTGAAGCAAATGAAAGCCGCCGCCACCACCAGTAGTTTGAATTAGGAAAGTACCTTTGGAATTACGAGAGAGTTACGGAGCATACCTGATGGTTTGAACATTGCATTTTATATAGGATGCTGAAATGCTGAAGATGACCATCATGGAAATCCACTTACAGCTGCCATTGTAGCAGCACAATCCTGAATGAATGTCTGGTATACTTATGAGATGGTCTGCAGTTCTGTAGGACTGTCACTAGGTGAGTTTTAAACCACCTTTTTGATATGGGAGACTCGTTGGAGAGTATGAAAAGTGCAGAATGATTAGAGGTGCAGGGATGTGCTTTTAGATATTTTCTTTTACATAGAGATGAAGGCCACACAGATGAAGCCACGGTAGGCCACATAGAGACAAAAGGCCACATACCTGGACAGAGACCACATTAGACCACAGACAATTTCATGAAAGCTATAGAGATTGCTAAGACATGTGACCAACTGGGCGGCAACGTCATCAGAATGCAAAGAATTATGGGTACGTTTGGCCCGTTTATGCATGAAAATAATTAAACATTAGAGAGAAAAACAGAATACAATCCTACAAAATGCAGCAGGCTAAAGAAAACATTGTCGGACCATATCGCCTAAAACGAAATCCTAATGCAAAGACGAGATCTGATGAGAAAAAGGGAATCAAATGACTGGATCCTTACGAGCTGAGCGACTGGTCAAGGGACGTCAAACTGTTGCCCAACTTCCAGCACCCATATATATACAACTACATGATATTAAGTGTTGTTAGTGCATACACGTCAGACACGCTTCTGGTGTGCAGACACAGAAAACGCCATGCTTGCAGTGTGTAGCCGGCCGAGAGGGGGGAGCGGGCGCAATCGAACAGTGGACACATAAAAATATACTCCGTCATTTTGTTCATACAGGACATCATTCAAACTGCAAAGTGTTTACTTATTTGTATATCCCGTTCTTAAGCTTTATGCCACTTCTATCGTGAGAACGACTATTGCAGTTTATAACACAGCAGGTAGACGGCATCTTGAAACATTGCGTTCTTCCCTCCATGCAAAGAAGTCTGGCGACCGGTGCCCGTTTGTGCCGCGGATTCCCGAAATGCTTTGCGTTTACCACTGGGAATACGTCATGATGACGACACATTAGCAATCTCTATAGAGACTAATGCAAACAGGATCGATGAATGGTAATGAATGAGAAAAACATACCACCACCAGTATTTGCATGAATATTACAACTTGAAAGTTGCTGAGCACTGGAGTTAGAGTCAGATATTGCATGTAACTAGGATGCTGAGAATAACAATGTACACAACACCTCGTAGCAGCACCAATCCAAAATATGTCCTACGCATAGAGGAGTTGAAGAACAGCGGTTCTTAGCATCTGTATTTAGGCGGATACTAAACCATTGGGAGTGACTCCCACTCACTGCTTGATAGAACTTTGCCAATATAACTCCATCTAACCATCAGACCTTGCCGAGAGAACCCCCAAAAGAGGACAAATCAGAACAGCATGACAGACAAGTAAAATAAATAACCAAAATACATAGGACGAAAACAATTAAGAAACCTCAACCAAATGCCCTTGCAGAAGGATAAAAATGTTTTATATGATAATTTACTCGCTAATCATAGCTAGCTATTGGACTCTGCAAAACTAGCAACCTTTGGAAAATAATCAATGCGAGTGTCATCATTAGATACCTTGAGTCAGCTTCATAATGCGGGATTTTGGCCACGATTTGGCAGTCTGAGAAACAATCTGAATTCCTAAAAGATTCCTTTTGTCTCTAGGCTTGGAATCTGATGTCTTTGATAGTTAGTTTGACAGGCTGACCATAGCTATTGTGGTCCGTTAATGACCATTAATTTGTAATGACCAATAAATTTGTGAGAATATGAAGGGGATGATGTAAAACTGTAGTCAAGTACGTGTGCATCCGGATGTTGTTGTTTTTTTTATGTATTTTTTTTTTTTAATAGAATGAAAAAATGTTGTGTTCGTGTTCATACAGTCTGAAAAGCAACAATGATGACTATTATAAAGTCGCACGATGTGTGCCAGCCACTTTAGTGAGAAGAAAAGGCTCGCTGCGACAGGGCCCTTGTCATTTGCGGTGTGGTCCGGAAATCAATAAGCACGCGGAGACTGCGTGTCAATAGTCAATGCCATATTCGGTACCAGCTGATAGGCAGCAGCTTTAAAACAATCCTCTGGATATTTGCGTTAGACTCTAAAGATTGTTGAAGGTTGGCATTTACGGCACATTTTGCAGTGTTGAGCATAGCCAATCAGACATGACTGTTGAGCACTTGAATACAATACCCAAATGAAGAAGTTTACAAAACACAGAATACACACAATCGAGATCAAGTGGTTAAGCGCTTGATCACTGCTAAATTCAGCTTGCTAGTGAAAACATTCAACCAACGAAGAGGGGAATACACAATAGATTCTTGATGCAGTGTAGTCAGATTAGACTAACGGTTTTTGCTTGAGTGTATGAGTTTAGCTGGACTGAAGCATTTGACAGTTGCCATGCGTTTATAAAGGGAGCGCACTCTGCTTGCCTACCGTATTCATAAATAATTTGAATTCTGTTCCCATTCTGTGATTTCAATTCCTATAGCCTACGGAATGCAATCCTTATGTAAACCGGGTTGGATTGAGAATGAAATTAAATTAGTGCTGCTGTCGAATAAAAAGTTGATCCTTTGCTCTAACCGAAATATGGTATTGTGAGGTTTAGCGAGAATACAAGTTTGGTTTTATTCATAATCTTAACCAGGGGTGCCCTAGCATAGAAAATCCAATGAGACGAACACTTTTCTGAAGCTCTGAAAATAGAGACACCCAGATATCACAGTAGATAATAAAACACAGGTAGAGACATTTACTGGAGTGACACGAAGACGAAAGCACACAATTACTACTATATATGGTCTGTTTTTGCTGAGCGAGACGCAACCAGTATTTATGAAAAAAAGGCGCATTTATAATGTAATATGCAATGACAGGAAATGCATAGTACTCGCTGTAAATTTAAGAAAACAAGATTGTAGGAGCCATTTATATTCACATTTTAGATAGGTTAATTTATATATTACTTAGCTACTTGGGGGAGTATTTGCACTGGGTGTGGCACTTCACTGAGAGTTACAGGTAATTTTACAGGTGTGGCGTCCATTAGGGAAGGTGTGGATGCGGGAAACATGCAGTACTTACTATAGACGTGAGCACCCATCATCCCACTGACAGCACAACACACTTTATTAATTGCACTGTGTGAAGTCTATGTAAAATACATTTTCTACCTTTATAATAAACAGAAACATCACCCAAAGAAAATGCCTGGACAAAGGATAATTTTGCTGCGCGTTGAGAACACCATGCCAACCATGCTGATGCCTATAGCCTCCACAGAGATTTAAACA
The DNA here is from genome assembly GCF_949357685.1 of Gobio gobio. Lineage (NCBI taxonomy): Eukaryota > Metazoa > Chordata > Actinopteri > Cypriniformes > Gobionidae > Gobio > Gobio gobio. The sequence continues at coordinate 44,664,124 of NC_137114.1, forward strand.
AAAAGACTGTTGAGCTATATAACAATGATCAGTTTTCTGTCAATGAATGCATCCATACAGTTGCTCACCTTGTAACGAGTAGAATTAGGTACTGCTCCTTTAAGCGAAACGCACTCTCACTCACCCGCTGATGAGTGGGCAGTCCGTAGATGGAGCGCCAGCTGTGAACATCGCATGGATTTATTTAACATTTCTGTTGCTCTTTACCCTGTTTATCATCTTTTCAGTAACGCAGTTGTTAGTAGAGCGTTTTGCAAACTGCTCATGTGTGCGTTGATAATAAACCTCTGTGAAATTTATGGTACGTGAGTTTTGCTTACACTTAAGCCGCGTTTCCACCGCATGAACTTTCCCCCGGAACCAGGAACTTTGGGGGGGAACTCTGTGTGTTTCGACTGCAGGAACTAGGGTCTAAATGAAGTTCCGGGTAAATATTTCCCCCTCCAAATGGCCCTGCTTGCGAGGTGATACTTTTGAAAAGGTCGGGAACTTTCGGGGTGGGACTTGGGCGCTGAACATGCTGATTGGTTGAGCTCTCGCAGCATTTTTTTCCCCACCGCCATTTTTACAAATTTTTTGCGAGGTGGGTTCTGCGTTCAGTAAATATTTTCTTTGCAACAATGGAGTTCAACAAAAAAATTTGACCGACGACTAGGTTCAGGCTTTGAGCATATATGCGGAGGAGGACATCCAGCGGGAACTGGAAACGGCGACCCGCAATGAAAAGGTATAACGTTACCTGAAGATATCGACTCGGTTCCAGTCACACTGGAAAACAGTGCAGAGAGAAGTTAAAGAAATTAAGACAAGATTACAAGAAATTAAAGGATCATAACAACCGGAGCGGTTCCGACCGGCGTATCAACAAGTGGCATGACCGCCTGGACGCGTTGTTGGGACAGACCGTCCTTTTCTAGGGCAGCGGTAACGAAAGACTCGGCTAGTGCGTTGTTGGAAACCATCCCGGAATCCGAGTGGGTTGAAGGTAAATATCTCATCTTGGTATCATCTATTAAACTCGTTGCAGTGTAACGTTGCAGTAACTTTTTTCAACGTGCTTTTCCAAACGTAACGGGTGGCCCTGATGAATTGCAGGCAACGGAGACCAGCGTGTTTTCCCCCGCGGTCACCAGTAGCCTACGTTAGCCCTCGTCCCGTGTCTCCTGCCGAAACACACACATGCCAGAGGTATAAAGCTGACAAAATGTGTATATATTTAAAAACTGATGTGTAATCCATAATGGTTTTGAGTAGTTTTGTTGTTTTTAATTGTAAACTTGCCAATGATAGAAATTGCACACTGGGCATTGTTCAAGCTGGGCAAGCAATTGTTCATTATTTGTAGTGAAAACACTAAATAATAAATTGATGGTTTCTATTGTTTCATGGTTGCCTTGTGTATTAATTTCCATGTGTTTCTGTGCAATTTTTCTACTTAGGGAAAAGGAAAAGGGACTGACTTTTCTTGATGCACTGAGGGACATGGAGGATGCTAACCGGGCCGTCCTGCAGCATGGACAAGAACAGCGAGACCAATATATTCAGCTATTACTGGAGAGCCAGGCCAAGGAGAGATGAGGAGGCAAGAGCTGGCATTCCACCAGTCAGAAGCGGAAGAAAGCAGACGGCAGCAGAGGGACTTTCAGACTGGGTTTCTGTCTGTTCTTGGACAGTTTGTCCAGTCGTTCAAGAAGTAGCCACAATGACCAGCCGCTTGAATGAAGCACTTGCTCTACCACATTTGTACTTTATATATTGTACGTGTTGGCACAGCTCTTGGACAGGTTACTGAAAAATACACTTTTTTATATTGTTGTTTTCACATTTTATAATTTCATTTTATTGTTCTAGTAATTTATTTGTCTTTGCACACTTATTTTAATTTTGTAAGAACTAATCTGTCTAAAATAAAGTCAAATGTGTAAAATGTCACTGTGTCTTTTTAATTTCCACATTCTAACTATATAACCACTTTCTAATTGTAGTGTTGGAAGCAAATAAAAGGGCTGCTGCTCGCAAGTCTTTCTGAATATGCACATAAACATATCTAGTAACCCAAATATTATATTTTTAAATGTATAACTATGTGAATGTAGTATAATAACTTATGACCACAACTTAAGTGAAGCCATACGTGTGGTCCTTCATTTCAAATTTGAGGAAGAAGTCTCTAAAATTATGCATTTAATGAAGCATATTGTAATACTAGTCATGTGATTTTTTTTTTTTTAGTGAATGCTAAGAGATGTTATTGTGATAAATAAATACTTGCAGTCTAGTACCTAATCTTTCAACCGCTTAATTCAGTCTATTGTTTTCATTCAATTAACTTTTCACACATCTGTCATGAATGACTGACCTCATTATCCTTTTATAGAAAATATTTTGGAATTGAGCTATTACAACACATTCAGATTTTGGATTGCCCATCATCCCATTTTGCATTAAAATGGTCAAACCAGGTGAAAGTGCACGTTTAAATAAGCTGTGTTGGTAATGTGTATGCAAAAGCAGCGCTGCTTGCATCTTCTCCACTTGTTATTGTTGCAGACAGTATTGCACAAAAGTGATTCATGTCCGTCGGTGACTGGGAGGAGCAGCCGCGCGCATTCTCACGTCACCGGGCTAATTTGCCTAATCTTCCCGGTACTTTAGACCGCGGTGGAAACGCAGAAAGTAGCAGGTCTGGGGGAGAAAAAGTTCCTGGGAAAAAAGTTCCTGGTACAAATAGTTCCGGGTAATTTCGGTGGAAACGCGGCTTTAGCAACAACCGTTCAGGCCAGCTATCCGGCCTCTGTGTAAAGCGTCACAACCTTTCTAATAAAGCACATGATATATTAGAGTCTTTGGTGTCATGGTTTCTACAAAATAAACTGTAAATCGAGGGTAACGCAGGTAACGTTATGTCATTGATGGGGGACGCACGGACACGATCCTGTTTGAAATCGGTTATTTCTCTGGATGTAAACATTTCCTTGCATTCGTGGGAGAGGTTAAAATGCCATTCTGTTCTGCTGTGAGCTTTTCTGAAACAAAATACAATCATTAACAGAAACCTGTGACAAGCTAATCATTGCGAGGTATTATTATTACACCGCAAACGAGCGGTCATATTGCACAATCAAGTGTTTCACACAAATGCGTGCGACAGCACTGTACAGACCTGCTTGCGACGTTGCTGCATGCGAAAAGAGCAAATAGTAAATTATACACTCAATCAACATCAGAAGTGCATGATTCATGAACATAGCTACGTATCACTGAGATGAATGCTGATGATGGCGCCAGAATGGTGGTGAAGATTGCAGCCATGACTTTGATAGCAGGCCCAGAGTCCTAGTGAAAGTGATTGCTGGAACGAAAACGAAAATGAAAGAAATCCGCAAAGAGGATGCATGCTTCTGAAATCCGAAACGCAAGATTTTTGCTCTCGTTGTGACAAAGGAAGTAGAACTCGCGTCTGTTACCGTGACGCTCAATGAACAATTGGAATGATAGGCTGACATGGACTTGAAAGGCCACTGTTGCATTTAACATTATTAACTTTATGTAAGACCATCAATCGATGAGGCTCGTCAACTATGAACACCGCGTCAGTATCTGTGAACGTAGTAATGGGTGGGAACAGAACTTATATACTATAGAAGACGAATAATGATTGGATAGCTAGATAATTAGTGAATGACATAACATTGGAGTCTTCCAGGTAGAACTACGCTAGAGCTCCCATATTCTGACGGCCCGCCTGGTTTGTTTGGTGAAAGCGCCCCCCTCAGGATGGTGGTCGTATACTAGCTTGATGGCTGGGTTTGAAGCGCTGCGAAGAGCGAGTGGTGAGTCCCCCTCGAGAAGGGTGAAACATTATTTACTACGTTTTTCAGGACCCCTTTTTTCGCTCTCCTGAGAGGGTTTGGGGGATTATGGAACATCGTTGGACATCGCAGGGCCTGCAGCTCCCCGTGAGTAAGCTAAGAACGATTTTCTTTGCAACATTATATGTTTGTGCATAATGCAATACTTTAGCTAGTAGAGATTTACCGCCTCTCCGTGTTATCTCTCTCACCTATGTGAGTGGTTGTATTTGCCGCTCTTGCTCACGGGCTTGTGGCGTGCGGGGGTGAGGTTTTGTTTTCCTAGCTTTAAGTATAAAGTAGCCACGACTGGGTAAGCACTAGCTGTAGTGAGATCTGCGCCCAGCCCTGTTGGGCTTTGGAATGGGTTTCGGGGCCTCGTTGTTTTTACGTAAGGGGTGATAATATTTCTTTCCCAAGCCCTGGGTAGATCTAGTGCAGGCTTAGTGCCGCACTACTTGGCCTAGGCTTCGCTAAGGATGGGGGGCATTTCCTTTAAAGGCAGGTATTGTCGCCCCGGGCCTGTCTTTTAAGAATAAGAACAGTGCTTTGTTTTCTGCATCCTTGATTCAGCCTCCTCTTATTACAGAGTCGCCCGGCCAAGGCCCACCCCCTTCTCTGCATTCTGGGGTTATTTAGTAATGCAGTGTAGGGGTTGCAGCAGGGATAGCGACTTTGCCAGTGGTCGTGGGGCGGGGTTGAGCGTCTTTAGTTTTGCTGTACCCCGCCTTTCAGAGCTGGTGTGGCCGCCACCTTCTGGCGGCCCCCGGCCTCATCCTGGAGGATGGTACGGCCGGTGGGTTACATATTTGTATGATATTTTTCACCCTTTGCTCTAGTCTAACCCAAGATGGCGGCACGAGTATTTCGCAAGGCTCTGGGTCTCTCCAGATTCTGCTTTTTTTTTTGCTGTATTTTTCTTGCTCATCTCGGGTCTGTTCGTGCAGAACAGTTGTGCCTTAACATCGTACACCTGTGGTGAGATTTTGGATATTGGTTTGCGAAATTCCGACAGTTTTATGGACAATCTTCGATTCCTTCCTGAGATCGCTAGGACACCCAAGGCTATGCACTCCACCCGGCCGGGCGGAAGTGCGCGCAGGCGGCGTCGAGATCGTAAACAAAGGCGGGGGAAGCGTGGAGGACTGAACGCTAAGCTAAGGCTAACACCACATCGGCTCGCTTTACCCAGCATTTTCCTTGCCAATGTACGGTCGCTAGTGAACAAAATGGAGGAGATTTGACTCAGCATCACACACAGCAAGAAACTTTTGAACTGTAACGTCCTAATCTTCACGGAAACCTGGTTAAACAGCGGAATACCGGACACCGCTATTGAATACCGGACACCACTTGGTGCACAAACTCTGCTATTGCCACACACTCCGGGCGGATAGAACATTAGATGGCTCCGGTAAGACCAGAGGTGGTGGATTGTGCAATTACATTAACAAAGCTTGGTGCACAAACTCTGCTATTGTTGGGAGTCATTGTTCAGCTAACCTTGAGTTTCTTATGGTTAAATGTAGACCGTTTTATCTACCGCGGGAGTTCGCTTCCACCATTATAACTGCAGCCTATATTCCCCCGGAGTAAACAACAGACTGATCACCCGGAAGCTGCTTTTATTGTTGCAGCTGACTTTTAATCATTCAAACTTAAAGTCAGTGCTACCCAAGTTTCACCAGCATGTTTCCTGCCACACCAGAGGAAACAAAACCTTAGACCATGTTTACACAAACATGGCTGGCGCTTACATTGCGACACCCCTCCCCCACCTGGGACAGTCAGATTACCTGTCTTTGTTCCTCACCCCCAAATATGTGTGAACCCATCAGTGAAGACCATCAAGGTGTGGCCTGCCGGAGAAGATTCCAAGCTCCAGGAAAGGTTTCTACACACAGACTGGAGTGTGTTTGCTTCTCAAACCACCAGTGGCGCTCACACAGACATTGACTCCTACACCTCCTCTGTATTGGATCATATCAATACCACCATTGACAGTGTTACAACCCAGAAACAGATCACCACATACCCAAATCAGAACCCATGGATGAACAGGGAAGTGTGACTCCTGCTGAAGTCACGCAATACTGCCTTCAGATCAGGAGATGCACAAGCCTACAGCACATCCAGAGCAAACCTGAAGAGGGGGATCAAAAAGGCCAAGCACTGCTACAAGCTAAAGATAAAGGGACACTTTTCCAACTCTGACCCTCGACGCATGTGGCAGGGCATTCAGGCCATCAGTGACTACAAACCCACCCACTCCACCGCCGCAGCCACTGATGTCAACTTCCTGAACGAGCTAAATTACTTTTATGCTCGCTTTGAAAGAGACAACCGAGAAACTGCCACCCAGCTCAAACCCTCAGATGATCACCCACCAATCACACTCTCCTCCACAGATGTCTGCAAGGCACTGAGCTGGATCAGCGCACACAAGGCTGCTGGACCAGACAACATCCCTGGTCGTGTTCTCAGGGCATGTGCGGTGCAGCTCGCTGGGGTTTTTACAGACATTTTCAACCTGTCTTTTTTTACAGACATTTTCAACCAGTTTGATGGATGCTCCACATCCATCACACTCAACACTGGTGTACCACAGGGCTGTGTGCTAAGCCTGTTTCTCTACTCCCTCTTCACCTCCGACTGCAAGCCTGTGTATGGATCTAATTCCATCGTCAAGTTTGCGGATGACACTACGGTGATTGGTCTCATCAGCAACAACGATGAGACTGCCTATAGGGAGGAGATCCAGCAACTGGCCACATGGTGCACTGAAAATAACCTGCTCCTCAACACCACCAAAACGAAGTAGCTCATTGTGGACTTCAGGAAGGAGTCAAGAGGCACACACGACACCATCCACATCAATGGAATGGCTGTTGAACGTGTCTCCAGTTTCAAGTTCCTGGGGATCCACATTTCGGCGGACATGTCGTGGATGACCAACACCTCCAGCCTGGTCAAGAAGGCTCACCAGCACCTCTTCTTCCTGAGGACACTGAGGAAGAATCAGCTCTCCTCGGCTACCCTGGTGAACTTCTATCGCTGCGCAATAGAAAGCATCCTGACCAACTGTGTGGCAGTATGGTATGGGAGCTGCTCTGTTGCGGAGTGCAAGGCACTGCAGCGTGTGGTGAAAACTGCCCAGCGCATCACAGGGACTCTACTACCTGCCATCGAGCACATCCAGAGGAAACGCTGTCTGCATCGAGCTCGCAGCATCCTCAAGGACTCCTCTCACCCAGCCCACAGACTGTTTTCTCTCCTGCCCTCCGGCAGGCGTTTCAGGTGCCTCCGGACCAGGACCAGCAGACTAAAGAACAGTTTTTTCCCCAGAGCTATCTCTTTACTGAACTCAAACCCCCGTTGATCCACTTTCCTCATATACTGCTAACTCTCCTACCTCACATCTGCCTTCACTTTGTTATTTGCACTACTGACTGTTTATTACTGTTTATTATAGTAATAGCCATCTGTATATTATATTCATAGTACATATTCACCTGTAAATTCTGTTTATAGTAATAGCCATCTGTATATTTATTCACTGTACATATTCACCTGTAAATTCAGTTCTGTTTATAGTAATAACCATCTCTCTATTTATACATATTTATATATATTCAGTACATATCCATGTCCTGCACTTATGCTACCATTGTATATCCTGCACTTGCTGCTATTCCACTTCTGGTTAGACCTAAACTGCATTTCGTTGCCTTGTACTTGTAATTGTGTAATGACAATAAAGTTGAATCTAATCTAATCTAATCTAATCTAATCTAATCTAATCTAATCTAATCTAATCTAATCTAATCTAATCTAATGTCCTCTGCTCCACCTCCTTTAGGGCTCGGGTTGAGCTGAACATTGCAACCTTCTGCATGGAAGCGGTTCGGTCGGATGCTCCCGGAGGCCCGAGCATTTCCAATGGCTGACACCCTTGCATGAACGGCAGACCGCTGTATGAGAAAGTGAGCCGGCCGCCCTGAAGCAGGTGACGTAAGTTGTACTTCCCTCGTTTTAGAGGGTTTCTAAGCATTTGTTTGCTGAGTGCACTGCTGTTGGCAATGTGATTAGGTTCATGTCTGTAGGCACTGCCCCGTGAGACTGCGCTGTCGCGGAGGCCCTTTAGCCTCTGGGATGGAGCCAGCCCCAGGTGCGGGCGTGTGAAGGCCAGCTGGTTGTGAGTAGCCAGCTTGGGCAGTCTGGGCAGCAGACTCCAGGAGGGAGTCTCGACGTTGCGGCCCGTAAGGGGCCCCGGGGGGGTTTTTCTCCATCGATGTCAACTTCAGCAAAAACCTTGTCAACTAGAGGCCCTCTTTGACCTCCTTGGGGATGAGTCCCCAGGTGATAACTGGATGTCTAGTTCTTCGTCAGCAGCAGATAGCTACCGTCAGCCTGGGTGCTGCAGCCAGCCTTCTTCTATCCGCGGCAGGGTTCATAGAACCTGCAGACCTCCTATTTGGAGGTAGGCCCTGCCAGGCCTCCCTGAGGGGTAGGCTCCTGTTTTTGGGTCACCTTGGCTCAGGTGATAGGCCCCGCCAGGCCTCCCTGAGAGCCTGCTGTGATTAGCAGGCCACACTCTGTCTCCCCTGAGGGGGCATTCCTGAGGCGTCAGTCCCTCGACAGCTGGCACAAGCTGCTTTTAGGTGGTAGGCCAGGCCTACCTAAGGGCCTGCTGTCGGGTAAGCAGGCTCACTTGACCTCCTCTGAGGAGGTGTTCCCAGGCTCCAGGTGGTTCCGCAGTCCGTGGAGGCTAGCACGTTCTGCTGTCAGGTCGTAGGCACCGGGCCTCCCTGAGATCGTTCCCCGGTCCCCGGTTTCGTTGACACATGGTAGCAGGGGTTGCTAACAGGTAGCAAGCTGCACAGGGCTTCCCTGGGGGATTCGCTATTGGGTTGTAGGCCTCACCTGGCCTCCTCTGAGGGCATGTTCCTGCTCACAGTCACTGGATGAGTCTAGTCACTGTAAAAAGCTATTGCTAGCGCACCTATTGTCAGGTGGTAGACCTAATTAAGCCTCCCTGGAGAAACGCCCAACGACTAGCAGGTGTTAGGCCTCACTACCCACATGAAAAAATACTATAGTATATTATAGTAAAATTACAGTAAAATTACTCTAATAAGTACTATAGTGTTTTTGAACCATGCTATAGTAAATATACTACAGTAAATTGTAGTATTTACTACACTTTGTTCATTTACTGTAGTATATTTACTATAGTACGGTTCTAAAACACTATAGTATTGACAACCCCAAATCAGAAAAAGTTGGGACAGTTTGGAAAACGCAAAATAAAAAAAAAAGAAGTGATTTCTAAATTTACTTTGACTTGTATTTCGTCTGGTCAACTTCATGTCATTTATAAATATGCATCCTTTCCTGTCATTCAGACCTGCAACACATTTCAAAAAAAGTTGGGACAGGAGCAATTTAGGGCTAGTAATGAGGTAAAATGGTTAAATAATGATGTGATTTGAAACAGGTGATGTCAACAGGTGATTGTAATTATGATTTGGTACAAAAGCAGCATCCAAGAAAGGTCTAATCCTTTAGGAGCAAAGATGGGCCAAGGATCGCCAGTTTGCCAACAAATACGTGAGAAAATTATTGAAATGTTTGTCAAGTACCACAATACGTAGTTACATCCACAAATGCCAGTTAAAACTGTACTGTGCCAAAAGGAAGCCCTATGTTAACAGTGTCCAGAAGCGCCGTCGACTTCTCTGGGCTCGGAGGCATCTGGGATGGACCATCACACAGTGGAAACGTGTACTGTGGTCAGATGAATCAGTATTTGAGGTATTTGTTGGGAGGAATGGACGCCGTGTGCTCCGGACCAAAGAAGAAAAGGATCATCCAGACTGTTACCAGCAACAAGTCCAAAAGCCAGGGTCTGTCATGGTATGGGGTTGTGTCAGTGCCCTTGGCAAAGGTAACTTGCACTTCTGTGAAGGCACCATTAATGCTGAAAAGTACATAGAGATTTTGGAGCATAATATGCTGTCTTCAAGAAGACATCTTTTCCAGGGACGTCCATGCATATTTCAACAAGACAATGCAAAACCACATTCTGCACACATTACAAAGTCCTGGCTGCGGAGGAAGAGGGTACGGGTACTTGACTGGCCTGCCTGCAGTCCCGACCTGTCTCCAATAGAGAATGTGTGGTGCATTTTGAAGCGCAAAATGCGATAACGAAGACCTCGTACTGTTGCCCACCTTAAGACTTGTTTGCAGGAAGAATGGGACAAAATTACACCTGAAACACTTCATCACTTGGTGTCTTCAGTCCCTAAACGTCTTTTAAGTGTTGTGAAAAGGAATGGCAACACTACAAAGTGGTAAATACTTTACTGTCCCAACTTTTTTTAAAATGTGTTGCAGGTCTGAATGACAGGAAAGGATGCATATTTACAAATGACATGAAGTTGACCAGACAAAACATGAAATATTTTGTGTTCATGTTGTCTGCAATGAAATACAAGTCAAAGTAAATTTAGAAATCACTTATTTTTTTTAATTTGCGTTTTCCATACTGTCCCAACTTTTTCTGATTTGGGGTTGTACTAGAATAATTTTACTATAATATAATATAGTATTTTTTCATGTGGGTAGGCCTCCTGTCCCTGTTTTTCCCAGCTACTTCGAGGGCTAGCTCGACTGCTATCAGGTGGTAGGCCTGCTAGGCCTCCCTGAGGGCAAGCGCCGCTGTTTGGACGTGCGAGCAGTCAGCACAGGTTACCAGGTGGAGGCCCCTTCTGGCCTCCCTGGGGAACACATAACTGGCTTTACACTGACAGCTGGTGGTCACCTGCTATCAGGCTCCGGTTTCTAGCCAGTAGCACCTGAAGGCGGTGTTCATACCCTAGCATGACGAGATGACACTGCTACTATGCGGTCCCTACAGGAAGGGACTTTCATAGATCGCCTACAGCATGGTTACCTACCAGGCAGGCTTGGGAGCTCCTCTCAAGTGAGAGTCTTCTGTGAGCTTACAGCCGCTTGGCACTGATCCGTTCGTTGTAGGCCCCTCGGGGCCTCCCAGCTAGGATCAGCCCGTAGGCCTTATCGGCCTCCTGAGCACGTTTTAAAAATAAGTGCTTGGTAGATCCTAGGATCGAGCGGCTAACTCCCCTCGCTAGCAAGGGTTAGAAAGCACTTCGCTGAGCACTGCTCTCCAGGATAACCCGTCTCTGAGATCCGGCTGGTGGAGGACACTGCCTTTTTGCAGTACCCTGGCAGGATGTCTCTTCGGAGGTGAGTAGCAGAGGCTCTGTACTTAACGGACAGGGTTGGCCGAACTGACGTGTCCCACATAGAGGTCGCTAGGTGAATTCGGTGAACTCCTCCCGAATAGTGACTGGCACGGGTTCCCTCGGGTCCCCTAGCCACGTTCCCTTAAAGGAACCCCTTCTGTTGAATGGGCTGGTTCCAGGCCTTTGAGCGGCCAGGGTAGGACTTTATGTCGTATGCGAAGGTTCCTTCTCAGGTTTATAGCTTGGGCTTTGACCGTAGGGAGCGCAAGCAAGTTCCCTTTCGAAAGGGAACGTCTCCGGTTACGTATGTAACTTTAGTTCCCTGAGAACAGGGAACGAGACGCTGCGTCGCTTTGCCATGCCTCAGGGCTTGCCTGCCAAACAGTACCTTCAGACAATTAGATGCTGTCATGTTGACAAGGCGCCCTTATATACTTCCTGATCGCACCTTGATGACATCATAGGCTGTTACCGGTCAATAGGATTGACGTTTTGTGATTGTGATTTCAGGCACCTGTCACGCCTGAGGCGTTACCCGTAGCGTCTCGTTCCCTGTTCACAGGAAACTAAGGTTACATACGTAACCGGAGACGTTATGCTTGTGAAGGGGAAGGAAACACTCCCATAGACGAGCACTGTCTGCCTCCAAGAGAGATCTAACAGTTATGCAGTAACATTCACTTCTTTATTTGAAAAATATTCTTGCGTCCTGCTTCAACAAATAAAATAATTTTGCTTGGCAAATTTTGTGTTTGGGATTTATTTCAAGATGAGAGTATAGTAATGCACATAAACACACACATGTGGGTCATACAAAGTCAAAGGGGAGGCTATTCAAAGGCCTGTGAGATACAAAAACTGATGATAATTAAAACAGCCTTCAGGAATGTTTCGGTTTTAGACAGTAAGTAATACATGACTGTATCGACTGGTAAAAAACTGCCATGCAGATCCTTCACACGGACTAAACCAAATGTCAAACACAGTTGCCACATCTCTCCATGAGCAAACTTTGATCTAACAGACCGCTCTCCTCAGATAAGAAAATATACATACACTGGCCTCTTTATTATAGGTACACCTTGATAGTACTGGGTTGGACCCCACTTTGCCTCTTAATTCTTCATGGCACAGATTCAACGAGGTGCTGGAAACATTCCTCTGAGATTTTGGTCTATATTAACCTGATAGCATCAGGCATTAGCAGATTTGATGACTGCACATCCATGATGCGAATATCCTGTTCCTCCACATCCCAAAGCTGCTCTATTGGATTGAGATTGTCTCGGTTACGTATATAACCCTCGTTCCCTGAGGAGGGAACGGAGACGTAACGTTAGTGACTAACGAATGGGGGTTTCGCTTAGAAACCAATTACCTTCGAGGAGTCTAACAGCGCACAATGGCAGTGCCAATGCCATGGGCATGCGGAATTTGCATGCGTAACTCCACGTGGGTATATAAGGAAGTACGCTGGCAACATCGCATTCTGTTATCTGCTGCGGAGCCAAGACTGAACTGTGCGTTCCAGCAGTACAGCGGATGTGGCAAAGGGACGTTACATCTCCGTTCCCTCCTCAGGGAACGAGGGTTACATACGTAAGGGTTACATACGTATTTTTTTTGCTGATTTAGTTGGCATAGTCCACATTTAGCACATATAGGCTACTCAAAAGTGACATTTGATATTTGAGTAGGTGGTGAATTACTTACATAAGGAGATCCTTAAACACAGCCAAAGACCTCCATGAAAGAGTGAGTAATCATGAGATTTCCAATGGTCTTGTAAATGTTGTTGACAAAGATGGTCAGTCGATGGTCCAGGATCAACAATTACTCAGACTTTTACTCAAGGAACTGTTCAAAAAGTAAATTAACTAAAGAATGTGTTACAGGTAAATAGGCTGTGTTTGCATTTGACCATGAATTATTTTAAAATGAAATTAAATGAAATCAAATACACTTTCTCTTCTTTTCTGTTTGCACACCATCACATAATGTAATCGCTGCATAGCCTATCCCTCAGATAATTCCCTAATGGACAAATTTCTAAGGCAGATCAGAATAGCTGTATAGTTTTCTCTAAAAACTCATCTTGTGTGACGAGGTGCATTTAGAGTGATGACAGTATTTTGCTTACAGTATCCACAGTATCCAATTAATTATTTCACATATCTTTCATAAAACTTTTTTCACCAAAGTTTTTTCCATGCAAACTTTAAATGTGAGACAAATTCAAATCTTATATATATATATATATATATATATATATATATATATATATATATATATATATATATATATATATATATATATATATATATATATATATATATATATATGAATATATATATTCATGAGGAAACAGCTTATAAATCATACTAAGTTAAGTTTTTTGTTTTGTTTCGAAAATTAAAAAAATCTGAAAGTTTTCTGTGATGGGTAGGTTTAGGGGAAGGCTTAGGGTAAGGGGAGAGAATATTCAGTTTAGACACTATGAAATCATTATATCTATATGGAAAGTCCCCATAAAACATGGAAACCCTTTGTGTACTTTGTATATATAATGCTTTGTGCACGGAATTTGGGAGATTGGGTGTAGAGTCTGAGTGACCCCTGTTAGATGCCACCTCTCTCTGTTGTAATGCTAGCCTCTAACTTCTGTAGATATTTGGCTGGCAGTGTTAATTACTTAATTATAACACTACAAACAATTCATTTAAAAAAAAAGTGTCAAAATTGTGAAATTGTATGACAAACTTTTGAATGTAGCGTAATTTGATTCATTGTCTCTATATGTTATTTTGTATCATTTTATTTACATACAAATATACATTTTCAGAAATGTTACTATTTTATTGTTAATTGTTTTAAAAAAATTATTATTAATTTATTATTATTAATAAATAAATAAACAATACAATATGTATTTTTTTACTTTTGCCTTCCAGCCTTTATTTTAAAAATGCTGGCGGCAAACGCGTGCTCACGTCATAGAACTCAAGTATGATTGAATTTGGACGTATCCACTATCTTACATAGGAACTTACTGAAATGTGGAAATTCTGTCAGGTGGTGCTATTTACACGACTGCTACGTAAATATACGTGTAGGATTTGGAATTAAAAATGTGCTCTCTTAAAGGACTGTTGGATAAGCAACACTCGCCCTGGTGGGGCGGTTGTAACCCAGGAAATCAGTCAGCCACAGTTCTTTCCTCTGATGACTTCATAGATGCATGAGTATGTGGTCTGTACACAGATAAATAACAACTACAATAAGTAAATAATACAGACTTCTGATCAAATGATTAACAATCCAGTATAACAAACAATAACACAATCAGTGGAATATCAAGCGTGGAATACTATAGCTCCATGATTAGCCATATTAGCATCTGAAGCCATTTAAATAATCTCCATCAATTCACACTTATACTTGCAATTTACTACATACATCTAAACCTGAACAACGATCTATCTCAACATAAAATATGAAAGCACAATATAGATCAAAGTGTGTACAGATTTTTTGTCTAGTTTTTTTCCCCCGTTTTGATTATATTTTTGGATGTAGCCTACACCAGGGAGTTTTCATGTAGACAGATGGAGCTCTATGCGGGGTGGGATGGGGTTGCCGTGGTAGGCTACTAGAATGAAGGAAAGTTAATTTAGATGTAGAATATCTAATGGAGTGATAACTTGATGATGGAAGTGCAATAATTCAAACAAATGTCAAATTATAATTAAATAAATTAAATGGGGGGGTCTTTTATTCTTGCCGCCCTATGCGGCTGCCTAGTTCGCCTATAGGCACACGCCGGCCCTGCTAAAGGGTGTAGCAATAATGCTCAGATTCAGTCAGACATCTGGCCGGATGGTCAAAGGATGGAACTCCACACACCAACTCGTGACTTTCCTAATCAAATCAGCCATAAACAAAGGATTTTTTGTGTGTTGATAAGGCTATCTAAAGTTAATTAACAACCCAAGGAGCCACAATGTCTTCGCAAGAGAATGGAGCGTTGAATGTTATATCCCCGAGACATTCACATGACTTCAAGTCCACACACACACCCTTTATACGAATGGACACACACACACACACACACACGCGCGAGTTATTTGAACCATGTGGACCAAAAACTGTCTCAATAATGTTCAAATATATATATTTTGTTGATTTAATGTCTTTATACAATGTATTAGAATAACTAAGATGTTTACTGTATGTAAATCAAACCCTGTATGCCAGTAACTGTGATAATCCTGTATATCTGTACGCTCACGTCGCAGAATGACAGTTCTTGGTATCTCTGTTATCGCAGAGACCAGACTGTACCGAATCTCGTTCACAAATTACAACAAGATGCATTATTACAGAAGTACCAGCTTTCTAAGAAATAGAGGCTTAAAATGACCACCCTATTGATTAACCAAGAGGAGGGTTATCTAAAACAATGGAACACTCGCGCCTTCTGTCTCCACGGACGTGATTGGATACCTCCAACTCTCTGGGCGTCGGCCATTCCATCTATAAGAACAGGAGCTGATCATTAACTCTTCGCACTCCGCCACAACGAGGAAGACCATCCTGGCCTTCGCCACCCTGAGAGAAAGACCCCTTTGGCATCCCCGCCACGGAGAGAGAAACCGGCAGACTTCTGGAGCGACTTTCCTAAACTTCAAAGAAATTCTCCCGGGACCTGCAACTCCTTAGCGAACTTCCCCGATGATTCGAACTCAGACACTTACACGAGAAAGCCATAATGCAAGTATTCTATTTCACAATCAAACTGCTTGTAAAAGGTTGTCTGAATTATTCCTGATTCACGGAATTGTGAATTTCTTGAGGGCTCTGGTGAAATTGCGGTGAAGCTGTCTCTCTCTCTCTCTGGCTTTCTCTCTCTCTCTCTCTCTCTCTCTCTCTCTCTCTCTCTCTCTCTCCCTCGTTAATTCTCTCTTTCCATCATTCTTTTCCCTTTGATTCTATTCGTTAAGTTTGATTTTTCCTTCTTTGTACTATATCGTTTGTTTTCTCCTACATATATATGCATATTTACCCCCGTATGACTCATAGCTTTGTATTCTGTAGTTGTTTTATTAAAACCCAATAATTGCATTAAATTGAATCCGTATTGTTTTGCTCACAAATATCGAAGTCAATGAGACTTAAGATTTTAGCTACCCATTTAAGCTTTATTTTACTGTGTTACTACTTCAGTAATACAAATTGTACAAACATAAGAAATATTATTTGTCCTGATTAAGCAGATTAATGTTCCTTAAGGTTTATAAGATTGATAATTAATGAAGAAATCAATTTGGATAAAGGTTATTTTTAAATGATTAAAGGTTCCATTATACGTTAATATTGTCTGTACAACAAGCAAATCATATTAATAGACTCATGAATATTTATACCAGTTGAATTAATTCCCCGAAACTCATTGTTGTTACAAGGGCAATATGGGGGCAAATCACGATATGATGGAATTCAGTTTACACTGAACACCCTGCAGATCAGGATATGTCTCAGTAAACATAGATTCCCTTTCAGTCGGTCACGTTCGACGTACGTCGGAAATGACCGACGAATTGGGATCTGTTTCCAGAGACCGACCTACTTCGAGTGATTAAAACGAGCCAATGGACATTGGCATGCGGTTCACACATTCCACGCACCGCCCCGCAGCGCGGGTATAAATACGGAAGTGGAATACCGCATCATTGCTTTGTTAACTTCGGAGCCGAACGGTTTGCTGTATCAAGCTGTTTCTACGAAGAGTGTTTAGACGAGTCTCGAGGAGGATCGCTCTCTTACCTGGGTGCTGGTGTGACGGCACGAGTCAGCGAGTGGCCGCTGCAACATACACTTGTTCCTGTGTTGGTTGGCTGGGCGTTTCTGTTCTTTGAGTGCTCACACGCAGGCTTGCAATCGGACTGCTGTGAGCCGCGGCCATCACCCTGAGTGCTTCAGCACTTCTAAAAGAGCATTTCCTTCTAAAAGAGCAACACGGTTTGACCAGAATCTTTTTCAAGATGTCACTCAAACCGTGTGTTTCTGGATGCAGTTGTTTCCTGTCCTCATTTGACGGCCACGATCTCTCTCGCATATAAACATGTGAGATTGCTTTCGTGGGTGATCCATGCTCTCTCAGGAGAGCATGTTCACATCGGCGCGTTGTTCGTCTCACCTTTCTCGTAAGGGCTGAGCGTTCAGCGCACCGTGTGCCGTCTCGCGCCGGCTGATAGCGGGGGTTGTCACGGCAATCGGTCGAGACTATGAAACCTCAAACGGGGTTGACGGCACTCGGTCGAGACTATGAAACCTCAAACGGGGTTGAGTCCCTTCACTTATTCCCCGATCTAGTTTCTTTTCTGGGGCTCCAGAAAAGGATTACTTTGGCTAATAAGCGCTGGTGACCTGAGGATTACAGTGGGGCTTCCCCGCTGAGTACATCTCTTCGGGCCCCCACTCCTCTATCGCATCACGAGCGTGCTGAGACTTTGTTTGTGGGTGGTTCATGTTCTCTCACGAGAACATGACCACGTCGGCGCGTTGTTCACCTTGCTCTTTCATAGGGGCTGGATTGTTCAGCGCGCCGTGTGCCGTCAAGTCTGACGGCCACGCTCATTGTCTCACATGCCTGCTGGTAGCTTACAGATGGGATTGCTGGTCCTTTAAAAAAAAAAAAAAAAAGGGATCTAGCATTTCATTTGGCGCTCTGATGTCAATTGCTGCATCGGAGAGAGGGCTGTTATGCGCTGGAAATGATAATGCTGAGTTTCCCACTATAATGGTGTGTGCTCATGCTGAATCAGATTCAGAGTTGACAGCAATGCTTTCCGGGGTGGCTGCCCGGATGTGCATTGGAAAAATTTAACAGCATGGAACTATTTGGTGTCAAAATATGGAACACCAAAAGGGCCATAACCTGTATAAGTTTTTCCCTCTCTCACTGCCCTCTGTCCTGCATGCATGAGGGTAGTCCCAACCCAGGGGTTATGCAGGAACTGCGTGCGGTGATGGACCTCGCTCTCCGGAGTGACGAAAGTCACTGCACGCTCCCTGGGTCAGGCGATGTCCACACCAGTGGTCCAGGAAGCTGGGGCTAAACCTGGCAGATATGCGTGAGCCCGACGAAGTTCGGTTCCTCATCGCCCCTGTCTGTCAGGCTGGCCTCTTCGGCGACGCCAACGAGAACTTCGCCCAGCAGTTCTTGGTGGCCCAGAAGCAGACGGAGGTGGCAAAAAAATAATAAAAAAAAGATAATTAAAAAAAAAAAAAAAAACCTGCCCCGACGACCAGCTGCTGCCTACACCCAGTCGTCGGCCGCAGCACCTCCATCTGCTTGTCGCCGAGGGCGCCACCCTGCGTCCGCCTCCACCCAGGCAGCAGGTGGCCGGGCGCAAGGGAGGTGCCCAACCCGTCCAGGGTCCCGCGAGCCTGCTAGCAAGCACAAGGGCAAGCGACCCTGAAACGGGCAGCCCAGCGAGAGAGGAATTGCTCGGGGAGACGGTGTCCGCACCCCTCCCTCCCCCGGAGGAGGACCGGGGGGAGAATATTTTTTTGGTTTCGGTCCTGCCGCTGGCTCCCCGGAGTCCAGCGGTACCCACATTCTCAGAGCAGTTCTTCCCTCCCTGAGCCCAGAGAGGGACAGGTTGGCAGTGTGCGACGCCCCCGGGCCTTGCCACTCCTTTCCTCCCCTCTCACCCCTCGCCAGGGGGCAGCAGATTGGGCACCGAGGACGCCCCCGGGCCTTCTCACCCACTCTCTGCCCCACCTGGAGTATTTAGGCAACACTCCGGGCCGCCTCCGGGCCTCCCGAGTCGGGTCTGAATACTCCACCTCGCTGCCTCACCCCGGGTACGTCTGTGGTGCCGTTGATCCCGCTAGTTCGGTCTCTGGGGGCCTGGCTAGGTCTCCCCAGGCCGTCTCGCTGGCTCATCCGTACCATCAGACTCGGCTATGCGATTCAATTCGCACGCCGGCCTCCCAAGTACAGGGGCATCCTCTTCACCTCCGTGTGGAGCAGCGATGCCCATGTCTTGCGGTCCGAGATCGATGTCCTGCTGGCGAAGGGCTCGGTCGAGCCGGTTCCTCCTGCCGATATGAGGTCGGGGTTCTACAGCCCCTACTTCATTGTACCCAAGAAAGGGGGTGGGTTAAGGCCAATCTTGGACCTGCGCATTCTGAATTGGGCCCTGCACAAGCTTCCGTTCAAAATGTTAACGCAGAAACGCATTTTCCAATGCATCCGTCCCCAAGATTGGTTCGCAGCAATCGACCTGAAGGACGCGTACTTTCATGTCTCTATCCTTCCTCGACACAGACCGTTCCTGCGCTTTGCGTTCGAGGGGAGGGCATATCAGTACAAAGTCTTGCCCTTCGGGCTGTCCCTGTCGCCGTCTTCACGAAGGTCGTCGAGGCAGCCATTGTTCCGCTCAGAGAACGCGGCGTTCGCTAACTCAACTATCTCGACGACTGGCTCATACTCGCCCAGTCTCGGGAGCAGTTGTGCGAACACAGGGACATGGTGCCTCAGCCTGTTGGGACTTCGGGTCAACCGGGAGAAGAGCAAACTCTGCCCCGCGCAGAGGATCTCTTATCTCGGTATGGAGCTGGATTCGGTCAGCCGGACAGAGCGGTCAGTACCGGGTCCTAGTTACTCCTTACTGTCGCCAAACCTTCAGTCCGTGGTCAGACCCCTCGTTTCTCCAGGCCGGAGTGTCCCTAGAACAGGTGTCGAGGCATGCTGTGGTCTTCACGGATGCCTCATCCACGGGCTGGGGGGCCACGTAGAACGGGCACGCAGCTTCGGGTCTGTGGACGGGGCCCCAACTGCGTTGGCATATCAAATGCCTAGAGTTACTGGCGGTACGTCTTGCCCTGGCCCGGTTCAAGAAACCGCTTCGGGGCAAGCACGTACTGGTCCGTTCGGACAGCACTGCGGCCGTTGCGTACATCAACCATCAGGGTGGTCTACGCTCCCGTTGCATGCTCCGGCTCGCCCGCCATCTCCTCCTGTGGAGTCAGAAGTTTGTGAGGTCACTTCGTGCCATTCACATCCCAGGTGCGCTGAACCAGACAGCCGACGAGCTCTCTCGCCAGTCGACACCTCCGGGCGAATGGTGACTCCACCCCCGGAGCGTCCAGCTGATATGGGACCACTTCGGAGTTGCACATGTAGACCTGTTCGCTTCTCCGGACTCGACCCATTGCCAGTGGTACTACTCCCTGACCGGAGGTACCTTAGGCATAGATGCACTGGCGCACAGCTGGCCCCCGGGACCTACGCAAGTATGCGTTCCCCCCAGTGAGCCTTCTCGCACAGACACTGTGCAAGGTCAGGGAGGACGAGGAGCAGGTCTTGTTAGTTGCGCCCTACTGGCCCAACCGGACCTAGTTCCCAGAACTCCCACTCCTCGCGACAGCCCCTCCCTGGCCGATCCCCCTGAGGAAGGACCTGCTTTCTCAGGGGCGGGGCACTCTATGGCACCCGCGTCCAGACCTCCGGAATCTCCATGTCTGGTCCCTGGACGGGACGCGGAGGTTCTAGGTGTCCTACCACAAGCAGTGGTAGACACCATCGCTTCAGCTTGAGCCCCCTCTACGAGGCGCTTCTACTCTCTGAAGTGGAACCTGTTCGTCGAGTGGTGCTCTTCCCGCCGGGAAGACCCCCGAAAGTATTCGATTAACGTTGTGCTTCCTTCCTGCAGGATGGGTTGGATCGAAGGCTGTCTCCCTCCACCCTCAAAGTGTACGTCGCAGCAATAGCGGCGTATCACGATGCAGTAGACGGTAAATCATTAGGTAAGCACGACTTAATCGTCAGGTTCCTCAGAGGTGCGAGGAGACTAAATCCTCCTCGTTCTACCTCGTTACCCTCTTGGAACTTAGCCCTGGTGCTCAGAGCACTTCAGGGTCCTCCATTTGAACCTTTGCAGTCTGTTGAGCTAAAAATCCTGTCCATGAAGACAGTTCTCCTGATTGCATTGGCTTCAATCAAGAGGGTAGGGGACCTGCATGCACTCTCGGTCGACGAATCGTGCCTAGAATTCGGGCCGGCCAACTCTCACGTTGTCCTGAGACCCCGGCCTGGATACGTGCCCAAGGTTCCTACCACTCCCTTTCGGGACCAGGTGGTGAACCTGCAAGCGCTGCCTTCGGAGGAGGCAGACCCAGCCCTAGCTTTGTTATGTCCCGTCCGCGCTCTTCGCGCTTACGTTGACCGGACTCAGAGCTTCAGATCCTCACAGCAGCTCTTCATCTGTTACGGAGGCCAGCAGAAGGGAAAGGCTGTCTCCAAGCAGAGGTTGGCCCACTGGATAGTGGATGCCATTGTCTTGGCTTACCGGTCCCAAGACGTACCTTGCCCGTTCGGGTTGCGAGCACACTCAACAAGGAGTGTTGCTTCTTCCTGGGCGTTGGCTCAAGGCGCCTCGCTGACAGATATATGTAGAGCTGCGGGCTGGGCGACACCTAACACGTTCGCTAGATTTTATAGCCTCCGTGTAGAGCCGGTATCTTCCCGCATTCTCGCCCCCAGTGGCCAGCAGCGCTAAGTGCCCATTCTAAGTGTCGGCTTGCATATGCCACTCCCGCCCTCTGGGCCGGATATGTGCGTCTATTTGCTCCAGTCGTGTTCCCCGAAAATCGGCTAAACCCTGTGAGTTCCTCCGTCACCCCTCCGGTGTCAGACGTGGCGGCCGTCTGATGCCAGGCCTGCACCCGTATGCTTGTGGAATGTGTGTGTAGGCTGGGTTCCATATGTTGCGGTCCCCTCTAGGCTACCCCATATGTGTATTTTCCACGGTACCAGCTACCCTACTCGGCTAGCCCCGTGTCTTTCCCTCGACAGAGCTTCCTCTGTCGTCTCTGGCTGTGTTCTCCCCCCCCTGGAACCAGGTTGGGTCCACCCCAGAGACTGCCATTTGTTGCACTGTTAGGTTAGTCCTTATATGTATTCCACCTCTCCTTCCATTGATGGATGTGGTCCGCAGCGTACCATCTCCCGAGACGGGCACGCTTTCCCAGCGTTATCCAATAGTCACGCTGAGTGGGTCTTGCAGGAACAGCAGTGACTGTCCTTCCCTGCCCGGAGCCCTGACTCCCACTCTAACATAGGAGTGGTCCAGCGAGCTCAGGCAGGACGCTGGAAGGGCCAGCCTCCTGGCGTGTTGGTAGGGATCCCTACTGGCCCAACCGGACCTAGTTCCCAGAACTCCCACTCCTCGCGACAGCCCCTCCCTGGCCGATCCCCCTGAGGAAGGACCTGCTTCCTCAGGGGCGGGGCACTGTATGGCACCCGCGTCCAGACCTCCGGAATCTCCATGTCTGGTCCCTGGACGGGACGCGGAGGTTCTAGGTACCAGCTACCCTACTCGGCTAGCCCCGTGTCTTTCCCTCGACAGAGCTTCCTCTGTCGTCTCTGGCTGTGTTCTTCCCCCCCTGGAACCAGGTTGGGTCCACCCCAGAGACTGCCATTTGTTGCACTGTTAGGTTAGTCCTTATATGTATTCCACCTCTCCTTCCATTGATGGATGTGGTCCGCAGCGTACCATCTCCCGAGACGGGCACGCTTTCCCAGCGTTATCCAATAGTCACGCTGAGTGGGTCTTGCAGGAACAGCAGTGACTGTCCTTCCCTGCCCGGAGCCCTGACTCCCACTCTAACATAGGAGTGGTCCAGCGAGCTCAGGCAGGACGCTGGAAGGGCCAGCCTCCTGGCGTGTTGGTAGGGATCCCAATTCGTCGGTCAGTTCCGACGTACGTCGAACGTGACCGACTGAAAGGGAACGTCTCGGTTACGTATGTAACCCTCGTTCCCTGAAGGAGGGAACGGAGACGTACGTCCCGTCGCCAGGTGCTGTGCTTCAGCTGAAGGCCGAGTCACTTATCTCGGCTCCTCAGTTGAAAAGCAATGATGCGGTATTCCACTTCCGTATTTATACCCGCGCTGCGGGGCGGTGCGTGGAATGTGTGAACCGCATGCCAATGTCCATTGGCTCGTTTTAATCACTCGAAGTAGGTCGGTCTCTGGAAACAGATCCCAATTCGTCGGTCAGTTCCGACGTACGTCTCCGTTCCCTCCTAACAAGGGTTACATACGTAACCGAGACGTTCACAAATATGTTTACTTGTGTAAGTCATGTGAGTGAAGCTTGTGGGTAATTCCCCCGTTTAAATGTTAAGTTGGCACATCTCATCACAGTACAGTCCCTCCAGAAAAACGCGATCGCATTATTTAATGCATAATAAGCCAAAGTCCGCATATTTATGTGGGGGCCGCATTTTTTCAAATATCCCGCACTTTCGCCGCGTAAATTGCCTATTTCCGCATGCAAAATATGCGGGGCTAGCATGATTTCATATTCCCTGCATTTTCGTTGCAAAAATGTCATATATATTAGCAGAAATGAAGATATTTTAGATGAAATCCGATGGCTCAGAAAGGCCTCCATTGGCACAATGCACTGTGCACTCTCAAGACCCATAAAAGGCACTAAAGACGTCGTTACAAAGTCCATTTCACTACAGTGGTTCTACAATAACTTTATGAAGCGACGAGAATAGTTTTTGTGCTAAAACCTAAATAACGACTTATATAGTGATGACCGATTTCAAAAAACATCATGAAGCTTCGAAGCGTTATGAATCAGCGAGTCGATTCATGATTTGGATTGCATGTCAAACTGCTGAAATACGTGACTTTGGCGATCCAAACAGCTGAATTGACTCACTGATTCATGACGCTTCGAAGCTTCATGATGCTGTTTTTTGAAATCGGTCAACACACCGGAAAACTGCTTTGCACGGTCTTTTGCTGTTATTTTTGTTGGCAAATGGGAATTTGCACGGGGTTTGCAGCTTTTCGATGACGTTCATGTCGGGTAATTATGTCACTTCAAAACGTTCCCATGGCAATAGGGGGAAATGGCGGCTCTTGTGTGAAGTAAACAAACATTTTTCAACTTTCTGCTAATATATATGACTTTTTTGCAACGAAAATGCCTTTTATGGGTCTTGAGAGTGCACAGTGCATTGTGCCAATGGAGGCCTTTCTGAGCCATCGGATTTCAACTAAAATATCTTAATTTGTGTTCCGAAGATGAACGGAGGTCTTACGGGTGTCCAACGACATGAGGGGAAGTCATTAATGACAGAATTTTCATTTTTGGGTGAACTAACCCTTTAAGAGATTGCTCTTTGTGCATTGGAAGCACTCAAATGTCTGTTTCGTATAGCTACCTCTGTAAAACAGGAAGTTATTTATTCATTTTTTCAGAAGTTGTAGCATATTCCTTTTGTAAAGCTACAGAACTACAGCTACAGAGTCATATGTGACTCAATGTTTTGTAAATTTGAGCCATGTGTTTATTAAGGTCTTCAATAAAACAAGATGAGAACTTAAATATTCCCAGCACTTTCTGTGATGTAGTGCCTTTTTTCTCTTTTTCATCAAACCGCAGTTTTTGCAAGTTCCCGCAATTTTATTGCATAAAATTGCATAAATATCCTGCATTTTCCATTGCATTTTTTAAGAAAACGTGCCACATAATCAAGGATTTTTGCCCGCAACAATCACAAGAAAAGCCGCATTTTTCTGGAAGGACTGATAGAAAATCTGCTCATTTGCAGTTCTGCTTTTGATTTATGCATAACACACATAGAAACTTAGAAACATAGAAAAATATTATTTGCTCTGCTGTTGAAGGACTTAGCCGACTTCTTTTTTTATATATATATATAATTTCTCCAGCCTTTGAAAAAAATCATCTCACAAGGGACACTTGTTGCTGGTATACATACAGTACAAATGAGGGGAAATTACTGCTATCACAAAATCACTGCTATCACTGCTAAATCTCTCTCCTCTCACAAAAACCCACGAGGTGAAGATGGATTAACTTCACTTTTAAACTGTGCGGAATTAGGTTCATACAGATGTGTGACTGTGTGGTTTGTTCCCACCCCTTTCAATCAAACGCAGTTTCGACAGGCGCCACCTAATGAAACACTTGAAGAAGACTCACACATCATCCCTGGACCTTCAGCATCAATGGTCAGTAATGTTCAGATTTGTAATACTTAATATGATCACCCTAATTATAATTGAATTTGTGTTAAAGGTAGTCACTTATCTTCATAGTGATTTTGAATTAGTATTTTGTCATCTGATAAATGATGCCAGAGGACTGTTGATGAATCTATGTGTCAGTAACATATAGTTGTGTTACATAATATGTGTGTGTTCCCTTTCGAGGGAACTCGCACTGCATCGGAACGACGCTTTGGGAATGCTCCCTTAGCATCATCGAATCTGAAACCAGAATGCCAACTAGGCCAATCCGATTGGCGTGCGTGATGACGTCATCGTGACGGCATACCCGGAAGTATAAAAGGGGGGCTGGAACGTAATGGCGGTAGTTATGGCTCTTCAGCAAGCGCTATCTGTCAAACTGTCTGTCTATTTACTGTTGTATTGTCAGTGAAAGTGTGTGTGACTGAAAAATGGAAAAATGTGAGAGTGTGAGAGAGTTATAAGCAGTGTGTGCATCCTTGCCCTCGCTACATGTTGGGCTCGGATACACACCTGCTTTGTGTGCATTGCCTGGGCGTTCAGCATGCTCAAGCGGCTCTCGAGGGAGCCGCTTGTGAGCATTACAAGAAGCTGACGCTCAGGGTGCTCCGCTCTCGGCTGGCCGTGCTTGATGAGGCCGGCCAGCCTCGTGAGCCCCATGGATCGGTCCCGCATCCGCCGAGGCGGTGCGGCGAGGCTGGTCATGGGGCTCACGGATGGACTGTCAGCGGGACTGGGACTGCTGAGGCATCTTCCCAGTCTTTATCTGACAGTTCAGATGTTCTCCTTCCCCGTGTGGAAGCCCGCGCTGCGGCTTCTTCCCCCGGGGCGGAGGACCCGATGTGTGAGCGGTCTGATTCTGAGGAATTAGACGTGCTCAGCATTGTGGCAGTCAAAGTTATAAGCACTTCTTAAATATGCAAGATTCCATCTCGCGATTGCAGGAAAAAAAGGCAGCGCGCAGGTTATGGGTCTGCAATTAAAGTGAACACACGCGATCAGCCTGTCATTCAGACCATGTTTCACCGTATTGTGTGACACTGTTTGGCTTTTTTCTCGAGGGATGAAAACCAATTGTATTATGACGGCTTGAACCACGCTGAGGCAATGCGGGGTCTATGAGTCCGTATAATACAAATAAAACAGTGTTGTCTGATTAATTACGGCTACATTTAATTCTAAGGAATTAAATAAAATATAATCTGACTTTGAAGAGTTAGATATTTAGCCTATCATTCAGACTATGTTTCACCTTAATTGTGGCTGCATTTAATTCTGAGGAATTAAATTAAAATATTATCTGACTTTGAGGAGTTAGATATATTTTTTATTCAGCCTATTATTCAGATCAGGTTGCACGGGTTTGGTGATTGTGATGGCATTTAATTCCGAGGAATTGAGTGTCATGTTATCCGACTTTGATAAGTTGGATACTTTAAAACTGTCACCCAAGCGTGTTTAACTTGTGAACTGGATATTCATCTAAGATGGAGCCCTCCTGAAGTTGATGTCGTTCTCGCCGCCTTGTGGCCTGCGGGACACATCAGTTTCAGGCAATTGCTAATCGCAGTGTCCGCTCTAGTGTTGTGGCCCTGTTGAGCTGCTCCCTTAGATGAGGCCCCTGCTGGCCAGCCCCCTCTCCCGGGTAGGAGCGATCGAGGTCGTCTCCCCTGTGGAGTTTTTCGGGGGTCGATGCTGTGTTCCCGCCGTCTAGTACGCTTCGGGCCACATCGTTTCCCCGTGCACGCGTGCTGCACCAGCCGCCTCTAGCAAGACTTGCGGTGGTCCAGCAAACGCGTACGCACACCGAAAATCTTCCTCGATTTTGCCCTGCCGGTTAGCCGCTTCAGGGGGTCGGGGAGGAGGCTCGGTTGACACCCGAGACCGGCCTCGAGAGGCTGGTTCCCTTAGCAGATTATCTCGGCGCATGGTTATGCCTCCGAATATATCAGCTTGGGGCCTGCGACTGTAGGAAGGGGCATACAGACTGCAGTCCGGTTACCTTCCCCTGAAGTTCAGTGGGGTGGTCTGGACGGCAGTGGTCCCTGGGCAGGTTTGGGTAATGGAACAGGAAGTTCACTCCCTGTTGGTAAGGAGGCCACAGAATGTGCTCCTCCGCCAGACAGGGAGTCCGGGTTCTACAGCCAGTACTTCATAGTTCCTAAGAGGGATGGCGAGTTGCATCCGACTTTAGACCGGAGGTACTTGAATCGTTCTCTGAGGAGATTCAGATTCAAGATGCTTAGCATTTCCTCCATTGTGATTCAGATCCAGTCTGAGGACTGGTCTGTCACGATGGGTCTGAAGAGGACGCATACTTCCCTGTATCCATCCTTCTGTGTCACAGGAAGTTCCTGAGGTTCGCTTTTTGGGGCAAAGCGTACCAATATCGGGTTCTTCCAGGCGGCCTAGCCCTTTGAGACTCTACACGCAGTAGCGTGTTGACGCCTTCTCAGAGAACTGTGTTCCTGGGAGTCGTATGGGATTCTCTACGTTGTGGCCACAATTGTCTCCCGAACGTATCGAGTCCATACGGGCGGTGGTCTCTAAAATGAAGCTAGGCCACAGCATCACTGTGAAGCAGTTTAACGTCTGCTGGGGCTCATTGCGGCTGCGTCCGACAGAATATCTCTTGGCCTGCTGCATGAGACCCTTACAGTGGTAGCTGGGAATCAAGGGGTTTTCCTCGGGGGGAAAACCATTCTGTATGATCAGGGTAACGCGCAGATGCCTTCGTTCCCTAGTCATATGGAAGAAACCTTGGTTTCTGTCCCAGGGGCCAGTGTTGGGAGCGTTCTGTTGCCGGTAATCCGTTTCAACAGGCGCCTCCCTCACTGGCTGGGACGTGGTTATGGGAAGTAAACCAGGTGGCTTTCCTTGAGGGGAAATCCATTCTGTATGATCAGGGTAACGCGCAGTGGCCTTCGTTCCCTAGTCATATGGAAGAAACCTTGGTTTCTGTCCCAAGGGCCAGTGTTGGGAGCGTTCTGTTGCCGGGAATCCGTTTCAACAGACGCCTCCCTCACTGGCTGGGACGTGGTCATGGCGGCCGCTTTGCGAGAGGTCTGTGGGAGACCAGGCATTTCTCCTGGCACATCTACTGCCTGGAAATGCTGGCGGTCTACAAAGCTCTGAGGAGCTTTTTCCCGGACCTCCGCGGCCACCATGTCCTGATTTGGAAGTAAACCAGGTGGCTTTCCTTGAGGGGAAATCCATTCTGTATGATCAGGGTAACGCGCAGTGGCCTTCGTTCCCTAGTCATATGGAAGAAACCTTGGTTTCTGTCCCAAGGGCCAGTGTTGGGAGCGTCCTGTTGCCGGAAATCCGTTTCAACAGACGCATCCCTCACTGGTTGGGGCACGGCAGGGGGGTTTGAGGTTGCGCCCTCTTTGCAGACTGGCGCATCACATCCTCCTGTGGTCCCAAGGGAAACTGTTGTCCATCAGGGCAATGTATGTCCCGGGGGTCCAAAATCAGGGAGCAGACATCCTGCTGAGGCAGGGGCTGAGGCCCGGGGAGTGGCGACTCCACCCAGAGGTGGTGGAGGCCATATGCAAGAGGTTCGGCCCAGTGGAAGTGGATTATTTGCGTCTCAAGAGACGTCCCACTGCCCACTGTGGTTTTTCCTCACGCATCCAGCCTAGCTGGGGTTGGATGCCATGGTTCAGACGTAGCCGAGGCTGTGTCTGTGCGCATTTCCCCCGATTGCTCTGCTTCCGGGAGTCCTGGAGAGGGTCAGGCGACAGGGGGTCAGTCTACTTCTGGTAGCACCCCGTTGGCCGACTCGAGTTTGGTTCTCGGATATCATAGCTCTGCTAACAGGTCAGCCGTGGGAGATTCCTCTGAGGAGGGATCTCCTATCTCAGGCGGCGGGTTCGATATTTTACCCCCGCCCGGAGATTTGGAACCTGTGGGTCTGGCCCCTGAGGGGACCAGGTACCTAGAGGCTGGCCAATCGGCGGAGGTGATAGAGACCTTACTCAGTTCCAGGGCTCCGTCTACGAGGAGACTGTACAGCCTCAAGTGGAATGTATTTTCCACTTGGTGCAGGGAGCGTGAGGTGGACCCAGTTAACTGCCCGGTGGCTTCAGTGCTGGAGTTCCTCCAAGATCGCTTCTCTGCAGGGCTTACCCCGTCCACACTCAAGGTGTACGTGGCTGCCATTGCGGCTTTCCACGCTCCTATGGGTGATGGGCCTCTGGGTAGGCACCATCTGGTTGTACAATTCCTCCGTGGGGCTCGGAGGATGAGGCCTGCGGCTCATTCCAGAGTTCCAACCTGGGACCTGGCAGTGGTTCTTGAAGGATTGGCTGAGGCCCCCTTCGAACCATTGGAGTCGGCTGGACCAAAGGACCTGACCCTTAAGGTGGCTTTTCTCCTTGCCATTACCTCTCTTAGGAGAGTGGGAGATCTCCAGGCCTTGGCGGTAACGCCGACCTGCCTGGAGTTTGCCCCGAGAGGAGTAAAAGCCATCTTACACCCTAGGCCGGGCTACGTGCCTAAGGTGCCTTCAAGGGTGGTCAGGTCATTGGTCCTGCAGGCATTCCATCCTCCGCCTCACGTGACGGCGGAAGAGGGGAGGCTTCACCTACTCTGCCCGGTTAGGGCCCTTAGAGTTTATCTGGCGAAGTCTGCACAGTGGAGGAGATCGCAACAACTGTTGGTGTGTTTTGGCTCACCTAAGAAGGGATTGCCTGCGTCTACTCAGACAATCAGTAATTGGATTGTCCAGGCGATTACCATGGCCTACCAGGTGCGCAGTTTGCCTTCACCTGTGGCCGTGAGGGCTCATTCCACCAGAGGCATGGCCTCTTCGGTGGCCCTTCTTTCTGGGGTCCCCTTGCAGGATATCTGCGAGGTGGCCGGGTGGGCTACCCCACACACTTTTATCAGGTTCTATAGCCTGGATCTCCCTACGACGCCTGGTGCTAGGGTGCTCCAGTCCTAGCTGTACCCGGTCTCCGGCTTCACACTAGGGCAGGTGCTACCCTTCGGTGTGGCCTAGTGGGTACTCGTTCCCCAAAGCGTCGTTCCGATGCAGTGCGAGTTCCCTCGAAAGGGAACTGCTCGGGTTATGTATATAACCCTTGTTCCCTGAGAAAGGGAACGAGCACTGCATCCCGACGCCACACCTCGGCGCGCCTGGAGCGCATGCTTCAGAGCAATTACTACCGCCATTACGTTCCAGCCCCCCTTTTATACTTCCGGGTATGCCGTCACGATGACGTCATCACGCACGCCAATCGGATTGGCCTAGTTGGCATTCTGGTTTCAGATTCGCTGATGCTAAGGGAGCATCCCCAAAGCGTCGTTCCGATGCAGTGCTCGTTCCCTTTCTCAGGGAACAAGGGTTATATACATAACCCGAGCAGTTTTATCTCTTTAGAAGATTGTGTTTCTGAGTGGACTCCTGCTGCACTTTCTGCTTCTTCATTGGACAGAAAGTGTGGAGGAACAGAATATGAACCTTACAACACTTGCCCACATAAGTTTCTTCTTTGAGAAGAAGTGAGTAAACTTCTGCTCATCACACTCTTTTTATATGGCTCCATTTGATGTTTTACAGCTATAAAGACAAAAACCAACAGAAGGAGTTCCCAAGCCGTATGCTGTAGCCATCAATGTACCGAAGAATCAATGTCAAGGGAACTTTGACCAAGATAACTTACTGACTCAGGAGAACACCACACGTGTGAGAAAAGACACTTATATTGAACCAATTTCTTTTCACGACTGTATAGCGGCAGGACTTTTAAATGGCAAATCATCACAAAATTGCAAAAGTAATCCAGAGTTTGTCCTGCATGACAATGGAAGCTCAACATTTAGAAATCTCTTAGATCATAGAAATGGCTGTGGCTGTTTTGTAATCTACACTGTTTACTCCCACAGTCAAAAGATGTTGTGCAGTTATATCATTAAAAAAAGAATATCAAAAGATGATTATTAAAAAGCCCTTGCAGAATTGGTAAATCATTCTGGAATTAAAGCCTTTGTCCAGACAGGGGTTGATACAAATAAATACTATGAATGCTTTAAATGCACTGATCCTGCAAAAAACTGCACAGAGATTGTGGATTACGATGGCCTTGATCCTTTTGTGTATACAACTGTTAATCATATAAAACAAATTCACTGTCAACACCAGTGATGAACAAGCTTGTCAGGGAATGAATCTGATGCCCCATCAAGTATAATGATCAAGTTCTCAAACATTTAATGTCCTCTAACTACATTAAATACATCTCATTTTGGTGCTGGTAGTGTCTGAGGTAGCTGGAGTTTTTACTAGTGTAAAAGCAGCTGAGGTAAAATTGTTTAGAAGACTTCTCAAAAGTCATTGTGCTTACACTGTATTTAGATGGCAACTGTCTTGTAATAATTATTGATATATACTGGCTTACTCAGTGTGATCCACAAGAGCATTCAGCTAGACAAAACTGACATACCTGTATAGAATAGAAATCAGTCAACAGAAATCCAACAAACATGAAATTTGTATTTAAAAGAAATATTTCCATGGTGAAAAAACATCTAAACACTTTGACCAGTGTGGCTCACACAATGACAAAAACACTTTTTATTGTGGTGGCATTTGTCAATTTACTGACACAATAACTAGGTTTTAAAGCATAAATTAAACGTTTTGGGTGAGTAACTACAGTTCTGATGTTCCAGCAAACAGTTGTGACAATTGCACTAAAGTTCAGAGAATGTTGCAGTTTTTTCCAACTGCTTACACTCAAAATCGGTTCATGTCACACGATTCTAGTTCAAGTTCTATTTCAAGTGCAAAACTGCACACCAAATCTCCAAAACCATAAGCTATTTCTCAGCCTTTGACTCAGTTTTCAAT
This sequence comes from Gobio gobio, assembly GCF_949357685.1. NCBI lineage: Eukaryota > Metazoa > Chordata > Actinopteri > Cypriniformes > Gobionidae > Gobio > Gobio gobio. The sequence continues at coordinate 44,696,187 of NC_137114.1, forward strand.
TGCATAAAAAACTTTTTTCAAAACGCACAATTCTCTACCTAAAACACTAAAAAAATCTAACAGGAAGTGACTTGATTTCCTTTTCCAAACACAACCAAACAAAATGCTACACTTATTTACCATGTCACACACACACTCCTCACATGTGCAAACCCTAACTCATCTTGCTTAACTGATCACTAACCAATCACTGCTTTACTGTAGTTTACTGTAACACTTGTTGATCATGTGACCCCCCAACAATTCCTGGACTGAAGGACCTACAGTTTGAAGGAGATGTGAGGCATTTTGCATTTTGTGTGTGCAGTTTTGGGAATTGTGTGAAGAGTTTTGAAAAAAGGAGACAGTTTTGTGTAAGCAGTTGGAAAAAACTGTTAGACAAAATGGACAACATATTTAGCAATGTCTTTTATTCTTAATTTGAAAGAAAAAAAATATATATTTGTTTGTTATTTTGCTTCAGTTAATGTTTTGCAAGATAGAACATTATATAATTCCGAGCGAAAGGTGAATTTTTTTAGAATTAGAAGATTGTATCTGCATTTGACCTGTTCCAAAAATCCCCATTTACAAATCTGAGAGGGTTTTGATATTGTACATTTAGGGTCTCTGTCATTTTCATGTATGATTGAGATTTGTTCCCCATATAATTTTTTTCCTATATAGAATGCAAAAACTCAATATCTGAAAACTGCTCAGAATGCAGATGGAACCTTATAATTCCAAGGTGGTGATTTATGTGTATAATATTTTTGTATTTGTTTAAAATATTATACCAATTAAAAAATAATCTGGCATTTTTTTTTATTTGTTCAGTCCTTACAGTTGTGTGAGGCTCCTTGATTCAGTCACACTCAACTTCTGGTCACATAATTATTTATTTATGTATCATCTACATCTGTGCACAATTTGTAGCATTTCATATGTCACAGCTTAAATATAATGGAAGGATACCATAGTAAACATAGAAATGACTGAATAACGTATCACGTAATAATGTATTTAGAGTGTTTGAATGTTATAATAATTGAACCACAAATGATGCTTGATAAAAAGTATTTTATTTGCTCCAGCAGTAAGCAGGCATGCTGACATTAGTCTAACAATAATTGCCAGCTAATCAAGCACGCATTATCACATTTGCGTTTTACTGATTATATAGTATTTGCTAGTTTAAATGTTGCTATGGAATTAAAAAGGGAACAAAGTCCCAGCTAATAAAACTGTAAAATAAAATCTACATAGAAGAAAAGCATCTGTCTTCTTTCTACAGGCGATCACATTTGTTTTCCTCACACTGATAATATGGCAAATTAGGTGCAATATCCTTCAGTCTTTGTATCACCTCCACCTTTTTATCAGCTATCCAGATTTTTTTAAATGCAAATGCTTTCATTCCCCCATAATTCTGTAACATTTTAAGATTGCCTTTAATGCTGAATTCTCCGGAATTTGATATGCATTTATCCAAACAGGGTGAATTTACAGTGAAATAAACCACACATTTATTTTTAGCCTCCAAGACCTTCTTCAGATAATTCTTCAGGCGATACTCTGAATGATTTTCTTTTTTCTTATCTTTATTCTTTTCAACCCTTGCAGCGATGAGGTCATCACTCACATAAACCTTATTCTCCGCAAATTTTTTTTCCACTTCAGTTAAGTCCGGACCTGAATAGTTAGAATTTGGAAAACACTTGTTCTTCATGACTCTGAACGCGATAGCGTATTGTCCCATGCCCTTCAACCTGGAAATTAAAGCAGTGGGAATTTTGTGAGCTTATTTGTTAAATAACAAATAGTAATAGAAAGAAAATGCATTATATATAATTAAAAATGATGGTGCAATAATTAACAAATAATTCCTATTTAGAACTCAATACAATCTCTTTTACAGTCTTTGTTATAGTTTTTCTTAATATATTTCTTGTCATTTCATGATTTTGATCATCTATGTGTAGTTTTAGTTTTTTTATTATTTGAAATAGTAAATTCTAGTAATATGTTCAATCAAAGAAACTTACTGATTCTCAAAGTTCTCCACAATATCCATGAGGGTTTTTCGGTCCACAAGATCACTCACATCACAAGTACAAAAGTGAAGCAGGCAGATCAGGAGGATCCTCAGCGGTAGAGCCAAAACCTGACGCAAACAAACACAAACACTTTATACACAAAGCACATCAGAATTATTCTTTGATTATTCTGAATAATCTTGGAAGGTTGTATGTGCTCTTTTTTTTTTTGACCACACCAACGTGACCAATAGTGATGCTATTTTAGATCCACTAACAATTCTATTATTAAGTGAGGAAAAAATATGAGTATAACTTACCATTTTATCTGTTGTTCAGATCAGAAGGTTCAGAGATGCTGTGTGAGTCTGCAGTGAAGCAGGAGTGATGAGGAAGAGGAAGTAGATGGTTTTTATTCTGACACTCGACCAGCCCCCTTCTTCAACACCATGTAAAGACCAATTAAAAAGCTTCACTTGCATCACTGACTGCTTTAATAATGTCACTGAGCATTTTTGTGAGTCTCACCATATGGACTTCCTCGAAATGGTCAATAAGATATAAAACAATTATACTTTTTCTCAATCGATTTGACAAATTTCTCCAAATGAATGGAGTTGCTCTCAAAACAATTAACACAGCAAACTAAACTCTTATGTTGTCAAAACAGTTCAGTATTCACTCCATTATGAAGCACTGCGGTTTATTCTATTAATGCATTTATCAAAAATAAATACTAACATCAAAACTAAGTGTAATCTCTGTTGATTTAAAAACAAACTCAGCTGCAGATATACAAATGCATGAATGGAAATACAAGTTTTTTCGTGTTCTTTAATCCTGTTCTTGAAAGTTCTTTACAGTATTTTTAACGATCCCTATGACACATTTTTCAATACTTTTAACAATTTTCCTAAACTCTTAACACACCAACACACCTACAAAACACAATTGCCAAAACGTTTAATTTTATTTCATTATCAGCAATCACCGTGTTGACAATAGCAAGTTCCTGTTCTTCATTTAGGAGCTTTCCTCTGCCCCCTGAGGGAGGTAGATGTTCAATCCTAAAATAGACAAAATACAGTTACATATTAGAGACCAGAGGCATACAGTCACTGTAATACATGGTAAAAGTATTTACACTTTGCAGTAGGAGAAGCCCTTATACAATATACTAAAAACATTTTCTCTCGAATATTCTGGATAATGGATGCCACTGTGTCCCGGCTGAGATTTGGCTGTACTCGTTCACCAACCACTCTGTATGATAGCCCGTGGTTTATGACATGGTCAATGACAGTAGCTCTTATTTCATCAGTCACCCTAATTCTAGCCCTTCTTTGAGCGCCACCATGCATTCTAACTCCTCAATCTCTACTGTGTCCTTGTCCAGACATTCCTCTCCCTTGCCCTTGTCCCACTCCTCTCCCTTGTCCTGGTACTCATCTTCCTCTCCCTTGTGAAGTTCTCCCGGGATATGGACAGCACGAAGGGCCCTCAGATGCTTCTGACTCCATAGAATGAGATGGCAGGCGAGTTGAGACATACAACAGGAGCGTAGACCGCCCTCACTGCATGAAAAGTGGGATTTTCGTCAGTATGTGGCACTGTAGATTGCCGTGGAACTTCAGGTTTACGACTGTGCACGGCAATTTGCAGGCAACACCGAAAACTGCCGTAAATTGACGGAAATTGACGTGGGCCTTGCTTGGCAGTTGTCCCCCCATGACCCCCCCTCCCCTTAATTCTAGGGGAGGCTTTATCATGTAAATGAACATGCTGTGAGCTACACAAATGCAAATCCCAGTACACTGTAAAATCCAACAGTTGTTCTTACTAAGACTTTATTAGTAAACTTTACTTAATGTCCAATAATTAGTTGACCTTACTTAAAACAAGTAAGTAATCTGAACTATTTGCGTGCTATGCCTTCGTTACTTAGAAAACTCAAGTAAACATTACTTGACTGGTTTGAGTACCATTTTGCCAAAGCAAAAAAACAAGCGGGTGGACGGGCGGACGGGTAAAGTGTTTTTGAGGCGGGGCAATTTTTTCTACACTTATCACTCATTTCCTCCACTTCTTCTCACCATAATTGTGATAAGTGTTCCCTTTGGTTGGACACTTGGAACTAATTAGTTTTTACAGTGTATAGCAGCAGGGGGAGTTTTATCTAGGTTCTGAATTTTTTTAACTAAAACAAGTTTAAAGTTTAAGTTAAAATGTTAACTTAAATTTAAGTTAAATGTACTCGTTTTAGTTCACATTACAAAATTTTTAGGGCAACCAGTTTGCTCCAATTTTTTAAGTTGAATCAACTTGTCCGGGCTCACAGTGTAGATGAATTACTCTGTATGTCATTAGCAATAACCAATGTTATGTAAAAAAAACAAAATACAGGACAGCAGTTCATGTCTTCAACCTTTAGAGAGGTTATGTGATGCAACAAGACAATGAACCAAAGCACACAAATAAATCAAGTAAAGCATACAGTTTACATACCAAAATAAATTGTTCCACCCTGCACTGTGAATGATTTCTAAATGACTATTAATCATAAATGTGAAAAGTACAAGTTTGTGTGTTAATAGTTAAGTCAGATTGTGTTTTTCTGTAATTGTCATTTAAATTGAGCTCACACCACATTTTATGAATTATCAATGCAGATTTTCAAGATGTGGTTTCCTGGACAGGGTTTAAATTATGCCAAGAGTAAGTAATCTAGTTAATCGTGAGTTAAAAAATTGTTGCCTGGAACAAAGCTTAAGCACAGATTACTAACACCTGGACTATGAGTCCTGAACTAAAATAAACTGGATTCAGTTTTATCGAATTGCTTACACACAATTTCTGAAAATATGGCTCCATTTCTTGTAACTCTACACACAAAACCCACAACATGCAAAACATCAGACATCGCTTGCAAAAGCAACACTTTGTGCAAAACTATTTTAACTCTTCCAAAAATGTTGTTTTTGCATATATCTAACTACACACAAATATGCACAACTGAGGAATTTTACAGTTGAACTGAAATCAACTGAACTGAATCAACACTGAAGTCACTTGAGCTGAATATTGACACTATGTTGGCTTGTTAGAGCCGGTTTACAGCAGAATTTGTTTTGAACTTGTTACTGAAGCTGCTATGAAACAATATATTTTGTTGTATGGATATTCTTTCTTTCTCAAACCTTAGTTTTGATTTCTAAGTGATCAATTTATGTATAAGTGTTTTCACACATGATCATTGGCTGTATGGGTCCTCAGTAAATTAATGTGGCATTTAAATGGCAAAAGTTATTCTTGTCTCTATAACTTATGGCTTCCTAAAGACACGTTTATGGGTAAATAAAATATTAATAATATAAATAAAATGAATATCAAAACATATTTTAAATATAATGAAGTCATTTTATTATAGCACTCATCAGATTTTCCTGGAAACAAAACAGAGACAGAACAGTATAAACAAACTATACAACAAACTAAATACCAAATTACAAAAAACATTATGTGAAAGTGAATAAAGTTGTGTGTGTGTGTGTTTTCAGTTATAAATATGTGCTGTGTAAATTAGCCTATATATACTTTTAGAAATTATATATAGCCTAACTTTAAAAAACAAACAATAACCCATATAGATAAATTATAATAATTGTATAATATTAACCATTTACTTAATATACATTGTAACATTAGGCTACTTTACTCTAGCACAGTAGTCAGTTAAGCAATTAATTAATATCTTATATTAATATGTATGTAGCCTAGGCTACATCTAAAGGTAAGTCTGCTTTAAAAAAATATATATATTACACTTCGACATGTACAGAATGTGCGCGTTAAGAAACACGTTCAAATGTGTCTTCTTAACATGTTAAAACTGTGCGTCGACTGTGCGTGTATGCCTGTTACACGACCAGAATGTGCGTGTCTGCACATACAAAAGAAACACGTAAAAAATTGCTGCTTGACGCGGACAAACAGTGCGTGTTGACACGGTCATAGTCACGCGTTTCGTATAAAGAGATTTGGCCCGGGCGCGTTCCATAGTAGAGCCCTACTTTCCTTTTTTGTGATCAACAATGAAAGGACGCCGTCTTCAACTCTGCATGGACGCGGCCAACTTTTTGGACTCATTTTCAGGAGGCTGTCTTCGTCTTCACAACTCTGAGGCAAACTGCAGGCGCTATGAACCACAGCATGGGTAATGTAACGTTACGATTTAAAGAATATGCTTTTATTCAGCTGTATAAGGAAATGGATGCGTTAATAGATCCGAGCTTAAAACTCCACATTTTGTTTACACAGACTATCCCCGCCTCATAACGAAGCCGTGAGCTCTTATCTGCTTGGAGCGATTTCCGCGAGTCCAGATTTAACTGCTGACCATGACGACATTGTGTGTAAGTATACGTTAACTTCCAATGTTTTTCTCATTCCTTGTTTAATTTTACCGTGACTGTTTTTATTAATACCAGTCTCATGTAATTGTTTTCCAGCTGCCTGTAAGACGTATGAATCGACACGCCGGAGCTTCAGATACAAACAACCTGAACTTACATAGCAGGCGGAAACTGCGAAGTTTAGCTCGGAGTCGATCAAGAAGAAAAAGGGTAAGATTTATTATATTAGATCCGTTTTTTGTCAATGTGAGTATTTTTCAGGTTACTTATTGTCTTTATGGATTGTATTACAGTTGCTGGAAGCGAGACAAAGTGTGCTGGGTGAGGATGAGATGGACTGGAAGTGTGCGACCATTGAACTCATATCTGATGAGGAAGACGGCAATGTTGACGGGGTGTCTGGATGGATTGTGCGGCCACCGCCATATACGTCTGTGTTTCCCGAATGTTTTGGGCGCTTATTTTTGACGTTTTTGGAGGACAACATAAGAGACATTACTGCTGCACTGTACATAGTTGTGTGTTTGACAATAAAGCTCTTTCTTTGAATAAACAGCTGTGTGTTTATAAGCTCTTTCTTTGAATAAACGGCACGGTCCGGGCAAATTTTCCCATATATTCCTTGATGGTATGAATAGAGTAGTTCATAGCACAATACCATTACTATAAAACATAAATTATTACAACATAAATTATATATTTATTATCATTATTGGGGTTTACATTTATAATGAGCCAGGGTGACCAATAATGATTGGTTTGCAGTGATCTGACAACCAATCATGAGGGATTTTTCTTGTTTAAATGTCGTGGCTTTAGCCAATACTGAGTGAGTAAATTCAAGTCTGGCCGTTGACTCTCTGGTTTCGCTGCTATTCATATGCTAATTAGAGGCGTCGCACCTCCGCGGTCTCTCAGCGGGGGGGCGCTCCACCTACGTCATGGTTCGTTTACGACAATTTGTGGCACAGACGAACGCGACGCGTCTGTGAACCCACTTTTCATGCAGTGCCTGGTGGTTGATGTACGCTACAGTGGACGTGTTGTCTGTCCTGACTAGTACATGTTGACCCTTCAGCAATGCTTGGAAGCGGTGCAGGGCGAACCGTACTGCCAGCAACTCGAGGCAATTGACATGCAGGAGGCGCTGGGGTCCTGTCCAGGAGCCCGCGGACGCATGCATTGCACATGGCACCGTGGCAGAGGCATCTGTTGACACAACAACATGCCTGGAAACTCGTTCTAAGGGCACACCAGCCTGTAGAAAACTGAGGTTCGACCACAGGGTGAGCGTCTGAAGGCAGGCCCGAGTTACTAGGACCCGGAGCGTGCCAGACCGCCATGCCCATGTTGGGACTCGATCGTGAAGCCAATGCTGAAGCGGTCTCATATGAAGCAATCCGAGCGGCGTCACCGTGGCTGCAGATGCCATATGCCCCAGGAGCCTCTGAAACAGTTTCAGGGGAACCGCACTCTTGCTCTCGATTTGACGGAGGTAAGTCAGCAGAGACTACGCGCACTCGCTCGTAAGCGAGAAAAAGATCCTCTGCATGGGGCAAAGGCCATGGGGATTGCTTCATATGAGACCGCTTCAGCATTGGCTTCACGATCGAGTCCCGACATGGGCATGGCGGTCTGGCACGCTCCGGGTCCTAGTAACTCGGGCCTGCCTTCAGACGCTTACCCCGTGGTCGAACCTCAGGGGAGGAGACACTCTGAACAATACAATGCAAATGTTGTATAGGTAAAAGGACACACCCTACATAACTGTGTCACTCGTCCAGATTTAATCAGCATAACAGTGTCATTCAAATGGATAGATGCTAATCCAATCACTCAAGGGCTCCAAGAGCCATTAAAGACAAATGGTGCTCATTTTACTTAGAATGAAGAGAACAGGAACTGGCCTGGAAGATTTGCATAGCAGACTAATTCATCTGATATCATCATTTTTACCTTAAATGCTAAATGCAATGTACTTTCTTAAATTTTTAATCCCACACAGGTCATTCCACAGTTTAGGAGCTGCCCCAGCAAAGGCACGGTCCCCTCTGAGTTTACGCTTTGTTTTGGGCACATTCAGGAGCAGTTGATCAGCTAATCTGAGGGAACGGGTGGGTGTATAAGGTTGTAGCAGCTCAGAGATGTAAGGTGGGGCAAGACCATTCAGGGATTTAAAAATAAATAATATAATTTTGAAGTGGATCCTAAAATGTACTGGCAGCCAGTGGAGTGAGGCTAAAATGGGTGATGTGCTCGTGTTTACGTGTTCCAGTTAAAACACGCACTGCAGCGTTTTGTACTAACTGGAGACGGGCGACAGAAGACCCACTAACCCCCACATACAGTGCATTACAGTAATCCAGCCGAGTGGTAACAAAGGCGTGGATTACTGTCTCAAAGTGTTGCCTCGGAAGAAAAGGCTTTATTTTGGCCAGCTGCCTCTTTAACGACTGCCCTGATCTGACTGTCGAGCTTAAGGTCAGAATCAATTTTAACCCCTAGGTTAGTGATGGTTGGCTTGATGTGTGTGGCCAATGCACCCAATTCAACAGGAGGGGTCCCAGTGGTGCCACCAAAAACCACCACTTCTGTCTTATTTGCATTAAAAATGCAAATTTAAAAATGAAGAGACATCCAGGCCTTTATGTCATCAAGACACTCAAGTACCGTTCTGACAGTGTCATTCTTTTTAAGAGGGACATAAATCTGGCTGTCGTCCGCGTAAGAGTGGAATGATATGCCATGCTTCCTAATTATAGAACCAAGTGGGAGCAAATAAAGAGAGAAGAGAAGAAGGCCTAAAACTGAACCCTGTGGTATCCCACAAGAGAGAGGAGCAGAGGAGGACGCAGAGTCACCTCAGCTGAAACAGAAAGTCCGACCTTTCAAGTAGGACCTGAACTATTTGAGCTTGATGCCCACCCACTGCTCCAAAGAGAGATCAGGATTTCATGGTCCACTGTGTCAAACGTTTAAAAAAGCAGATTCTGTGCCGTGTAGAGTTTTAAAACCGGACTGGAAAACTTAGAGAATATTGTGGTCTTTCAAAAAGACCACAATAATCTTTTCAAGAATTTTTGAAAGAAAAGGTAGTTTGGAGATAGGCCTAAAATTACTGAGCTCTGCAGGATCCAGACCAGGTTTTTTAATCAGAGGTTGCACTACTTCGTGTTTTAAATTTTCAGGGACCACACCAGAGGACAGACAGCTATTAACAACTGCAAGAACAGATGGCCCTATAGTGAGGAAGACCTCTTAAAAAAATAGAGGAGGCACAGCATCATGTGGAGAGTCTGAGGGCTTTAAATGACCAACAATCTCCTGTAACACAGACAAAGTCACAGGCTCAAACTTGTCAAAGATAGCAGAGCAGAGGACAGAGACTGAGGGGTCATAAGCAGAAGATGAGATCTGATGAGCCCTTACCAGGATTAAATTGCCAGGAGTTACATTTGATGACCAGTTGTCCTTCAGAGATCACATTGCTAAGACCGCTCGCTCATGCAGGTTTGCGCTCTACAACATCAGAAAGATCAGACCGTTCCTAACAGAACACGCAACACAGCTTCTTGTCCAGGCCCTGGTTATTTCTAGACTTGACTACTGCAACGCGCTTCTGGCTGGACTCCCCTCTTGTGCGATCCAAACACTTAGAATGATCCAGAATGCAGCGGCACGTCTGGTCTTCAACGAGCCCAAAAGGACCCACGTCACACCACTCTTCATCTCTCTGCACTGGCTACCACTCGCTGCTCGCATCAAGTTTAAGGCGCTGACACTTGCCTACAGAGCCACCACGCGCTCAGCTCCTGCATACTTTGACTCGATTCTACGACTCCACACCCCCGCCAGAAGCCTTCGTTCAGCTAAGGAGCGAAGGCTTGTGGTACCTTCACAGAGAGGCAAAAAATCCCTTTCCAGAACATTTTCTTTCAACGTTCCCAGCTGGTGGAACGATCTGCCCACCGCCATCCGAAATGCTGATTCATTGACAACATTCAAAAGTCAACTAAAAACTCATCTCTTCCGTGAGCACTTAACCTCTTAAAAAAAAAAAAAACCTTTCCTTTCCTCTTTCTCCTCCTCTTTCCCTCCCTACTCTAGCCTGTGCTACACTGAGAAATGTACACGGACTAAGTATTTCAGGCACTTGTTGCGCTCACTCGACTCTTCACGACCAATCGCTTATTGTACCCCCAAGTTGTAAGTCGCTTTGGATAAAAGCGTCTGCTAAATGCATAAATGTAATGTAAATGTAAACTTAATGCTGGATTTTCAAAAGTATGTGAAGTTTGCAGCTCCATTGTTGCAGTAAACTTGAACAACGTTCATGAATTAATAATTTGTATATGCATGCTGGTATGTTATTGCAGGGACATCGACTTTACATTTTCACACCCCTAAACATGACGCGGAACAAAACAAACTTTGATTGGTTGCAATCAAATGTCAGTCAAACATCCTCTTGGGTGGTCCTTGACCAATAAAAGCTTCGATGGAGTCCAGACCTTCTGCTCTCAGTCTGAAGGTCTAGCTACGTGAGACTATGTTCCAGCTAAAAATTTATATTTTGGACAAAGATTCTCCTGTGGTATCTGTGTGAAGATGTGCTTGACATGGAAACTAAGACGACGGGCCAACTCGAATTGTGAATCTCGTATTCTTTCGTCAGCAAAAAGACCATCCAGCTCACATTTATTTGGGGTCAGCTTCACACCATGTTCCTTATAATGCACGGAGAACAAGTTGGATGTGCTTCACATGCTCCTTGAAGCTACTACTGTGTACCAGGTTGTCATCAAGGTACGGGAGACAAATTGTGTCTCTCAGGCCAGTCAAACAGTGCTCCATACTCCTCTGAAACTCTGCAGGTGCCGAGCTCAGGCCAAAAGGTATGCACACCCATTCATATAGCCCTCAGGGTGTGATGAAAGCTGTGACAGCTCTCCTCATCCAGATAACCCTGGTGGTACACTTTACCCTGGTCTAAGACCGAGAAACGTCTCGGTTACGTATGTAACCCTCATTCACTGAAGGAGGGAATGGAGACGTACGTCGGACGTACCGATGAATTGGGATCACTTCTGGGGCCCCTATCAGCTTCGAGCTATATAGAACCGGCCAATGAACAATTGCCGTGCGAGATTTGCATCTCGCGCTCCGCCCCGCACTGCGGGTATAAACAGGAAGCGAGAGCGAATGCACGCTGTTTTTCACTGAGGAGCCGAACTTAGTGACTCGGCCCTGCAGTGATGGTAAAGCAACTGTGGCGACGGGACGTACGTCTCCGTTCCCTCCTTCAGGGAATGAGGGTTACAAACGTAACCGAGACGTTCCCTTTCAGACGGTCACGTTCGACGTACGTCGGACGTACCTACGAATTGGGATCCCTCTGGAAAACGCCATAGTTACTACCACTTCCAGCGCCCAGCGATGAGCCCCTCAGACCCCGATCTGATGCGGGCGGGGAAATTCATGCTGGGAGAGTCAAAAAGCTGCTGTTCCGCAAGACCCATTCAGCTGACTGTATTGGATAACGCTGGGCAAGCGTGCCTGTGAAGGCCGCTGCGGAAGCCACATCATGCCCAGAGGGAGTTACCATGTGGAGAATACACGTATGGGCTGGCCGTGGGCAGCACAACATACGGAAGTCCCAGGGGTGGCCCCGGCCAATTAGAGGAGGGGGACAACACCTTCCTGAGACGGCAGAGGAGACTCTGCCGAGGGAAAGACACGGGCTCGCCGTAGGGAGCCGTACCGTGGAAGAATACACATATGGGACCGCCGTGGGGGTCATAACATATGGAACCCAGCCTAACACAAGTTCCACCAATGCATACGAGTGTTAGACCTGGCGTCGAACGCTCCGCCACGTCTGACTGCCGTGGGTTGCGGAGGACTCAACAGGGTTCGCAGTTCTGGGGAACTCGACTGGAGCAGGTAAGCGCACGTATCCGTACCATAGGGGAGGGAATGGCGCAGCAAGCCGACACTAGAACGGGCACTTCGGTGTTACTGACTATGGGAAGTGAGCACACAAGAAGATACCGGCTCTACACGGAGGCTATAGAATCTAGCGAACGTGTTAGGTGTCGCCCAGCCCGCAGCTCTACAAATATCTGTCAGCGAAGCGCCACGAGCCAGCGCCCAGGAAGAAGTAACACCCCTAGTGGAGTGGGCTCTTAACCCGAGTGGGCAGGGCACGTCTTGGGACTCATAAGCCAAGACGATGGCATCCACTATCCAGTGGGCCATCCTCTGCTTGGAGACAGCCTTTCCCTTCTGCTGTCCTCCGTAACAGACAAAGAGCTGCTCTGAGGTCCTGAAGCTTTGCGTTCTGTCCACGTAAGTCCGGAGAGCACGGACGGGACAGAGAAAAGCTAGGGCTGGGTCTGCCTCCTCCGAAGGCAGCGCTTGCAGGCTCACCACTTGGTCCGGAAGCACCTGCTGACATGACAGCTCGTCGGCTGCACGGTTGAACAGGCCCGGAATGTGAATGGCATGAAGCGACCTCAGATGCTTCTGACTCCATAAGAGGAGATGGTGGGCGAGTTGTGACATGCGACGGGAGCAAAGACCACCCTGTTTGTTGATGTATGCTTCGCCCGCAGTGTTGTCCGTACAGACCAGAACGTGCTTGCCTCTGAGCGGAACTTTGAAGCGGCTGAGTGCAAGACGAACTGCTAACAACTCAAGGCAATTGATATGCCATTGCAGTTGAGGCCCCGTCCACAGACCCGAAACTGCAAGCCCGTTGTACGTGGCACCCCAGCCCGTGGATGAGGCATCCGTGGAGACAACAGAGTGCCTGTACACTTGTTCTAGGGGAACTCCCGTCCATAGAAACGAAGGGTCCGACCAGGGGCTGAAGGTTTGGCGGCACCTCTGAGTCACTTGGACGCGGAGGGTTCCGCTGTGCCACGCCCATCTCGGGACTCGGTCGTGTAGCCAGCGTTGAAGCGGTCTCATATGAAGCAATCCCAACGGCGTTACTGTGGCTGTGGATGCCATATGCCCCAGGAGCCGATTTCAAAACACGGCCTCATGAAGCTTCGAAGCGTTATGAATCAGTGAGTCGAATCATGATTCGGATTGCGTGTCAAACCGTCAAACTGCTGAAATTTGGCGATCCAAACTGCTGATTCGACTCATTGATTCATAACGCTTTGAAGCTTCATGAGGCCGTGTTTTGAAATCGTCATCACTATATAAGTCGTTATTTAGGGTTCCCTTTCAGTCGGTCACTACGACGTACGTTGGTAATTACCGACGAATTGGGATCACTTCAGAGAGCCCCTATCAGCTTCGAGAACTTAAGAACAGGCCAATGAACAATTGGCGTGCGAGATTTGCATCTCGCGCTCCGCCCCGCGCCGCGGGTATGAACAGGAAGCGAGAGCAACGCACTGACGTCATTCACTTCGGAGCCGAACCGGCGTTTGAAGTCTACAGACTGCTTTCCTGTCTTCAGCGAAAGAGAATTTCTACAGAGAGAAAAGAGGATCGTGTGTTGGTGTGACGGCGCTTTCCAGCGGGACCGCGAACTCAAAGCTGCAAGGAACAACTGCTGTTATCACAGCAAGAGAGCTTGTTGGTATCGGTGGGCGTTCCTTCTGAGTGCAAACACAGGCTGCACTATCCCCTGTGTGTTGCCGCGGTTTCCCTGGGTGCTTCAGCACTCTCTTAAAAGAGCGTTTCCTCACAAAAAGAGCAACACGGGTGTGACACTGCGTCTTTTTCAAGATGTCATTCCACCCGTGCGTTTCCGGATGCGGTCGTTCCCTCTCGCCCGCTGACGGCCACACTCACTGCATCACGTGCCTGGGCTTACAGCACGCTGAGGCAGCGTTTGTGAATAGCTCGTGTTCTCACTGCGGGAACATGACTATTGCGGTGCTTAGGTCAAGACTCACCTACCTCCGGGAAGGCGGAGTCCCCCTCCCCATACCTCGATCTAGAGCTATCCCTAACCAGGATAGACCTACTTCGACGGATGACCGGGGTGATCTGAGGATTACGTTCAGGACAAACCCGCCTAGTGTCCCTACGCAGGTCCCTGAACCCTCGCAAGCACCGCTGCCGGTGGCGCCACCGGAAGAGATCGCTGGTCCCGCCCACGGGCGCCCAGTCATCTCTTTCGGAGCGCCCGCGGACGAGCAGATGTCTATCGCAGCATCGGAGGGGGAGTTCCAGTCCTCGGAGGATGAGGATTCAGCTGTACTGCCTCCCTCTGGGAGAGTGGCAACGGCTGAGTCGGACCCTGAGTTGACGGCTATGCTTTCCCGGGCCGCCGAAAAGGTCGGGCTTGTGTGGAACCCTCCACCACGTCCCGAACCTTCTAGGTTGGATGATTGGTTTCTGGGGGGGGGTCGCGCTGGTTCTCAGCGTCCCGCCCCAGTGCCATACTTCCCTGAGGTGCATGAGGAGCTTTCCAGGTCGTGGACGACACCCTTCAGTGCCAGAAACAGACCTGGAGGCTCCTCCCTCCTCACTACCCTTGACGGTGGACAGGCCAAGGGTTACGAGAGGATCCCGCCAGTCGAACGCGCCGTCGCGATGCAGCTGCGTCCGGCGACCGCCTCCGAGTGGCGTGGTGATCCTCGTCTCCCGTCCAAACCCTGTAGGTTTTCGTCCAGTCTTACTGCGAAGGCCTACAGGTCCTACGGACAGGCTGCGTCTGCCTTGCATGCCATGGCGTTGCTCCAGGTGCACCAGGCCCAGGCACTCATGAACATGCACGAGGGTAGGTCTGACCCAGAGCTCCTCCGGGAGCTCCGGGCGGCGACGGACCTCGCCCTCCGGGCGACGAAAGTTACCGCCCGTTCCGTGGGTCAGGCGATGTCCACCTTAGTGGTCCAGGAACGGCATCTCTGGCTCAACCTGGCCGACATGAGGGAGACTGACAAGAACCGGTTCCTGGATTTCGCCCAGCAATTCTCGGCCGCCCAGAAGCAGACAGAGGCCATCAAACACATCCTGCACCGGCGGCCCGCTGCTGCCTCCACCCAGCCGCCGGCTGCAGCACCTCCGCCTGCCCGTCGCCGAGGAAGTCCTCCTGCGGCCGCCCCCGCTCCCGCCCCAGCCCAGCAGCAGCCTTCCACCGGTCGTGGGCGTGGAGCCGGTCGTGGGAAGAACGTCCAGCCCACTCAGGCCGCTGCCAAGCCAGGTGGCAAGCGCCGTCGGAAGAGACCCTGAGACGGGCCGCCCAGAGATGGAGGAAACTGCTCTTCGGGAGATGGCTGCAGCACCACTCCTTCCCCCGGTGGAGGGCCGGGGGAACCCCATTTATTTTTCTGTTCCGCCACTGGCCCCAGTGCCAGTGGCACCCAAATTTTCAATAAAAGAGCAGTTTCCAACATCTCTGGGTGCCAAGAGAGCGCGTCTGGCGGTATGCGACGCTACCATGCCTCGTACCCCTCAGACACCTCTCTCCTCGCCAACAGGGGGCGTCGGTTGTGCGGACGCACACAAAGTGCCTCCCCACGCTCGCCCGTCCCCTCAGCGGATGCAGGTCGTGTGTCAGACCCAGACCCCTGCACGGACCACTCCCATGTCGTCCTGGGGCCCCTGCGTTCCGCTGCGCTGCCCCGCTCCGGGTACGTCCGTGGTGCCGATGATCCTGCTTGCTCGGTCTCTGGGGGCCTGGCTAGCGCTCCCCAGCCCGTCTCGCTGGATCATCCGCACCATCAGACTCGGCTATGCGATTCAGTTCGCCCGGCGTCCCCCGAAGTTCAGGGGTGTCCACTTCACTTCTATACCGAAGGAGGGCGCCCCCGTGCTTCAGGCGGAGGTCGCTGTCCTATTGGCGAAGGACGCGATAGAGCCGGTCCCTCCAGCCGATATGAAGTCCGGGTTTTACAGACCGTACTTCATTGTACCCAAGAAAGGTGGCGGGTTACGACCGATCCTGGACCTGCGTTACCTGAACCGCTCCCTCCACAGGATGCCGTTCCGAATGTTAACCCAGAAACGCATCTTCAGATGCATCCCTCCCCAGGATTGGTTTGCAGCGATCGACCTGAAGGACGCGTACTTTCATGTCTCGATTCTCCCTCGTCACAGACCGTTTCTACGCTTTGCTTTCGACAGACGGGCATACCAGTACAAAGTCCTGCCCTTCGGGCTGTCCCTGTCGCCCCGTGTCTTCACGAAAGTCGCGGAGGCGGCCATTGCTCCCATGAGAGAGCGTGGTGTTCGCATCCTCAACTATCTCGACGACTGGCTGATTCTTGCCCAGTCGTGGGAGCAGTTGTGCGAACACAGGGACATGGTGCTCCAGCACCTCAGCCAGTTGGGTCTTCGGGTCAACTGGGAGAAGAGCAAACTCTGTCCCGTACAGAGGATCTCTTTTCTCGGGATGGAGATCGACTCGGTCGCCATGACTGCGCGCCTCACAGAGGAGCGTGTCCAGTCGGTGCTGAGCTGCTTGAGTACACTCAAACGCAGTACAGCGGTTCCACTGAAACATTTTCAGAGGCTCCTGGGGCATATGGCAGCAGCAGCCGCAGTAACGCCGCTAGGGCTGCTCCATATGAGACCGCTTCAGCACTGGCTACACGACCGAGTCCCGAGATGGGCGTGGCACAGCGGGTCCCTCCGTGTCCAAGTGACGCCGAGATGCCGCCAAACCCTCACCCCGTGGTCGGACCCTTCATTTCTACGGGCAGGAGTGCCTCTAGAACAAGTGTCCAGGCATCATGTTGTCTCCACGGATGCCTCACCCACGGGTTGGGGTGCCACGTACAACGGGCTTGCAGTATCGGGTCTGTGGACGGGGCCCCAACTGCAATGGCACATCAATTGCCTAGAGTTGCTGGCAGTTCGTCTTGCTCTCAGCCGCCTCAAAGGGTCGCTCAAAGACAAGCACGTTCTGGTCCGGACGGACAGCACGACGGCCGTTGCGTACATCAACAAACAAGGTGGTCTACGCTCCCGCCGTTTGTCCCAACTCGCCCACCATCTCCTCCTGTGGAGTCAGAAGCATCTGAGGTCCCTTCGTGCTATTCACATTCCGGGCCTGCTCAACCGTGCGGCCGACGAGCTGTCGCGGTTGCCAGTGCTTCCCGGAGAGTGGCGACTCCACCCCCAGGTGGTCCAGCTGATTTGGAGTCGCTTTGGGGCCACACAGATCGATCTGTTTGCCGCCCACGACACGACCCACTGCCAGTTGTTCTATTCCCTGTCCGAGGGGACCCTCGGCACGGATGCACTGGCACACAGCTGGCCCCGGGCTCTGCGCAAATATGCGTTTCCCCCAGTGAGCCTTCTTGCACAGACTCTGTGCAAGGTCAGGGAGGACGAGGAGCATCTCCTCTTGGTAGCTCCGTACTGGCCCAACAGGACGTGGTTCCCGGAACTAGTGCTCCTCGCGACAGCACCTGCTTGGCCCATTCCTCTGAGGCAGGACCTTCTGTCTCAGAGACGGGGCACCCTATGGCACCCGCGTCCAGACCTCTGGAAACTCCATGTCTGGTCCCTGGACGGGACGCGGAGGTTCTAGGTGACCTACCGCAAACGGTAGTCGACACCATCGCTTCCGCCAGAGCCCCCTCTACGAGACGGCTATATGCGTTGAAGTGGAACCTGTTCGTCGACTGGTGCTCTTCTCGCCGAGAAGACCCCCGGAAGTGTTCGATCGGATCTGTGCTATCTTTTCTTCAAGACGGGTTGGAGCGAAGGCTGTCTCCCTCCACCCTCAAGGTATATGTTGCCGCCATCGCCGCAAGCCATGACCTCATTAATGGTGAGTCCTTAGGCAAGCATGATCTGATCGTCAGGTTCCTAAGGGGAGCGAGGAGACTAAATCCTCCTCGCCCTTCTTCTATACCCTCTTGGGACTTGACTCTGGTGCTGACCGCACTGCAGAGGGCGCCCTTCGAGCCTTTACAGTCAGTAGAGCTTAAGATCTTGTCTCTAAAGACAATAGTCCTGATTGCATTGGCCTCAGTTAAGAGGGTAGGGGACCTGCAGGCATTTTCGGTCGACGAATCGTGCCTGGAATTCGGGCCGGGTGATTCTCAGGTGACCCTGAGACCCCGGCCTGGATATGTGCCCAAGGTTCCCACTACTCCCTTCCGGGACCAAGTGGTGAACCTGCAAGCGCTGCCTTCGGAGGAGGCAGACCCAGCCCTAGCTTTGCTCTGTCCTGTCCGTGCTCTCCGGACTTACGTGGACAGAACGCAAAGCTTCAGGACCTCAGAGCAGCTCTTCGTCTGTTCGGAGGACACAGAAGGGAAAGGCTGTCTCCAAGCAGAGGATGGCCCACTGGATAGTGGATGCCATCGTCTTGGCGTATGAATCCCAAGACGTGCCCTGCCCGCTCGGGGTTAGAGCTCACTCCACCAGGGGTGTAGCTTCTTCCTGGGCGCTGGCTCGTGGCGCCTCGCTGACAGACATTTGTAGAGCTGCAGGCTGGGCGACACCCAACACGTTCGCTAGGTTTTATAGCCTGCGTGTAGAGCCGGTGGCTTCTCGTGTGCTCGCTTCCCATAGTCAGCTTCACTGAAGTGCCCGTTCTTGTGTCGGCTTGCTGCGCCATTCCCTTCCCCTGGAACGGATACGTGCGCTTATTTTCTCCAGTCGAGTTCCCCAGGATTGGCGAACCCTGTTGAGTCCTCCGCACCCCTCGGCAGTCGGATGTTGCGGAGCGTCCGACGCCAGGTCTGGCACTCGTATGCATTGGTGGAACTTGTGTCAGGCTGGGTTCCGTATGTCGTGACTCCTACGGCGGTCCCATACGTGTATTCTCCACGGTACAGCTCCCTACGGCGAGCTCGTGTCTTTCCCTTGGCAGAATTCCTCTGCCGTCTCGGTACGGTGTCGTCCCCCGCCTGCATTAGGCCGACGTAATTACCGACGTACGTCTCCGTTCCCTCCTTCAGGGAACGAGGGTTACCATACGTAACCGAGACGTTTTTTTGCGCACAAAAACTATTCTCGCCGATTCATAAAGTTATTTTAAAACCACTGTAGAGAGATGGACTTTGTAACGACGTCTTTAGTACCTTTTAAGGGTCTTGAGAGTGAACCGTGCATTGTGCCAATGGAGGCCTTTCAGAGCCATCAGATTTCAACTAAAATATCTTCATTTGTGTTCCGAAGACCAACGGAGGTCTTACGGGTGTCGAACGACATGAGGGTAAGTAATTGAGGGCTTGAGACGAAGAACCATATAAGTCCATATTTGCAAATTTTGAATAATACATTTTTTTTAATTTGGATTCTGAATATTATATGTATTTTTTTTTTTTTACTTGTAGACAACAAAAGCTTCCCAATTCTAATGAGATAAGATTTTTTAGTATCAATCTTAAAAATAAAAAGTTAGAGTAATTTACATTTCTGGAATGTGGAAGAACAGTATATGTCCAGTTAATGTGGAATAACAGTATAAGTCCAATTCATCCTATCATTTTAAGCCACTGGAGATTTGATTGCTTTATCTTAGTTTTAATACAGTAACAGAACCTTAAAGAAAATATTAAGCATTTCTTTCTTTCAATTTCTTTTATTTTTTGCCAACGTAAATCACAGAACAAAAACACGGACAATACGGTACGAACAATGAACAATACATAGGCCTACTTATAGTACAAAAAATAAACATCAGTACAAACAATAAACCGTACATACAATAAACAATACATACAAACAATAAACAACAGTAATAACAGTAAACAATACATATTTACAATACATACATCATCATCATTCCATGCTATAGTTCCATATGCTAGTTTACATATACATCTTCCTTTTTTGTTCCTTTAACTTTTATAATTCATTTCATAAATAATCACCCCATTCATTCATTTACTAAATAAATAAATACCTATATATTCCTATTATACAACATAAGATAAGGCATACAAGGCTTTTTCAGCTTTCCGGTGGTGAAGCTCACTCTCTGCTGCGATCTTCAACCTTTCTCCATCTGTTGTAGCAGCTGTTAATTTTGAGAACAGGGCGTCACATTTCGCACAAGTGTCACTTCTTGGCTGCCCAAAACTGAGGTTCTGCTGCTTGAAGATGTCCCTATAGAGCCAAAACTTTGCAGTGGATGCTGGATTGTTTTCCTTGTACAGGCGGAACATGCGGAGCAGGTTTAAATCAGGGCTCAGGTACTCCCTCTCCACATCTCCCTTCAACCGTGAGTAGTGGTTCGGTTGGCGTGGGAAGCTCAGGATATGCTCTCTTATCCCCTCTCTCACTGCAGGATGAATGCTATGAGGCCTAAAAAATAAACAACACAACTCATGAACACGGGAAATATAATAAACTATGCTGGTCTGTTTTGCAAAATTGCATTGTTTCTTTGACATTAAATTATAGGATTTTGTTTTTCACATACAGTCATTAAAGGGATACTTCAGGATTTATCATTAAGCTTTGTATCAGTAGAAAACCTGTAGTATTTTCGAATTACCGTGCTTTCCTCCCTCATGTCCCCCTGAGACGAGAGATTTATGTATTTTTTGTCTGGAAAAAATCCTGCGATGACGCAAAAATCGTCATTGTTTACATGCACATCTTTTGTTTAAATCTAACTGAATTTATTACGATTCGTGAATCTGAATGTAGTGTTTACATGAACGCTAACCAAGTGATCAGTTGATGTGCATTCTCCTCCGTGAGAGATAGCCTACGAGACCAGTGCGTCTCTGTGTCCCAGTGCATTCTGGGAGTTGTTGTCTTTCATCCCCATAAATCAAAAATTAATTTTCTGACTTTTCTCAGTCTAGAAGGCTCCAAATTAAAAAATAATTTTACATTTCTACTACATAAATGACCCATTTTAAATACACATTAATCTTTCCTGAGGTGAAGTTTGTTTTGTTTTTTTTACTTACCTGTTCTTATGTTTTCCTCTGAAGTCCTCTAATGGAGACCTGACTTTAGCTACCTGCTCTGTTCCCTCAGACAGACTGCCTAACTTTTCTTGAATAACCTTTTCAAATATATGTAACTTTAAATAAATATGTTATGGACAATGTATCTAATTAAAATCATGCATGTAATGAAAAGTTAAACGGAAAACGCTAGGCTATAGAAAACTTGCCCGTAGGCGACTGTTGGTCAGTTGAAAGACGGACATAAATGTAAGCTTAAAAAACAGCAAGTCTTTGGCCTCCTTGTTGCACATTGTACTTGAAGGTGTACTTCCTCTTAGTATTCTCAGTGTCAGGCCCACGTGGTCGTCTGCGACTCACCTTGTGCTAGAAGTAAAAAGAAAAAAAAATACATTTACCATAGCGTAGCAGGCTAGCCGTCGTATGCTGTCAAGTTAAGGTCATGTGAGTAGGCTTTGGTTAGGAGCAGGGCCGTGCAGAGAGTTCTTCAGAGGCAGGGGCTCAAATGTAAAAAAGGGGCAATATGTAAATATATATATATATATATATTAGGGGTGTAACGGTACACAAAACTGACGGTTCGGTACGTATCTCGGTTTTGAAGTCACGTTTTACAAAATTGCGTTTTATTAATTTTTATTCAACAGTGGTTTAATAAAAAAAAAATTGTCTGTCCTTAAATGAATTCAATTATAACTAAAAGTTTCTTAAAGATAATGCTGTAAACTATATAGGGAGCCCTTACATATTGCTATTAAAGATTAACAACAGAGCCCAAACTATTAGCCTAAATTCATTTGCTATTTATTTTTAGATATAATAATCAACACTCATAAGCTTCACATAAAGCAGTTTTTGCATTAATATGTAAATCTAATTATTATTATTTTTTGATTTATTTGTTGAAATATAATCATTTAGTGGCTGTAATTTTCATGACAGGTTTATTTAAACATGCATTAAATAAACAAGACATCACTAAGAGGCTAAGTGGTATATAATGAATATATATAGGCTAATATAACGAATATATAGGCTAATATAGTGCATGTATTCAGTGAAAGAGTTAATCTCTCTAGTGAACTCACAGCTGTGGACACTGAATGACTTCTGAGGTAAATGTGATTCTACATGACATTGTTTGTTTACAAGCTGTTTTATTGTCTTTCCGCGGTTGAAACACCGATGGAGCGATTACACAACATATGATACGTTTCAGTAAGTTGTAATGTATCCTCAACATACCTTTAGATATATTAATTTCTTTAGGAAGAGATGATCGCGTTCACTCGCGCGCCGCGCGCTGCCTCTTGAAGTTGAACTGATACGCGTCTATCTGTCACGTCACATAATAGAGCTTTAAAACGGCATTTATCGTTTGAATTTCGTGATAAAATGGACTGAATACTTAATATGTTCGTGTGGGAACTCGGATTGAAGTGTGTTCCGCGCTTTAAACAAGCCGACTGTTAACTGTTATAGATTACATTCATAACCGTTCGGTACACGCGCGCACCCTACCGAAAGCCCGAAACGTTAGTTCGTCTGTCCATGTAGTTTTCAACCGATTTATGAATAAGAACAGTAAATTACCGCTCCACTTCACATGCCCAATGGAATTTGAACTTGCTTTGCCAGATTGGTTGGTGTATATACATGACAAACGGGCATTGGTGAATTGTGTAATACTTTAAAATATATAATATATAGATTTGTAATTAAATCAACACATTAGCTCTGATTATGGTTGAAAAAAAATATTGGTTTACATTTTTCCCGTAAGGCCACATACTCTCTGAAAGGACCATATTTGGCTCGAGAGCCGCTTCTGAACAGAGGAAAATCAGCTGTCAATCAAAACGCACGCAACCCATAGCAACGCGTTATGGCAACGCCTCAACAGAAATTGTCCGACTTTTGAGCCGTTCGTTACTATTGTATACATTGTCATCAATGTCATGTTATAATAATCACATTTATTTAGTTTTATTGACCACGATATTATCATTGATATTTGTCTGAGAGGGGCACTTTTCATTCATTTTGAAAAAGGGCAGGGGCTCGAGCACCCAAAGCCCCCCCCTCTGCACGTGCCTGGTTAGGAGAATGAATAAGCCATGTGTGTGCCTTTTAGGGCATCAAAGCGCTGTGGTCTTTAATGCACTTGGTGGCCTACTTGATGCTGGTCATCCTTCATCCATCCTCACAAAATTTAACATTTACAGTGATCAAGCACATGTGCAGTCTTAGTGAATTGAAGGCATACAGTAGTATTCAATTCACTGGTTATTTCATGGGCCTACATTGTAATGCATTGCATACTGTTGACATGATATGGTCATGAATTGCTTAAGTTAGCCTACCTGCTCCAAACCAGAGAGAATGATAGCCTGCTGCCTCTCATAAGAGACAGCATAAAACTCTGTGAAGAGCTGGAGTTTTCTTTCATCTGTTAGGCTTGAACACTGCCTGGGACACGTCTCCTTGCACACCTTGCCCTTAACAGAAACAAAGTCACATTAGCGTTTTTTTTTTTTTTTAGCTATAAAAACTAGAGCTATTAGCAGCTATTAAGGTTACTTGCTAGAATATCAGCTTACACAATCAATGCATTTATTTTTTTATTATTACCTTTTTTACAAGTAACAAACATAACATAGCATACAATATTACAAAACAACGTGTTGCATTAAATGGTAACGGGATACAAAAATAAAAGCAAAATATTTTAAACACGTCAATGACTTTTTTTTTCTTTTTTTTTTACCAATTTCAGTGAAGACATAAAGCAATCAAATTCTACTCTAAACATCTTAAAGATTGGGGATGAATTTACATAATAATATTTACATATTATGTTTGTTTATGTATACAATTCTGCCAGCAGTAACGTTACGTATAACACAATCTATGAATGACGCAGCTGAGCTGGTGTTAGAGACGCACCTAAAGCGTTTCGATTCATTTCTCCGTGGTTATAAGGAGTACAGACATGTTTAAAATGTCCCCTGAATCCTAATTTTCTCAGCTTTCATTTCGACCAATTCATGAAATGATCCTTTAAACAGAGTGAGCTATATGAACTGTAGTAGACAGAGCCTACACGCCCCTCTGACTGTAACCGCTAACTTTAGGTAGATACTTTGTATACGGGTTTTCACTCACCTCTTTTGGACTTTTTCCTTGTTTTTGCTCTCCTCTCGGTTCACATAGGGTTTCCCAGCATTCCTCAAATACTTCCTTGCTCTGTCCTTCCATTCATTCACGTTCGCTCTCCTTTTTTTGCCGAGGTTTTGCCTATTAATGTCCGCAGCGGACATGAAAGCAACCGGCGTCTCCATTTTTCGTTAGTGGACATAAACGGTTTTTCCGCGCGAGACTATTTTAAATTTTAAAATACAGAGTTTTGGTCGCGCGAACACCCCCCAGAGTGATTCTGTATACAAAGTGGCACACATACATTCAAGTCACATGGTTATCTAAATTTTTGTTTTTTTGGACTAATACGGTTTTTCGTCGCATGAACACAATTAATGACAGAATTTTAATTTTTGGGTGAACTAACCCTTTAAACTCAATGTGAGAGTCTTCTTCATATGCCGTTCGGCTCCGAAGTGAATGACAGCATTCGCTCTCGCTTCCTGTTTATACCCGCAGTGCTGGGCGGAGCGCGAGATGCAAATCTTGCACGCCAATTGTTCATTGGCCGGTTCTATATAGCTCAAAGCTGATAGGGGCTCCCAGAAGTGACTTACGTCGAACGTGACCGACTGAAGGGGAACACAAGCTCCCACCCAGATCACCCAACAAATTCTGAATCCTTGGTATCGGATGGCAGTCAGGTATTGACTTGCGATTGAGTTTTCTGAAGTCAACACAGAGACAAAGACTGCCATCCTTCTTGCGGACACTCATTATGATTATTCATTATGATTAATTATGAATATTTGAATCAGTTAATGAAATTAACTTGATGTAGCTATATTAACATTACAATCAATCAGTTCATCCTGTGAACACTCAGTATTGATTATTAATTTATTCTAAGAGATGGGTATTTTTCATGGCCACCGAAAAATAATTCTTAATTCTTAACAAAATTGATCATTTAAGTGACAATTTATTTGCAGGCAGGGAGTCAGAACCAAATATGTGTTGTGCACAAGTTTTATTAACTAAACGAACACAACTAATCTAAACATAAACGCATACCCACAATCACACATACATGGGTAAAATGGAAAGTGACAGAATGAAACCAGACAATGGAAATTAAGCTATGGAAAAGAGTCATTAACCATGAAAAGAACCATCAGTTTGTTATCTTCAAAGCTCCTTTGTTGACAAAGGGGTTCATGATTTTAGATAAATAGCA
Source organism: Gobio gobio (assembly GCF_949357685.1). NCBI lineage: Eukaryota > Metazoa > Chordata > Actinopteri > Cypriniformes > Gobionidae > Gobio > Gobio gobio. Next base: position 44,721,841 of record NC_137114.1, read on the forward strand.
ATTTAGTATATTGTGCATTACTTGCATTTGCCTGAGCGGTTGAACTGCGTCCGGATATACAGTCACAGGAAAAAGTCTTGATAGTTTGGTCCGATGGTGTTGAAGTTGCATTAGATTTCTTCTGCGTTGACTGAATAAGATATGCATGGTTAGTTGGTCCGACTCAGTCATGGTCGAGGAAGCTGCACATGGCTTGAGGTGTTGGACCTGCCGGCCCGTGACCGCGTGGTCAGAGCGGGTTTCTGGTACCACAAACGCAACCAGGAGAAGTAGGAAGAGGAGGAGATGAAGGTGCACATGCAGCTGGATTGATTGCAGATGAAGAAACTATTAAAGATTCTTGTAATACTAATATGTTGCATAGCTATCAACACATAATATACACGATCATTTCAATCTTCAAAGAACAAATTTTTCCACCTGTTTCCGGGGGGGCGCTACTGTAAAAAAAGAACATGGTTACAACTTCCGGTGAGGTGGCGGAATTAGTATACCAATGGTATTTTGTGTGCTAGTTAGTGAAGAGGCTAAGGGTTTTTCGGATCATTGGCATGGTTTCAAAATTATCATTTTTACCATTTTTTTATCAGATGGTGCCACAAAGGTTAATTGAAGGTTACTGTGAAGCAACAATTTCAACATGAATGACACACACTAAACATTTCCTTTTAGTACATTTATTAATTAATAGTATCCACATACAATAAACAATACAATTTTCGTGCCCTTAATTGTCCTTGACAATTAAGGGCACAGAATTGTCAATTGACAAGAATTGACAAAATGTAAAATGTATACCTTGAATGCAATGTAAGTCGCTTTGGATAAAAGCGTCTCCCAAATGCATAAATGTTCTCCCAAATGCAAAATGCATAAATGTTCCTTACTTTACTGACCTTCCCCAAAAGCTGCTGCATGACTACAACAATGTCCTGCCCCTGCAATACATGATACATCTGATACATTTTATATCCGATACGAAAACGTGTGCATAAACTATGATAGAAATGCATAAAGTCCCGCTTGTTTACTTCGAACAGGAAGACGCTCCCACTTTTGACGCAAGTCTTCATGGGGCGTAGGAAACTTGTGGATAAAGACCAAACATGGTATAAGTGAGGTTACATTGGCCGTTGGTTCTATCATAGAGTATGCATAAAACAAAAAAACAATACAGAAAACTCTACATAAGACAGCACTAATCATGCACACAATGTCCTGGGCTGCATGTTCATTTATAGAACAGTTTTTCTATAAATGAATCCCAGAAAGTCTGTTTTAAGGGCTATTGGTTTTTGATGTGGCGTTTCTTCTCACATTCTTACAAACAATAAACTGTCTTATCAGTTCCCTTTCGTTCAGTCACTACGACGTAACGTTAGTGACTAACGAATGGGGGTTTCGCTTAGAAGCCTATCAACTTCGAGTTTTGAGAAAACGCCCAATGGCGTGCCAATGCCATGGGGCATGTGGAATTTGCATACGTAGCTCCGCCTCACTGCGTGAGTATATAAGGAAGTACGAGGCAATATCGCATTATGTTCTGCTTTCGGAGCCAAGAGTACCTACCTCTTCACTCCTACAGCCTTCTGAGACTCTGTCAGCTTCTTCGAGACGAGCAGCTTTCCAGTCGGTGTTGGTGTGACGGCGCGTTCCAGTGATCGCATACTTCCTGCCTGCTGATCTGCGCAGTGGTCCGTTTGACAGCTGGTGTGTGTTTCCCTGGGCGCTTTGGCATCGACTGCGAGGCTTTCCTCTCACAAAAAGAGCTTGCGCGTGGCACGTCTTTTTCAAGACGGCTCGCCCGTGCACTTCCGGGTGCGATCGATTTTCCGCTGCTGTCTGTGGACGCATTCACTGCTCGAGCGTGTTTGGGCTTCAGCACGTTCGGGCAGTGTTTGCGGATGTGTCACATTTCCATTGCGGGGGCGTGACCATCGCGATGTCGCGGTCGAGACTCAATGATCTCCGTGAGGAGAGAGAGTCCCCTCTGCCACACCCCAATCTACCGTCCCCGAGTGAGATGGTACTTTGGCTGGTGGCCAGGGTGACCTGAGGGCGGTGCTGTGGTATTAAGAACCCCGACGTTCATTCCTCGGGCCACGCCCCCTTCTTATACATCGCTTCCGTGAGTGTTGGATTGAATCTACGGCCCGTCTCTGACGCCCCGTTCGTTCAGTTCACGCTCCGGATAGCAGTGAGATGTCGATCGCCGCATCCCAAGGTGGGCTGGAGTCCTTTGGGGATGACGATTAGGTTGTGCTCCGCCTCCGGGTGTGTTAGCACTGCCTGATCTGACCTAAAGTTGACAGCCATGTTATCTCGGGTAGCCGCGAGTCTCGCGCTGGTGTGGAACTCCGCCCAGTCGCGGGTGCTCGTGGTTGCGCGATTGGTTTTTGGGGGCGGCACCTGACAGCTGTTGGGCCCCGCCCCCAATGCCTTTCGCTCCCGGGGTGCATGAGGAGATCACGCGGTCCCGGAGGTCCCCGTGCTTCCCGTGACCGTTTGGTGGCCTCCTCCGCCTTCTCTGCCCTTGATGGGGCCGCGGCCTAGGGTACACTGGGGCCCCCTCCCCCCCACTGTTGAACTCTCTGTTACGCACTACGGTGTCCACAGAGGGCTTTGACGTGGCGTGGTGTGGCTGTCCTAAGCACCCACCCCAAAGCCTGTGGGCTCGTCTACTTCGGTGCCGTGGTCCCGCAGAGCTACGGGCAGGCCGCCGCCCCTTTGCACATGCACAAGGGTGGAGCCGACCCAGGGCTCTTCATTGAGCTGCGTGCCGCAACTGACCCCGCCCCCCCGGGCGGTGAAGGTGGCCACACGCTCCCTGGGTCGGGCGATGTCCACAGCTGTGGTCCGGGAGAACACCGGGCCTTACCTGGTGATATGGAGGACGTTGAGCGGGCCCGCCTCCTCAACTCACCCATATCCCAGGCTGGCCTCTTCGGCGGCGCGGCTGAGAACTGCGCCCAACAGTTCTCGGCCGCCCCAGAGCAGACTGAGGCTGTAACACGTACTGCCCCGGCGGCCAGCTGCTGCACCAGCCGCCGGCCCAGTCGCCTCAGTCCGCTCGCCGCCGAGGGCGCCCTCCCTCTTCCCGCCCGGCCCCAGCAGCAGCCTTCACCTGGGCCGCGCCGTGGAGGTGGTTGAGGATGTCGCCCAGTCCGCTCCCCAGACTGGTTAAACGCCAGGATGGAGGTGGACAACTCAGAGATGGGTTCCAGTTCTTCCCAGGGGATGGTAGCAGGGCCTCTCCTTCCCCCGGTGGAGGGCCGGGGGAAAATCCTTCCGCTGCTGGCCCCCGGGCTAGCAGCGCTTGGGAAGAACTCATGTTCCTGTCTCTGAGCACCCAGAGACCGGTGATGACAGTGCGCGCCACCCTCGGGTCTCGCCACTCGCATCCCTCTCTGTCGCCAGCCCCCTGGCAGAGCAGACCCCAGTGGAACGCGAGTCCTTCCCTGGTCTCCTCTGTCAGGGCGCAGCCGTTAACCGTGCTCCGACCCCGGGACGCCCAACAGCCTCCCTTGTCCGTGCCGGTAACGCTGCCTCGCTGCCCCACCCAGGGTACGTCTGTCGTCCGTATGACCCCGTTGGTGCAGTCTCTGGAAGCCTGGCTTCAGCTTCCGGGGCTGTCCCGCTGGGTTGCCCGGACCGTCAGGCTCGGCTACGCGATTCAGTTCGCGCAGGCTCCTCCCCGTTACTGGGGAGTCTGCTATACCGTGACCGGGGCTCATGCCCCCGTCATGCGTGCGGAGATTGCCACTCTACTGGCGAAGGGTGCGATCGAGCCTGTCCCTCCAGCCGAAATGAGGTCGGGGTTCTACAGCCCCTACTTCATTGTAGCCAAGAAACAGGTGGGTTACGACCAATCCTGGACCTTCGCATCTTGAACCGATCCCTTCACCGGCTTGCGTTCAAGATGTTGACTGCGAAACGCCTTTTCGAATGCGTTCGTCCGTACGATTGGTTTGCAGCGATCAACCTGAAGGACGCCTACTTCCATGTCTCCATCCTTCCTCGACACAGACCGTTCCTACGGTTTGCTTTCGAGGGGCGGGCATACCAGTACGCAGTTCTCCCATTCGGGTTATCTCTGTCCCCTCGCGTCTTCACGAAGATCGCCGAGGCAGCCCTTGCGCCCCTTTGGCAGCACGGGGTCCGCATCCTGAACTACCTCGACGACTGGCTCATACTAGGCCACTCTCGAGAGCAGGTTTGCGGACACAGAGATCTGGTTCTCCACCACTTAACCCGTCTGGGCCTTCGGGTCAACTGGGAGAAGAGCAAACTTTGCCCCGTGCAGAGGATCTCTTTTCTCGGTATGGAGATCGACTCGGTCGCCATGTACGCGCAGCTTTCGAGCGAGCGCGCGCAGTCTCTGCTGACTTGCCTCCGACAAATCGAGAGCAAGAATGCGGTTCCACTGAAACTATTTCAGAGGCTCCTGGGGCATATGGCATCTGCAGCCGCGGTAACGCCGCTCGGATTGCTTCATATGAGACCGCTTCAGCACTGGCTTCGCGATCGAGTCCCGAGATGGGCATGGCAGTCTGGCACGCTCCGGGTCCAAGTGACTCGGGCCTGCTTACAGACACTCACCCCGTGGTCGAACCTCAGCTTTCTACGGGCCGGTGTGCCCTTAGAACGAGTTTCCAGGCATGTTGTCGTATTGACGGATGCCTCTGCCACGGGCTGGGGTGCCATGTGCAATGGACAAGCAGCCGCGGGCTCCTGGACAGGACCCCAGCGCCTCCTGCATGTCAATTGCCTCGAGTTGCTCGCAGTACGGTTCGCCCTGCACCGCTTCCGAGCGTTGCTGAAGGGCCAACATGTGCTTGTCCGGTCAGACAACACGGCCGTAGTAGCGTACATCAACCACCAGGGCGGTCTACGCTCCCGCCGCATGTCTCAACTCGCCCGCCATCTCATCCTATGGAGTCAGAAGCGCCTGAGGTCCCTTCGTGCTGTCCATATTCCGGGAGTCCTGAACCACGCAGCCGACGAGCTCTCGCGGTTTCAGCCTCTCCCGGGAGAATGGAGACTCCATCCCCGGACGGTTCAGCTGATTTGGGAACAGTTCGGCGACGCACAGGTAGACCTGTTTGCCTCCCACGACTCTTCCCACTGCAGCCTGTATTATTCCCTGACCGAGGGCACGCTCGGCACGGATGCACTGGCGCACAGCTGGCCGCGGGGCCTACGCAAATATGCGTTCCCCCCAGTGAGCCTACTCGCACAGCTTCTGTGCAAGATCAGGGAGGACAAGGAGCAGGTCCTTTTGGTCGCCCCGTACTGGCGCGGCCGGACCTGGTTCCCCGAACTCATTCTCCTTGCGACAGCCCCTCCCTGGCCTATTCCTCTGAGACCGGACCTCCTTACTCAGAGACGGGGCACCCATTGGCACCCGCGTCCCGACCTTTGGAGCCTCCACGTGTGGCTCCTAGACGGGACCCGGCAGGGTTGAGTGGCCTACCACCTACGGTGGTCGCCACCATCACTTCCGCTAGGGCAGAGTCCACTCGGCATGCCTATGCGTTGAAGTGGAACCTCTTCGTCACCTGGTGCTCTTCCCGACAAGAAGACCCCTGGAAATGCCCGATCGGGTCCGTGCTTGAGTTTCTCCAAGAGGGGCTGGAGCGAAGGCTGTCTCCCTCCACCCTCAAGGTATATGTGGCCGCAATATCTGCCCACCACGATCTCTTGGAGAACAAAAAGGTAAGTCAGCACGACCTGGTCATCAGGTTCCTGAGGGGAGCTAGGAGACTGAATCCTCCTCGCTCTCCTCTCGTACCCTCTTGGGACCTAGCAGTAGTGTTAACTGCTCTGCAGAGACCTCCCTTTGAGCCTTTGCAGTCGGTTGATATTAAGTTTCTGTCTATGAAGACGGCTCTGCTGACCGCATTGGCCTCAGTCAAGAGGGTCGGGGACCTGCAGGCATTTTCGGTTGACGAAGCGTGCCTGGAATTCGGGCCGGCTAACTCTCACGTGATCCTGAGACCCCGGCTTGGATATGTGCCCAAGGTTCCCACCACTCCGTTTAAGGACCAGGTGGTGAACCTGCAAGTGCTGCCTTTGGAGGAGGCAGACCCAGCCTTGGCATTGCTCTGTCCAGTACGCGCCCTTCGCGCCTACTTAGACATGACGCAGTGTTTCAGGACCTCAGACCAGCTCTTTGTCTGTTATGGTGGAGAGCGGAAGGGAAGTGCTCTCTCAAAGCAAAGGCTGTCTCACTGGATAGTGGACACCATTGCTTTGGCTTACCAGCAGCAAGGCCGACCATGTCCCCTTGGTGTGAGGGCACACTCCACCCGGAGTGTGGCCTCCTCTTGGGCTCTAGCGCATGGCGCCTCGCTAGCAGACATCTGCAGAGCTGCAGGCTGGGCGACACCCAACACATTCGCCAGATTCTACAATCTCCGAGTGGAGCCAGTGTCCGACTATGTACTTGCCCCCCCGAGGGGCCGGTGATGGGCCAGGCTCAGGTGTCTTCGCTTGCTCGCCACTCCACTCCACGGACTGGATACGTGCGATATTTTCCTCAGGTGAGCTCCCCGAGAGCCCTGAGCTCCTCCAGCACTGTCGACGCCGACATCAGTTCTGTCTGCCCTTTCGAGCCCAGACCCTCATGTCCGGCCAGGTGCCCCATGTGCATGGTTCCCTCCGGCGACCCCCACATGTGTATTTCACCGTAAGTCTCCGCAGTGAGCGGGTTTCTTCCCTTGGCGTGTCCCCGCCACCCCTAGGGTTAAAAATCCACCTTCGGCTGGTACCCTAGAGATCTTCCATATGCAACCCTCTCCGGGTCATATGTGTCTCTTAAGTCCTCCCCAAGGGTAGGCATCTTTGGCATTCCCTCACTGGGATATGCTTCCCAGTGTACCTTGGTATTCCTGTGTTAAGTGGGAGTCCTTCGTCCGTACTAGTCTTACGACAGGGTACTCACACTTACGCAGGGCACTGGAAGACAGCTGAGTGGCGGGATTATATTGGGACCCCCATTCGTTAGTCACTAACGTTACGTCGTAGTGACTGAACGAAAGGGAACGTCTCGGTTACGGATGTAACCCTCGTTCCCTGAGGAGGGAACGGAGACGTAACGTCCCCTTGCCACTTCGAGCTGTGCTACCTGGAACGCAGGAGTTCAGTCTTGGCTCCTCAAGCAGGTAACATAATGCGATATTGCCTCGTACTTCCATATATACTCACGCAGTGAGGCGGAGCTACGTATGCAAATTCCGCATGCCCCATGGCATTGGCACGCCATTGGGCGTTTTCTCAAAACTCGAAGTTGATAGGCTTCTAAGCGAAACCCCCATTCGTTAGTCACTAACGTTACGTCTCCGTTCCCTCCTCAGGGAACGAGGGTTACATCCGTAACCGAGACGTTCGTATCCATGGTAACTGAGGCCCTTCTTGCTCTTAGTGGTCTTTTGGGGGGATGGTTCTAAAGACCCCAGAGCGAGTTTTAAAGATTATTTGTTAAATATAACAAATAATTGTGTCTGATTTGTCTCAGTCGTTACAAGGGTATCGGGAAGGTGTGATCCACCCTCTTCTCAATAGATTCTTAATAGCACAACTTTATTGTGAAGAGGATTTGGGACTGACATGTAGGTCTTTTGCATTGGGCTGGTATCATGGAGGGTTATATGGAGAACGAGGATGTGCTCCTTGAAGCTACTATTGTGTACCAGGTTGTCATCAAGGTACGGGAGACAAATCGTGTCTCTCAGGCAAGGTAAACAGTGATCCATACTCCTCTGAAACTATGCGGGTGCCAGGCCAAAAGGTATGCGCACCCATTCATAGAGCCCCCAGGGTGTGATGAAAGCTGTGACAGCTCTTGTAAGGGTGGTTCGCCCACAGTGGTTCAGGCTGTAGGGTTGCCGATTGACTAACAAAACTTTATCAGAAGGATTGTACAAAACTGTAAATTTCTTGTCTATTACCACCCACTGCAACTTATACCAACAACGTAAATAAGCGCAGTTACAATAGCAAAATATGTGGGAGAGCGTTGACTATATTGTATTGCAATAGGAGGCACTTCAAAGTCAATATCGAATCAAAACTAGTTAGCACATAATTTGTAATAGAAAGGATTTAATGAAAAAATCTGGTTATGGTTACACTTAAAATAGTTACAAAATAGATGTATGAGATGATAAAAACATATACCATTAATCGTACCCAGCATGAATAGAATGTTAACTGAGAGATAGGAAGAGTTTTGTTGGTCTAGCTTGTCTTCCTGTAAAAAACACCTATTCTCAGTTTCCTTGTATTGTACAAACAAACCAGAGCTCATATCATCATATCATATTCATCATATCTATTCATATTTACATTATATATTTTTTCATGACTATTTATGTCTCAGTGAATAACTGTAATGAGAAATAGCCTACTCTATGTGGAAGTGACAATGCAAATTGTAGCTGAACTTTAGCTTCTTAAATGTAGTTTTGATTAAAAATAATAACTTATATTTTCAAACTAAGTTTTTATTAAACACATATTTAATTTTTTTAGCAACAATTAAGCTACATTAGTTTAAGATTATCTTTGGTTCATCCCTGGTTTTCATGGTGCATTGTGGGACTTTTTAAGAAGACAGCCCTTAATATGGCCAACTCCCTGATCCGTGTCCTGACTATGAATTACACTCTAAAATGTACTTCAAGGGACATTTTTACCATAACTTTTAAAAAAAATGCATGATTGTAAGTTAAAAATTCGAATTGATTGATTTCATTAAACAGTTTAAGTTGCAAACAGTATTATGTCGAGTTCAGTTAACATAATAATGTAGATCTGACACCCAGATCTACTTAGCACTACCGCCTAATGACTACAGCCCCATTGACTCTCTATGCAAATGCATTGATGAAGTTAACAGTTGGATGTGCCAAAACTTTCTTCAGTTAAACAAAGGCAAAACTGAAATCACTACATTTGGAAATTTGGAGATGAAATTCTCAAGGTGAACACACATCTTGAGACTAAAGGACTAATAACAAAAAATCAAGTCAGGAATCTTGGTATGATTTTGGAGTCAGACCTGAGTTTCAGTCAAAGCAATAACTAAATCAGCATACTATCTGAAAAATATAGCAAGAATTAGAGGCTTTGTTTCCAGGCAAGACTTAGAGAAACTCGTTAATGCGTTTATCACCAGCAGGGTGGACTATTGTAATGGTCTTCTCACTGGCCTTCCCAAAAAGACCATTAGACAGCTGCAGCTCATACAGAACGCTGCTGCCAGGATTCTGAGCCGAACAAGAAAATATGACCATATCACGCCAGTCCTTAAGTCTTTACACTGGCTTCCAGTTACATTTAGAATAGATTTTAAAGTACTATTACTTGTTTATAAATGGCTCAATGACCTAGGACCTAAATACATTGCAGATATGCTGATTAAATACAAACCCAACAGATCACTCAGATCATCAGGATCCAGTCAGTTAGAAATACCAAGGGTTCACTCAAAGCAAGGAGAGTCTGCTTTTAGCTATTATGCCAGCCGTAGCTGGAACCAGCTTCCTGGAGATCAGATGTGCTCCAACAGTAGTACTCCACATTCAAGTCCAGACTCAAAACACATCTGTTTAGCTGTGCATTTACTGAATGAGCACTGTGCCACTGTACGACTGATTGCACCTTATCTTATCTATGCATCATCTTTTAATTATTTTATTAACTGTTTTAGTTTCCTTTGTTCATTGTTGTTTTATCTATATATCATCATTTTATTATTTTTAGTTCTCTTTATTTATTAAATATATATAAACTGTATATTTCTACAACTGTTTTAATTATCCTTATTTTTATTTTTAATTCTTACACATGGTATTCTTATTTCTTATGTAAAGCACTTTGAATTGCCAATGTGTATGAAATGTGCTATAGAAATAAACTGGCCTTGCCTTTTAACTTAATACTGTGTGTGATTTAAACTCAAATTTCTGCTTTAATTGAAAATCTTTAAAAAAAATAATTTGTAGTAATTTAATTAAATGGTCTTGTTAACTTTGGAAATTGGGTAGTGGATTTGTGCCCCTGTGCCAACAAGCTTGGCCTATTTAATTTTGTCAGCACATTAGATGGGTAGCAAAGTAAAAAAATATATATATATATATCTAATTGTTGTTCATCCTAGATCATCCTAGATTCATCCTAGACATTAGGATTTTTTAAACAGGCACACTGTCAGACGAAAATGACTATAATTTGTAATGTACGCTATTTCAAATATTTAATAGGGCAAACAATTAACAATTACTCTCGCACACCTGCAGGTAATGGATAGGTGCATAGGAGAAGGTCATGGGACTGAAACGTTGCAACAAATAAAGCATTTTTGATACTTTTGCAAGTAGATAGTGTGCAGGACTTTCTTTTGTTCTTTAAATATTTAATGGGGAAAATGTCCCTTAAGACTAATATTCAAATTGGCTATGAATATTTTAACTTTTTACTTGTATACTTTATATTTAAACTAAAAAATAAATATTTAGTTAAACTAACATTTACATTTCTACAGGCTCATCTCACCCCCTTCTCCAATATTTGTATTTTATTTAATGTGTACAAAAGTCTACATATCAAACGATCACATTTCATCCTCGTGCCTTAGCCTTTTATACACTTGACATTAAGGAAAGTATAAAAGCAGGGCTGTTTCTGAAACTTCACCCAATCTTCCTCTGAGATTCAAAAAGCAACAACCAAACCAAGGTGAGTTTTTGGAACAAAAACCCACTGAGTAACATTTCTAAAGTATCTGTGTTTTCTCTTTAAATACATTGAGAATCCACAGAGTGCAGAAATTTAACTTTTCCTGCTTGTTAATTTCAGGTTCATCATGGCAATGCTGAGAAGTTTTCTAGTTCTTTTTGTTATCTTCTCCATGGGGAATGCAGGTAAGACAATTATTTGTAAAAACCCTTGCTATTTCAAGTATTTTGGAACCGTACAATATTCCATTTACTAATATTTGCATGATTAATGAGGAATTTACAGTGTCAAAATACAGTGTCAATCATTTATTAATGATTACTGCATCAGCAACTAAATTAACCTTCTACATGATTAATATATTAACGGGGCACTTCAGCGCTGGGAAGATGAATGTGTATTTAAACTGGGTCATTTATGTAGTAGAAATTCAATTCAATTCAATTCAAATTTATTTGTATAGCGCTTTTCACGATACATATCGTTTCAAAGCAGCTTCAAAGAAAATGCATCTACATTACAATTTAAATTGATTTGTACATGTTATGCATTTCAGAATTGCACATATACAAAGCACACAGATTAGCTAACTATCTATTATTAATCAATATAATAACTATGGCACAGAAATAAGAATACATGTTGTTATTGATAGGTATATATATAGAGGTGAGCATGAGTGCGTGTTGATGCAGAGCTGCGTCATCTGAAGTCCTCGCAGGAGTTGAGTCGTCTCTTCACAGGTGATGGTCATCTGAAGTCTTTACGAGAAGCTGGATCCAGACTGGAGCTGACGGACTCTCTAGTTACCTCGGGATGGGCGTCCCGAGATAAAACAGAACAGAAAAATAATTAGCGTAGCTGCTGTTCAAGGCATTAAGCAAAGACAATCATGTGCATTGATATAACTATAGAGTACACGGTTAGGAGAAGCATCATGTGTATGCCTGGCTAAAGAGATGAGTCTTTAATCTAGATTTAAACTGGAGGAGTGAGTCTGAGCCCCGAACATTATTAGGAAGGCTATTCCATTGTTTAGGTGCCAAATATGAAAACGTTCTTCCTCCTTTAGTTGACTTAGATATCCTCGGTATTACCAGATTTTAGTGATCTTAAAGATCGAGATGGGTTATAAGGCGATAAAAGATCAGTTAAATACACTAAATGTGAAATTAGTTTTGAATTTGGGAATTTGAGAAAAGACAGAAAATGTATTTTTGTCTCATGTGGAAAAAAGACAACATCTCCCAGAATGCACTTGCTTTGCGTTCCAAAAAAAACAAAACAAAAAACTGTGTACCATATGAACGGCAAAACTAATTTTGGCGTATACATTCCATGACATTGCACGCTCGTAATATTTATAAGCATTTTCATGTGATCGGGCTCTAATTAACATATGAATTCACACTATTAATATAATATGCTTTTAGGGAATTAATACAATGACACATTTAACTAATAACAATTTAATGATTACTTAATCTATTAATCATAAAATGTTCCTTTAGTTGCAGTAATCATTAAAAAATGGTTTAGTTCTGCATGAGTCCTACATTAACTCATGATTATTTGTGCATTAGTTAAGCATAAATTAATGTATATTAGTGCACCCGTATTGTAAAGTATTACCAAAATATTTGCTGTGAATATTACAAAAGCCTTAACATTTATGCACTGGATGCAATTAATTTAGTTGAAGGATGCCCCAATGGATGGACAAATTATGAATTCCAGTGCTACAAGTTCTTCCCTCAGTCGCTTAGCTGGGTTACAGCACAGGTAATGTGTTAGTTACAACAAGGTGATTTGGTCACATTTTACATTAGGTGTCTTTATCCTAAATCAAATATATAAATAAATGAGGTACCGTACAGCGTACTTATAGTGTTGATGCTGTATTGTAAACACTTTCGCTGCTGTTGAGGTGGGATACGGGTATGTTAGTGCGTGTTGGTGGTATGGGTAGGTTTAAGGGTGGGTTAAGGTGTAAGGAAAGGGTCAACAGTGTAATCATCGATCTAATTACAGCTGAAAATTAGAAATGAATTACAGCTGTAATTACATGCAGGTATTTTAATACAAGTACAATGCAAAAACTTGTATGCAAACTATAAGTGCACTGAATCAAATTATTAATTTGAATATTAGGACAGTAGTAGTTAAAGACACGTAATATAAAGTGAATGGTGATTTTTATTATTTTTAAGGTATACTTTTATTTTCTGCAAATAAATCATACGGAAAAATGATACTGAGCATATAATCTAGAGTCAGTTTTAGAGTAGACTTTGTTTTAAAATGAATAAACAGTGAATAATCCCTTATCCTTTATGATAAAAATATTTGATTTTGTATTGACAATAAAAAAATCTGTCTTTTTAGAGAAACTGCCAAAGTTTTGGTGCGAATCTCGCTTCTGTGCATAGCAGAGCGCAAAATAATTTCCTGCTGAGTCTGATGCCTACTCCTTCCACACATACCTGGATTGGTGCTCATGATGGAGAAATAGTGAGTTTAATTGTGTGTCCTTGTGTGTTTGTCTGAACAGAACTTTCTGCTTTAAACAGTAAATGCAAAAATTCAAATGAAGGTGATTTAAAGCTGACTGAGTTTATTAGCTTCTTACTGAAGTCCGAGTACAGTCGTGCACTCTTTGCTCTTTAGGAAGGACAGTGGTTGTGGGCTGATGGAACTAGGTATGACTATGCCAACTGGTGCTCTAGAGAACCTAACAACCAGGGTGTTGAGAACTGTCTGCTAATCAGCTGGACCTGTGAGAATACTTCCGATTATAATATACAATACTATAATTTCATATCATACACTAATATGTGATGGCTCATTGTTTTATTATTTTGATTCTAACATGACTATAATGATCAGAATAACTAATATAATTTTTCCACCCTACAGCTAACCGTTGCTGGAATGATGGAACCTGTTCAACCCCAATGGCCTCCATTTGTGTTAAGGGCCTGTGAGATCATATTCAGTCATCCTGCACCACAGTAACTTTGATTGTACACTTTCTGATCTTATCTTGTCTTTAATACAAAGTGGGAATGGTGATTTTTGCTATTTTTGAGATATGCATATCTCAAAATTGTTTATTTTTTATTTACTTCATTTAAACATTTTAAATAATAAGCTTTAATCTCTTCTCAATATCTTCTCTGAAACACTTCTCTAATCAATAAAAGCATTGATAAAGCAAAACATGTGTTGTGGAGTTCAATCAAATTCATGTATGAAAATATAAGAATACTGTAAAGTTTGAGGATATGGTTGTTATAATGGCATAATGTCATCACAGGGGAGGGGTTCATACACACAGCTGCTTCATCATTGACAAACACTAGAAGACATTTGCGTGTTTGTTTCCTACAATGGACTGTAAGCAAATATGAACCTCATTCAGTGCTCTTTTTGTTTTCTCTTATAAAATATCACATTACCATTTCAGAGTAAGAAACCTCTGCCAAACGAATCAGTGATCAAGTGAACTGTCGAATCAATCTGAATCACAAACAATTAAAGACCATTTTCTAAACCTGTTTGACCGATTGGATCGATAGTGGTTCATTCACTATTCTGGCATTGCTAGTTCTGATTCTAAACAGCTGATAGAAAACACACAGGACATGATTTCTGAAATATTATCAGAAAAATGATTCTCAAGTCAGAATAGGTCAAGAAGTATTTATTAGTAATATTTGAAAAAGTCTAGTGAAGCCCCTGTTGCAGCAGCCTGATCTCATGAAAATGCATATCTATACTACGAAATGTATTTATTGCGTGAATTTATATGGCAAAATTAGTTTTTACATGCATGTTGTGCAGTTTTCACATGCATATGATACTGTATCAAACCTAGCTGTTTTCACAGCAAGTAATCAGACATATGGAGAACAGAGGGTATATCACACCAAGAAAAATGGCACTTTATTGATCATTTAATACAGCAAAATATAAAGATCTTTTAAATAGCATTATTTAATAAACGTTAGATATAAACTACTGCCCTCAATTATAGGACAAACTGCCATCAAAAGTGAAACTCATAGCACTGCATTGCACTCTAGTGGTTCCTACACATCCCAGACGGCATTATCTACCTAAATGGACACTGTGATCACACCCAAATTGTTGCAAAACAGTGGAAATGAAATATGCGTGCCCCAGCTCAGCGCATATAAAACGGTAATGTTTATACTTCTACATTGCACAACTACAACATTCATTCATACACACAAACAAAAATAAATAAAATATAAAATACTTCCCCATCTCCAGAAAACAGGTCGAAGAAGTCTAGGGAAAGAAGACCGTCTTGCCAGGTCCACAGAACATCAATGTCCTTCTCCAAACTAATGGCAGTTAGGCAGAGTCAAAGGGGCTGTAGTCCATATGAAAGTGTTGGGAGTCCACAGTCTTTCTCAGCATGATCACACGTGCTCAGACATCCAGGTGCAATCAGCAAAGAAGAGACGAAAAGCCAGCGCTCCTACATACCACTTCCCCACTATCTAACTAAATCCACAGATACCTAACTGTCTATCTTCATCGCTGGACAAACCCTAATGGTCTGGAGCATTCCCATTTTCCCCTGTGAGCGCAAAGGCAGTCAACATTTTGGCTGCGTTCGAAACCGCATACTTCCCTATATAGGCAAATTTATGCTGCTGCTCACTTACATGTTTTTTCTGATTTTTTGGCTTTCAAACATCTTAAGATGCATTTTTTTGGTACATCTGTATTTATTAAACCCTGCTTATGCCCATAGGCTTACAGGTAAATATCCACTTCATCCGTCCTCTTGATTTATTGACTTGGAATTGTGTATGTATTTAAGAATATTTTTTTATTCCTGTTTCTGCTTTCCTCACACTTTAAACTAAAATGTTACGAGACTTTACAAAATTACACACATCGAAAAAGTCAATAAATTTTCAATAGTACAGAAAATATCAACTAGTTCTAAAGTTTGTGAACAAATTTTGATGTTGGCTTGAGAAGCCCGAACCTCGAGCCGGGACACAAACTCAGGTTGTCTGAAGCAGAGCTGTGTCATATGACGTAGCGCTGCCAGTGCTGCCAAGTCCCGAGTTTTCCCACAGATTGGGCTACTTTTACACTTTTTCTGCATGTTGAAGAGAACAGTTTGAAGGTCTGATTTGTTTGTGGCATTCCTGATTGGCTACATTATTTAATTCTACAAAACACTTTGTAAATAGAAACCTTTGACGCTCTCAAAAGCGCAAAGGACAAATCTGCAATTATTACGGAGAAAACTGATCTTAGACCAGTTATGGGCAGCTCTTCCCTCTAGAAGCAATCAGAAGCAGCAGCAGCAAGTAAGTAAGTAGTGTTTTTGAACCATGCTATAGTAAATATACTACAGTAAATTGTAGTATATTGTAGTATATTATAGTATTTACTACACTTTGTTCATTTACTGTAGTATATTTACTATAGTACGGTTCAAAAACACTATAGTATTGACAACCCCAAATCAGAAAAAGTTGGGACAGTATGGAAAACGCAAAAAAAAAAAAAGAAGTGATTTCTAAATTTACTTTGACTTGTATTTCGTCTGGTCAACTTCATGTAATTTGTAAATATGCATCCTTTCCTGTCATTCAGACCTGCAACACATTTCAAAAAAAGTTGGGACAGGAGCAATTTAGGGCTAGTAATGAGATAATGAGGTACTCTTATAACTCCTTTGAAGACTCACAGCATTGAAAATTAATCTTGCTCCCTGCTTCAACAAATAAAATACTTCTGATTGGCAAATTTTGTATTTGGAATTTATTTCAAGATGAGAGAACAGAAATTCACATAAACACATCCATGTTAGTCATAAAAAGTCAAAAGGGAGGATATAAAAGTCCTGTGAGAAAAGGCAGATCCTAAAATTGATGATGATTAAAACATCTTTCAGTGATGTGTTAGTCTTAGACTGGGCTTGAAGATTTGAAACAACAAACATGATCAGTCACATTCACTGTTAATTATTATTAATAGATGTCTTGTTGGTGAGAGGTAGGATGTGTAGGTCTTTGTATGGGCTGTTTTTCTATTAGAATGAACTGTGCACATGATATTTATTGTGTGTTATGAAGTTCACTGTGTTTCTGAGTGGACTCTGCTGTTTTTTCTGCGTCCCGACTGGACAGAAAGTGTTGATGATGACACTGTGGGCATCAATTCTCGCCCATGTTATTAACTTCTTCGAGCAGAAGTAAGTCTGTCTCCAGTGTCTTTGAAAAATTTAACGTTTAAGTTAAGCAATGTGGAAATAGAGCAACAAAGAGGAAGTTGAGAAATGAAAAGCAGTTGGTCAAATGGTCATGGATTCAAAACATGGCAGTGTGTCATTTGTTAATACTTGATCTTGTTTACTGTTTTCCAGCTATAAGAGGGTTGATGAAGACATTTACATTTACATTTACATTTAGTCATTTAGCAGACGCTTTTATCCAAAGCGACTTACAAATGGGGGCAATAGAAGCAGCTAGAGCAGTCGAAGGGCAACAATATCAGCAATATGTAAGTGCTGTAACAAGTCTCAGTTAGTCTAGCACAGAAGTATACAAATTTTTTTTTTTTTTTTTTTTTTGGACATCTCCGTCAGTACGCAACACAGCAGAACTTATTTCCAGAACAGAACAACTTCCTGACTCTGAATGTGAAAAATGCTATTAATGATGACACAAACGCACTCTACCAAGGTGCAGAGCTCATCGCTGCAGGAACTAGGAAAATTAAATTGCATTCAGAGTCTCTCCGGCCTATTTTAGGGGGGCTGAAGCTACCCCAAAATGTTCCTAAGCCCCCCTAAATGATAATAAGAACAACAATAACAATTTGATTGATCAATAACCGTATCCTCATTCATATTTAGACGCAACAAATGATATATATCCAGCTACAAAAAAATAGCCGAAAAGTCGGAAGTTGGACAGAAGTAGCCTACAAAGAGTCGTTGTGCTATCAAGATGATGCACCGCATCTCGTTGCATTGGTGTGAACTGTGGCAGCTTTCAGAGCATTGCAGACCGGAGCGCTACAGCAAGAAACTGCCTGGAGGATTAATCTCGTCTCGTCGTTACCAAGGTTATAATCGTTAACAAAAAATGAACGAAAACTAGGTGGGTTGTCATTAACTGAAATAAAAATAAAAACGAGGCATTACAACAAAAACTAACCAAATCTGTAATGTGTGTTCCCTTTCGTTCAGTCACTACGACGTACGTTAGTGACTAACGAATGGGGGTTTCGCTTAGAAGCCAATCATCTTCATCGTATTCAACAGCGCCCAATGGCAGTGCCAATGCCATGGGCATGCGGAATTTGCATGCGTAACTCCGCCCCACCTCGTGGGTATATAAGGAAGTACGCTGCGAACATCGCATTATGTTTCTGCTTTGGAGCCAAGAGGATCTCTTCACTCCTACAAGCCTGATCTGAGTCATCGACAGCTTTCGAGACGAGCAGCTTTCCAGAGGCGTTGGTGTTACGGCGCGTTCCAGTGATCATCATACTGCCTGCCTGCTGATCTGCGCAGTGGTCCGCTAGACAGCTGGTGTGTGGTCCCTGGGCGCTTCGGCGTTCTCTGCGAAGCTTCCTCTCATAAAAGAGCTTACACGTGACGCGTCCTTTTCAGGATGTCTCGTCCGTGTACTTCTGGGTGTGGTCGGTTGCTTTCCTCTTCTGATGGGCACGAACACTGTCTGATATGTTTGGGCTTTCAGCATGCTCAGACAGCGTTCGCGGATGAGTCATGTTCTCACTGCGGGAACATGACCATCGCAATGTTGCGGTCAAGACTCCATGACCTTCGTACTGAAGTGAGAGTCCCCTCTACCACACCCCGATCTACTGAGTCCCAGAGGCCCAGTACTTCGGCTGGTGGTCAGGGTGACTTGACGGTTACGGTGTGGAACAAAGCCCCGACGCTCATGCCTCGGGCCACACCCCCGTCTTGCACATTGCAACCCGCGAGTGTTCAGATGCAGATCGCGGGGCCGGCTCCGGCCCCCCCGCGCATCTCATTTGGCGCTCCAGAGGAGGATGCGATGTCGATCACCGCATCACAAGGTGGGCTCGAGTCCTCTGGAGATGATGACTCGGCTGTGCTGCCGCCCTCGGGCGTGCCAGCATTGCCCGAGTCAGATCCAGAGCTGACAGCCATGTTGTCTCGGGCAGCCGCGAGTTTAGGGATCGAGTGGAACCCTCCACCCTGTCCCGAACGCTCAAGGCTCGACGATTGGTTTTTGGGGGCTCGCGCTGACACCCGTCAGTCCTTGCCCTCAATACCTTTCTTTCCCGAGCTGCATGAGGAACTCACGCGGTCCTGGAAGTCCCCGTTGTCTTCCCGTGACCGTTCGGTGACTTCCTCCGCCTTCTCCGTCCTCGATGGGGCGGCAGCTAAAGGGTACACTGGGGTCCCTCCAGTTGAACGTTCTGTTGCGATGCAACTGTGTCCTCAGAGCGCTTCAACCTGGCGTGGTGATCCTAAGCACCCCTCCAAAGCCTGTCGATTCACATCAACCTTGGTGTCGAAATCGCACAGAGCCGCGGGGCAGGCTGCCGCTTCGCTGCATGCCATGGCGATCCTCCAGGTCTACCAGGCCAGGATCCTCAAGGACATGCACGAGGGTGGAGTTGATCCGGGGCTCTTAAATGAGCTGCGTGCCGCCACCGACCTCGCTCTCCGGGCGACGAAGGTGACCGCACGCTCCCTGGGTCAAGTGATGTCCACAAATGTGGTCCAGGAGCGTCACCTATGGCTGAACCTGGCCGATATGCGGGACACCGAGCGAACCCGGTTCCTCGATGCCCCCATATCCCAGGCCGGCCTCTTCGGCGGGGCGGTTGAGGACTTCGCCCAACAGTTCTCAATCGCCCAGAAGCAGACTGAGGCTATTAAGCACGTACTGCCCCGGCGGCCAGCTGCTGCCTCCACCCCGCCGCCGGCGCAGTCAACTCAGTCTGCTCCACGCCGAGGACGCCCTCCTAAGGCTCCCGCCCCTCCCACCCGGTCCAAGCAGCAGCCTTCACCCGGGCCGGGTCGCGGAGGAAGCCGTAGGAAGGCGTCCAAGTCCCCTCAGGCCGCCCCGCGCCCCGCTAAACGCCAGGCCAAGCGGCGCTCCTGAGACGGACGGCTCAGGGATGGGAAATTCTTTCGAGGAGATGGTAGCAGGACCACTCCTTCCCCCGGTGGAGGGCCGGGGGAGAATCCTTTGTTCAGCTGCTGGCCCCCGGGTCAGCAGCACCCTATGTTGGTCAAAGAAAGAATTAACACTCCCATCCCTGAGCCCACAGAGTCCGGTGATGACGGTGCGCGCCACCCACGGGTCCCGCCACTCGCATCCCACTCTGTCGCCAGCCTCCTGGCAGAGCAGACCCCAGTGGAACGCTGGTCCTTCCCTGGTCTCCTCTGTCAGGACGCAGCTGTCAACCGTGCCCCCGCACCGGGACGCCCCACAGCCTCCCATGTCCGGGCCGGTGACGCTGCATCGCTGCAAGCCCACACCGGGTACGTCTGTACACCGTATGACCCCGCTGGTGCAGTTTCTGGATGTCTGGCTTCAGCTTCCAGGGCTGTCCCGCTGGGTCGAGCGGACCGTCAGGCGCGGCTATGCGATTCAGTTCGCACGGGTTCCTCCCTGCTTCCAGGGAGTCCGTTCCACCATGATCGGGGCCAACGCCCCCGTCATGCGAGCGGAGATTGCCACCCTACTGGCGAAGGGTGCGATCGAACCTGTCCCTCCAGCCGAGATGAATTGCGGGTTTTACAGCCCGTACTTCATTGTACCCAAAAAGACCGGTGGGCTACGGCCAATCCTGGACCTGCGCATCCTGAACCGTTACCTTCACCGGTTTCCGTTCAAGATGTTGACAGCGAAACGCCTTTTCGAATGCGTTCGTCCACACGATTGGTTTGCAGCGATCGACCTGAAGGACGCCTACTTCCATGTCTCCATTTTGCCTCGACACAGACCGTTCCTACGGTTTGCTTTCGAGGGGCGGGCATATCAGTACGCAGTTCTACCATTCGGGCTATCTCTGTCCCCTCGCGTCTTTACGAAGATTGCCGAGGCAGCCCTTGCGCCCCTTCGGCAGCACGGGGTCCGCATCCTGAACTACCTCGACGACTGGCTCATACTGGGTCCCTCTCGAGAGCAGGTTTGCGGACACAGAGATCTGGTGCTCCATCACCTAGCCCGTCTGGGCCTTCGGGTCAACTGGGAGAAGAGCAAACTTTGCCCCGCGCAGAGGATCTCTTTTCTCGGTATGGATATCGACTCGGTCGCCATGTGCGCGCAGCTTTCGAGCGAGCGCGCGCAGTCTCTGCTGACTGCCCTTCGACAAGTCGAGGGCCAGAGTGCGGTTCCACTGAAACATTTTCAGAGGCTCCTGGGGCATATGGCATCTGCAGCCGCGGTAACGCCGCTCGGATTGCTTCATATGAGACCGCTTCAGCACTGGCTACGCGATCGAGTCCCGAGATGGGCATGGCGGTCTGGCACGCTCCGGGTCCCAGTGACTCGGGCCTGCTTACAGACACTCACCCCGTGGTCGAACCTCAAGTTTCTACGGACCGGAGTGTCCTTAGAACGAGCTTCCAGGCATGTTGTTGTGACAACAGATGCATCATCCACGGGCTGGGGTGCCATGTGCAATGGACAAGCAGCCGCGGGCTCCTGGACAGGACCCCAGCGCCTTCTGCATGTCAATTGCCTCGAGTTACTGGCTGTACGGTTCGCCCTGCACCGCTTCCGAGCGTTGCTGAAGGGTCAACATGTGCTAGTCAGGACAGACAACACGGCCGTAGTAGCGTACATCAACCACCAGGGCGGTCTACGCTCCCACCGTATGTCTCAACTCGCCCGCCATCTCGTTTTGTGGAGTCAGAAGCGCCTGAGGTCCCTTCGTGCTGTCCACATCCCTGGAGACCTGAACTGTGCAGCCGACGAGCTGTCACGGTTTCAGCCTCTCCCCGGAGAGTGGAGACTCCACCCCCAGACGATCCAGCTGATATGGGAACGGTTCGGCGACGCACAGGTAGATCTGTTTGCCTCCCAGGACTCTTCCCATTGCTCCCTGTATTTTTCCCTGACCGAGGGCACCCTCGGCACGGATGCACTGGCGCACAGCTGGCCGTCCGGGCTACGCAAGTATGCGTTTCCCCCAGTGAGCCTTCTTGCACGGGTACTGTGCAAGATCAGGGAGGACAAGGAGCAGGTCGTCTTGGTCGCCCCGCTTTGGCACGGCCAGACCTGGTTCCCAGAACTCTTACTCCTTGCGACAGCCCCTCCCTGGCCTATCCCTCTGAGACCAGACCTTCTGACTCAGAGACGGGGCACCTTTTGGCACCCGCGTCCAGCGTTCTGGAAGCTCCACGTGTGGCTTCTGGACGGGACACGGCAGGTTTGAGTAGCCTTCCACCTGCGGTGGTCGCTACCATCACTTCCGCTAGAGCTGAGTCTACACGACGTCTCTACGCGTTGAAGTGGAACCTCTTCGTCACATGGTGCTCTTCCCGCCAAGAAGACCCCTGGAAATGCCCGATCGGGTCCGTGCTATCGTTTCTCCAGGAGGGGGTGGAGCGAAGGCTGTCTCCCTCCACCCTGAAAGTGTACGTGGCCGCAATATCTGCCTACCACGATCTCCTGGGAGACAAAAAGGTAAGTCAGCACGACCTGGTCATCAGGTTCCTGAGGGGAGCGAGGAGACTGAATCCTCCTCGCTCTCCTCTCGTTCCCTCTTGGGACCTCTCAGTAGTCTTAAGTGCTCTGCAGAGGCCTCCCTTTGAGCCTTTGCGGTCGGCCGAGATTAAGTTCTTGTCTATGAAGACGGCTCTGCTGACCGCATTGGCCTCGCTTAAGAGGGTCGGGGACCTGCAAGCATTTTCGGTTGACGAAGCGTGCCTTGAGTTCGGGCCGGCTAACTCTCACGTGATCCTGAGACCCCGGCCCGGATATGTGCCCAAGGTTCCTACCACTCCGTTCCGAGATCAGGTGGTGAACCTGCAAGCGCTGCCTTTGGAGGAGGCAGACCCAGCCTTGGCATTGCTCTGTCCAGTACGCGCTCTCCGCGCCTACGTAGACATGACGCAGTGTTTCAGGACCTCAGACCAGCTCTTTGTCTGTTATGGTGGAGAGCGGAAGGGAAGTGCTCTCTCAAAGCAGAGGTTGTCTCACTGGGTGGTGGACACCATTGTTTTGGCTTACCAGCAGCAAGGTCGACCATGTCCCCTTGGTGTGAGGGCACACTCCACCCGGAGTGTGGCCTCCTCTTGGGCTCTAGCGCATGGCGCCTCGCTAACAGACATCTGCAGAGCTGCAGGCTGGGCGACACCCAACACATTCGCCAGATTCTACAATCTCCGAGTGGAGCCAGTGTCCGACTTTGTACTCGCCCCCCCGAGGGGCCGGTAATGGACCACGCTCAGGTGTCTTCGCTTGCTCGCCATTCCACTCCCATGACTGGATACGTGCGATATTTTCCTCAGGTGAGCTCCCCGAGAGCCCTGAGCTCCTCCAGCACTGTCGACGCCGACATCAGTTCAGTCTGCCCTTTCGAGCCCAGACCCTCATGTCCGGCCAGGTGCTCCGTGTGCATGGTTCCCCTCTGGCGACCCCCACACGAGTATTCCCACCGTAAGCCTCCTCAGTGAGCAGGTGTCTTTCCCTTGGCAAGTCCCTGCCACCCCTAGGGTTAAAAATCCACCTTCGGCTGGTACCCTAGAGATCTTCCATATGCAACCCTCAGCGGGTCATATGTGTATTCTCTAAGTCCTCCCTACGGTAGGCATCTTGGCATTCCCTCACTGGGATATGCTTCCCAGTGTACCTTGGTAATCCTGTGATAAGTGGGAGTCCTAGGGCCTTAAGTGGCGGGATCTCACACTTACGCAGGGCACTGGATGACAGCTGAGTGGCGCTGTTTTACAGGTTCCCCCATTCGTTAGTCACTAACGTACGTCGTAGTGACTGAACGAAAGGGAACGTCCGGTTACGTATGTAACCCTCGTTCCCTGAGGAGGGAACGGAGACGTACGTTTCCTTAGCCACGTCAGCTGTGCTGCCTGGAACGCGAGGAGTTCAGTCTTGGCTCCTGCAGCAGTAACATAATGCGATGTTCGCAGCGTACTTCCTTATATACCCACGAGGTGGGGCGGAGTTACGCATGCAAATTCCGCATGCCCATGGCATTGGCACTGCCATTGGGCGCTGTTGAATACGATGAAGATGATTGGCTTCTAAGCGAAACCCCCATTCGTTAGTCACTAACGTACGTCTCCGTTCCCTCCTCAGGGAACGAGGGTTACATACGTAACCGGACGTTTGGCAAAACTAACTAAAATAAAATTATATAGATTAAATGTCCTTAGTTTTCGTCTTTACCAATGTCTTTCATAGAGCAAATAACGTTCACAACACACACAATGTCACAGGGTGTTTTGGTGTTGGTTCATGTTCATTGTTCATTGTTCATTGTTCTTGGTTCTGTTTTCAGTTTATTATGTTCATGGTTATGTTTGAGTTTGTCATGTTCACAGTCTTGTCGTGCACTTCCTGGTCTTGTCACGTGATTCCCATGCCCTCATGTGTTGTCATGTCATTGGTTCATTGTCTCATCACTGTTCACAGGTGTCACTTGTCTTGTCATTAGTCTGTGTGTGTATTTAAGCCCTCATGTTTGCCATGTGTCTTTGTCAAGTATTGAATGTTGTAACCCGCTGTTGGTGAGTTTCGTTATTGTCAAGTCAAGTCAAGTCAAGTCAAGTCAAGTCAAGTCAAGTCAAGTCAAGTCAAGTCAAGTCAAGTCAAGTCAAGTCAAGCCTTTGTTTTATGTTTGGATCTAGTCAAGTCAAGTCCTTGTTTTGATTTATGCTGAGATTTATGTTTAATTGTTGGAAATAAAACTGCACTTGGGTCCTTCAACTTGCCTTCAGTGGATAGATCGTTACAGAATACTTGACCCTCAACTATGGACCCAGCAGTTGCTCTGCTACGTTTACGCCAGGGGAATCGTCCCCTGGAAAATTATGTTCAGAACTTTTGTGGACTATGCAGTGAGGTAAACTTTAATGACGTGGCCCTCAAGGACATTTTTAGGTTTGGGCTTAGCGACCCTATCCGCTCACAGATGCCAGGGGGGAAGATCCATTTTTCTCTGGCCCAATATATTGACTTTGCTCTTCTGCTGGCTGGGTCTTCTTTTACGGTGGGGACTGTGGAGGAGGGGCCCCACAACCCCACAGTACCCACCACAACCCAGCCAGAGTCATCCGCTCCAGCCCACGTCCATGCTCCAGCCCACGTCCAGGCTCCAGCCCACGTCCAGGCTCCAGCCCACGTCCAGGCTCCAGCCCACGGCCACGTCCAGGCTCCAGCCCACGGCCACGTCCAGGCTCCAGCCCACGGCCACGTCCAGGCTCCAGCCCACGTCCAGGCTCCAGCCCACGGCCACGTCCAGGCTCCAGCCCACGGCCCCGTCCAGGCTCCTGCCCACGGCCCCGTCCAGGCTCCAGCCCACGTCCAGGCTCCAGCCCACGGCCCCGTCCAGGCTCCTGCCCATGGCCCCGTCCAGGCTCCAGCCCACGAGCCCGCTGTCCCGCCCAAGAAAATTTTGGGGGGGGGCAAGGAGTACATGGAGGCCATGAAGGCCACGCCTCTGTGGCCCCCTGAACCTCCATTACCGCCATGGCCTGTAGAACTCCCGTTACCGCCATGGCCTGATGAACTGCCGTTACCGCCATGGCCTGATGAACTCCCGTTACCGCCATGGCCTGATGAACTGCCGTTACCGCCATGGCCTGATGAACTGCCGTTACCGCCATGGCCTGATGAACTGCCGTTACCGCCATGGCCCGGTGAACTGCCGTTACCGCCATGGCCTGATGAACTCCCGTTACCGCCATGGCCCGGTGAACTGCCGTTGCCGCCATGGCCGCCCACGCCTGAGGGTCCAGGTCCTCCCACGCCACAGGGTCCAGGTCCTCCCACGCCACAGGGTCCAGGTCCTCCCACGCCTCAGGGTCCAGGTCCGCCCACGCCTGAGGGTCCAGGTCCACCCACGCCTCAGGGTCCAGGTCCGCCCACGCCTCAGGGTCCAGGTCCGCCCACGCCTCAGGGTCCAGGTCCGCCCACGCCTCAGGGTCCAGGTCCGCCCACGCCTCAGGGTCCAGGTCCGCCCACGCCTCAGGGTCCAGGTCCGCCCACGCCTCAGGGTCCAGGTCCGCCCACGCTCCCAGGCCCGTCCAGGTCATGTCTGGGTCCGGTGCCCCTGCATGGGCCTGGCCCACCATCCCTCCCCCAAGACCGCCCCCCAAGACTTTTTGTTAAGACTCTCGGTTAGGCCATGGGTGTTATGGTATTGTTTGGGCGTCAGGGGCCGCCCATAGAGGGGGGGATCTGTCACAGGGTGTTTTGGTGTTGGTTCATGTTCATTGTTCATTGTTCATTGTTCTTGGTTCTGTTTTCAGTTTATGTTCATGGTTATGTTTGAGTTTGTCATGTTCACAGTCTTGTCGTGCACTTCCTGGTCTTGTCACGTGATTCCCATGCCCTCATGTATTGTCATGTCATTGGTTCATTGTCTCATCACTGTTCACAGGTGTCACTTGTCTTGTCATTAGTCTGTGTGTGTATTTAAGCCCTCATGTTTGCCATGTGTCTTTGTCAAGTATTGAATGTTGTAACCCGCTGTTGGTGAGTTTCGTTATTGTCAAGTCTTTGTTTTATGTTTGGATCTAGTCAAGTCCTTGTTTTGATTTATGCTGAGATTTATGTTTAATTGTTGGAAATAAAACTGCACTTGGGTCCTTCAACTTGCCTTCAGTGGATAGATCGTTACACACAGCCCCTCCCCTCCATGCACACCGCCGTCTTCATGAGAACGAGTGTTCGACGTTGAAAGCAAGTCCATATATAAATGCAGTCCATATAAAAATATTTTTAATTCAGAATATAATTTTGTCAGTGTGTTAATGTCGACCAGAGAAGCGATTGCTACTTTAGAAAGTTAACTAGTCGCAAGTTTGAGGTAAAATATGCACTTGGGTTGTCGATGTCAAAACACTATATAAGCTGTGATTCAAATAATAAGTAATGTTTTGTCATTAGGCTACTGTATAGGGTACATTTAGTATAGGGTGTGAAAATTGAACAGCTGTGGTATTTGTATAGGTTTAGCTCAATTTAGGTTTAGCTGTATATTTGTATTTTAGCTCAAAAATGGGTTGAATACATGCGGTTCTGTGTAATTAAATAGCATTCTGTGGACAACTTATCTTATATAGAGAGGAATTAGATATAGTATGCTATTACTTTATCATACATTTACATGAACAGACAGATAGCATTTAAGTCATTGCTTATAGTAACTCATCAGGAGCAAAGTCTGGCCTAAGTAAATTCCCCCATGCAGCTTTGATGTGTCTAAAAGCTAACATTGCAGTAACTTTTCTTTAACAGAGTAGAAATGGAAGAAGATGCTATGTCTGTCACGTTCTACTTGTTAACATCTTGGTTTCTTGACTGGTTGTTGACATAAGTGTAGCTCTAGATGTGAGTGCAAAGATTTTGCAAACGCAAGTTACAAATACCCTGGGGGCTAAGCCCCCCCCTATCTTCCAATCCTAGTGACGTTCCTGAACTCACCCATGAGCAAACTTCTGACTAAAATAAAAGACAGCTAGCTCTGAAGAACTGGAAAGAACATGATGGAATTAAAGCTTTTGTCTTCAAGAATTTCTGGAAGTTTGACACTTGTAAGAGTCGGTTTTGGTGCTAAGACAAAAGCTGAGATACACACCTCAGTAATTGAACAATAAAAGTCACTAATCTTGAGGAAAAGATCTCACAGAAACTGTGACAACACCCTGACAAACATTCCTCCCCCCTCCCCATTTTGCCCTCTCCTTGTCCTGGTTTCAAGTCACCAAATGCAGATATATCAGTGATGATGTTATTTGTAAATTTATTGTTTTATCCTTTTCATGTTTGATGTCATTTTAAAGGTCTCAGTGCGAATGGTAAAATGGTCTCAGTTTCACTGCAGTCACTAGTAGTATTAGAAAGATTGGAAAACTAATGAGAATTCAGTTCTCCTTTGAGTAGTCTCTTCAAAGATATCTGATCCACTCCCCCAAAACCAGGTGGGGGTGTTGCAAATATTTACAACCCTTTTGTTCTAGTTGGAGTATTTAAGGTTGGATGTTCTAACTCTCTGGGGGAATATTCTGCAATCAGACCCCCCGTGCAAACTGCATGTAGATGTGCCAGACATGATGACTCTTTTAAATTATTTTCATATTGCTTTGCAATTGTGTTTTATGTTTTTACGCTGATCAGTTGTGTACCATGGATTCTTATTTACTTATTTACTTTTCCGGTCTGGCTAAAATAAATGTTAATCTTGATTTATTCTGTATCTTTCTGAAATCATTATTTTATTCATGTCCATGCAGGGTTTTGTAGGGGTTACCGCAGATCTCTCTGCCAGGGCAGGCCATACTGGGAACTCCATAGCGGGAGCATTGAGCCATGCATGAGGGAAAACCTGATTTCTGACCTGCCACTGTTATTATAAGTTGCAGTTTCCGTGACTATCACTAAAATTACATGTGTGACTCACTTAGAGGTAAGATAGTTCACCCTGCAATCCTCTGTAATATCAGAACTGACTAATCTGTGACCGTTAGAGCAAGCGAAATCCGGACGCTTAGCCTATTTGCGACTCCGTGTCCCATGGAGGATATTAATATTTGAAAATAAGTGATACTACGAAAAATCATTGATCTAAATTAAATCGCAACTAATCTTCAAATCAGCTGATAAACTCTAAATGTAACACGTTTTATGGAGTCAGATAGAATTGGAGTCAGATAAAATTATTAATGGAGTCAGATTTAAAATGAGATATCAATAAATTAAAAGAACTTCACCGAAAGGCTGAAAAGGCTTACACGCAGAATTCCTTTTGACCACATCATTAGTTTTCGGTTTTTGGGCTAATGGATGGAATTTTACACACTGAAAAAGATCTTCAGACCAAGTTTAAGCAGATTGTGGCTCATGTTCCTCTCTTCCGCTGTGTGAGTGAGAATGAGTGTTCCCTTTCGAAAGGGAACTCGCGCTGCGTCAGCTGACGCTACGGGGAACGCCTCCAGCGTGACAGGTGCCTGAAATCACAATCACAAAACGTCAATCCTATTGACCGGTGACAGCCTATGATGTCATCAAGGTGCGACCAGGAAGTATATAAGGGTGTCTTGTCAACATGCCTGTTTTGCCTGTTTCACGTAAAGCGTCAAAAGTAAATGCAAGCAATGAAGTGTGCTCAGAAACAACGGCACTTTCGCAGATGTGTGGACCCGTGTACCAGGTATCTTACGCCTGAGGATACGCACACACTCTGTGTGTACTGTCTGGGTGAGGAGCATGCATGGGAAGTTCTCGAGGGAGCTTCCTGTGCAAACTGCAAGCGTTTTCCCCTGAGAACGCTCCGCTCTCGTCTGGCCCTCTTCTCGAGGGGAGAGGGTTCAGCATCAGGGGACGGCCCCGCTCAAGCTGAGGCTGAGCGGCGTCTGAGATCCTGGGGTTCCCAGATGGATCTGGCTTGTCGTCTGGAGACTGGTGTTGTTCTCGCGGATGACGATCCAGATCACAAAGGGCAGACATCGGAGGAGGAGCAGGATCTGGGCTCCTCCTCCTCGTCTGCGGCTCTTCCAACCGAGCAAAGGATGGATGAAGAGGTTGGTGAGTCAGCTGAAGCTGAAACCTCGCAGCCATCCTGTCCCATGTACGGGGAGCTGGTGGAAGTCATGGAGCACGCTGCGGGTAGACTGCAGCTGCCTTGGCAGCGCGCGAGGAGAGAGGTTGTGCGTCCGAATTGCTTGGACGACCGGTTTTTCTACCGCTCATGACCGCCCAGCTCCCGGGAGTCTTCCATTAATTCCAGATCCACATCAGCAGATCTCGAAGGGATGGAAGAAGCCTTATTCAGCCCGCATCCATCGACATCAGAGAGCTAACTTTGCTGATGTCGAGGGACTGGCCGAGGCTGGACATGTGTCGGTGCCGCCTGTGGACGAGACGTTTGTGAACTATCTCGCCTCTGGCGGCCGTCAACACTAAGGGCTCCCAACCTGCCGACGAAACCCCTTAGAACAACTTCACGTCTGAACGGCAGGACGTACATGTCAGCAGGTCACGCTGGGGCGGCTTTGCACACCATGGCGGTGTTACAAGCCTACCAGGCGGACCTGCTGAGGGACCTCGATCAGGGGGAGGGTCCAACCCCTGATGTGGTGACCGAGTTGCGCCGGACCACAGATCTCGCTCTCCGGGCTGCCAAGCAAACTGCGTTCGCCATCGGTCGTTCGATGGCGCCGATGGTAGCCACGGAGAGGCATCTGTGGTTGAACCTGGCGGACATCGGGGAGAAGGAGAAGTCCTTTCTCCTTGATGCCCCGGTTTCGCCCTCTGAACTTTTCGGCACCTCCGTGGAGGCGGTGGTGGGAAAGTTCAGAGAGCCGAAGGCGTGCTCGGTGGCATTTAGAACATGCATCCCGCTGAGGTCCGGGACCACTCCCAGGACTGGTGCGCAGAGAAGGCGGGACACCCGCAACAAGAAGAGGAAGGAAGCCGGTGCTGGTAACCGGAACCAACGTAGGCAGCGGACTCCGCCTCCTAGTGCGCGCAGATGAGCGCTGCCTTTTTCCCTTCCTCCTGTGTTTCCCCTGGGCGCTTTACATCAGGCCGGTGGGCCTATGATGAGCAGGAAATGTAAGTTCTACCCGAAAGACTCAGGGAGGCGAAAATAACATTTGAATAAGATTTAATTAAAGTTGTTTACAATGAGCATCATAGATGAAATGATACAGTTCTTTGGCGTAGGCCCATAGTCCGAATCCGGAGGGTAACAGATGCTTGCAGTTCCTGCCTGAAGATGAAGGCAGGAGCGGAACCTACCCCCGATGTATGGACAGGGACCGACATGGTGGTGGTGGGGAGGATGGAGGTGAACACTGCGTCAGTATCTGTGAACGTAGTAATGGGTGGGAACAGAACTTATATACTATAGAAGACGAATAATGATTGGATAGCTAGATAATTAGTGAATGACGTAACATTGGAGTCTTCCAGGTAGAACTACGCAAGAGCTCCAATTTCTACCCGAAAGACATTTAACATTTAACAAAATAACATTTGAATAAGATTTAATTACAGTTGTTTACAATGAGCATCATAGATGAAATGATACAGTTCTTTGGTGTAGGCCCCGTCCATAGTCCAAATCCGGAGGGTAACAGATGCTTGCAGTTCCTGCCTGAAGATGAAGGCAGGAGCGGAGCCTACCCCCAAAAGAACTGATAAATTAAAAGATACCCACCCGTTAGAAGATTTTTTGGATGAAGTACCTGAAATACATTTACGAAGAAAATAGATGATATTATTAGATTATGACATTGTACATGCAATAGATATGGATATTGACATAGTTGTTAATTCAATAAAAGGAGGATCTGTTAGGCTATAGCCCAAGTATTGGAAGGAAGCCACGAAGGCCGTGAAGAACTGCCACGATAGGCAGGGATTCGAGAAAGCCGTGAGCCTTGAAGATTGCCACGTTAGGCCGTGTAAACTGCCTCGCTAGGCCGGAGAACGAAAAGCCGCGTAGGCTGTATGAACTGCCACGTTAGGCCGTGTAAACTGCCTCGTTAGGCCGGAGAACGAAAAGCCGCGTAGGCTGTATGAACTGCCACGTTAGGCCGTGTAAACTGCCACGATAGGCCGGAGTACAAAAGCCGCGTTGGCTGAATGGACTGCCACGTTAGGCCGTGTATACTGCCTCGATAGGCCGGAGTACATAAAGCAGCATTGGCTGAGAATGAGGCTTCGATAAGCCAATGTGCAGGGAAGCCGCATAGGTCGAGTAAAGGCTACGATAGCCCATAGTGAGAAGACAGTGAGGGTGCATGAGTTGGCCTCGATAGACCAAATGGAAAAGTGAGCCGTATAAATCTAGAAAATAATAGATATAAGAACTGCCACCATAACCAGACATTTGTGTAGATAACATACTTACCACATAAGATTTAAGTTTTAGGAGTTAAATTGTATTCTGTAAACTTACCTGATGCTTGTTAAGACACAGGTAATCTTAGTACTACCTGAAAAGGATGTAATGTATAATAATATATTACTGATGTTCAATATAAAAGTCACGTTAGTCTGAGAAGCAAGGTGAGATGTCGAGGTGACACATGGTCGTGGAATTAGAGATTGCTTAGCTCTGAGGGAGGTAGATATGGAAATAAACAATTTATTTTGAAGCAAATGAAAGCCGCCACCACCACCAGTAGTTTGAATTAGGAAAGTACCTTTGGAATTACGAGAGAGTTACGGAGCATACCTGATGGTTTGAACATCGCATTTTATATAGGAGTCAAATGCTGAAGATGACCATCATGGAAATCCACTTACAGCTGCCATTGTAGCAGCACAATCCTGAATTAATGTCTGGTATACTTATGAGATTGTCTGCAGTTCTGTAGGACTGTCACTAGGTGAGTTTTAAACAACCTTTTTGATATGGTAGACTCGTTGGAGAGTATGAAAAGTGCAGAATGATTTGAGGTGCAGGGATGTGCTTTTAGATATTTTATTTTACATAGAGATGAAGGCCACACAGATGAAGCCATGGTAGGCCACATGGAGACAAAAGGCCACATACCTGGACAGAGACCACATTAGACCACAGACAATTTCATGAAAGCTATAGAGATCGCTACGACATGTGACCAAACGCGACATGCAAGCGTGTTGGAAGCGTTTAACATGAAGTATAGGCCTTCCACTATGTCACCTAGCCGCAGCATCGCCGCGTCAGACACACTTCTGGTGTGCAGACACAGAAAACGCCACGCTTGCAGTGTGTTGCCGGCCGAGAGGGGGGAGCGGGCGCAATCGAACAGTGGACACATAAAAATATACTCCGTCATTTTGTTCATACAGGACATCATTCAAACTGCAATGTGTTTACTTATTTGTATATCCCGTTCTTAAGCTTTATGCCACTTCTATCGTGAGAACGACTATTGCAGTTTATAACACAGCAGGTAGACGGCATCTTGAAACATTGCGTTCTTCCCTCCATGCAAAGAAGTCTGGCGACCGGCGCCCGTTTGTGCCGCGGATTCCCAAAATGCTTTGCATTTACCACTGGGAATACGTCATGATGACGACACATTAGCAATCTCTATAGAGACTAATGCAAACAGGATCGATGAATGGTAATGAATGAGAAAAACATACCACCACCAGTATTTGCATGAATATTACAACTTGAAAGTTGCTGAGCACTGGAGTTAGAGTCAGATATTGCATGTAACTAGGATGCTGAGAATAACAATGTACACAACACCTCGTAGCAGCACCAATCCAAAATATGTCCTACTTGAAGAACAGCAGTTCTTAGCATCTGTATTTAGGCGGATACTAAACCATTGGGAGTGACTCCCACTCACTGCTTGATAGAACTTTGCCAATATAACTCCATCTAACCATCAGACCTTGCCGAGAGAACCCCCAAAAGAGGACAAATCAGAACAGCATGACAGACAAGTAAAATAAATAACCAAAATACATAGGACGAAAACAATTAAGAAACCTCAACCAAATGCCCTTGCAGAAGGATAAAAATGTTTTATATGATAATTTACTCGCTAATCATAGCTAGCTATTGGACTCTGCAAAACTAGCAACCTTTGGAAAATAATCAATGCGAGTGTCATCATTAGATACCTTGAGTCAGCTTCATAATGCGGGATTTTGGCCACGATTTGGCGGTCTGAGAAACAATCGGAATTCCTAAAAGATTCCTTTTGTCTCTAGGCTTGGAATCGGATGTCTTTGATAGTTAGTTTGACAGGCTGACCACAGCTATTGTGGTCCGTTAATGACCATAATACAGTTTTAACCTGAAATAAATTTGTGAGAATGTGAAGGGGATGATGTAAAACTCCAGTCAAGTACGTGTGCATCCGGATGTTGTTGTTTTTTTAATGTATTATTATTTTTTTTTTAATAGAATGAACAAATGTTGTGTTCATGTTCATACAGTCTGAAAAGCAACAATGATGAATATTATAAAGTCGCACGATGTGTGCCAGCCACTTTAGTGAGAAGAAAAGGCTCGCTGCGAGAGGGACCTTGTCATTTGCGGTGTGGTCCGGAAATCAATAAGCACGTGGAGACTGTGTGTCAATAGTCAATGCCATATTCGGTACCAGCTGATAGGCAGCAGTTTTAAAACACTCCCCTGGATATTTGCGTTAGACTCTAAAGACTGCTGAAGGTTGGCATTTACGGCACATTTTGCAGTGTTGAGCATAGCCGATCAGACATGACTGTTGAGCACTTGAATGCAATACCCAAATGAAGAAGTTTACATAACACAGAATACACACAATCGAGATCAAGTGGTTAAGCGCTTGATCACTGCTAAATTCAGCTTGCTAGTGAATACATTCAACCAACGAAGAGGGGAATACACAATAGATTCATGATGCAGTGTAGTCAGATTAGACTAACGGTTTTTGCTTGAGTGTATGAGTTTAGCTGGACTGAAGCATTTGACAGTTGCCATGCGTTTATAAAGGGAGCGCACTCTGCTCGCTTACCGTATTCATAAATAATTTGAATTCTGTTCCCATTCTGCGATTTCAATTCCTATAGCCTACGGAATGCAATCCTTATGTAAACCGGGTTGGATTGAGAACGAAATTAAATTAGTGCTGCTGTCGAATAAAAAGTTGATCCTTTGCTCTAACCGAAATATGGTATTGTGAGGTTTAGCGAGAATACAAGTTTGGTTTTATTCATAATCTTAACCAGGGGTGCCCTAGCATAGAAAATCCAATGAGACGAACACTTTTCTGAAGCTCTGAAAATAGAGACACCCAGATATCACAGTAGATAATAAAACACAGGTAGAGACATTTACTGGAGTGACACGAAGACGAAAGCACACAATTACTACTATATATGGTCTGTTTTTGCTGAGCGAGACGCAACCAGTATTTATGAAAAAAAGGCGCATTTATAATGTAATATGCAACGACAGGAAATGCATAGTACTCGCTGTAAATTTAAGAAAACAAGATTGTAGGAGCCATTTATATTCACATTTTAGATAGGTTAATTAAGATATTACTTAGCTACTTGGGGGAGTATTTGCACTGGGTGTGGCACTTCACTGAGAGTTACAGGTAATTTTACAGGTGTGGCGTCCATTAGGGAAGGTGTGGATGCGGGAAACATGCAGTTCTTACTATAGACGTGAGCACCCATCATCCCACTGACAGCACAACACACTTTATTAATTGCACTGTGTGAAGTCTATGTAAAATACATTTTCTACATTTATAATAAACAGAAACATCACCCAAAGAAAATGCCTGGACAAAGGATAATTTTGCTGCGCGTTGAGAAAACCATGCCAACCATGCTGATGCCTGTAGCCTCCACAGAGATTTAAACAAAAAGACTGTTAAGCTATATAACAATGATCAGTTTTCTGTCAATGAATGCATCCATACAGTTGCTCACCTTGTAACGAGTAGAATTAGGTACTGCTCCTTTAAGCGGAACGCACTCTCACTCACCCGCTGATGAGTGGGCAGTCCGTAGATGGAACGCCAGCTGTGAACATCGCATGGATTTATTTAACATTTCTGTTGCTCTTTACCCTGTTTATCATCTTTTCAGTAACGCAGTTGTTAGTAGAGCGTTTTGCAAACTGCTCATGTGTGCGTTGATAATAAACCTCTGGTACGTGAGTTTTGCTTACACTCAGCAACAACCGTTCAGGCCAGCTATCCGGCCTCTGTGTAAAGCGTCACAACCTTTCTAATAAAGCACATGATATATTAGAGTCTTTGGTGTCATGGTTTCTACAAAATAAACTGTAAATCGAGGGTAACGCAGGTAACGTTATGTCATTGATGGGGGACGCACGGACACGATCCTGTTTGAAATTGGTTATTTCTCTGGATGTAAACATTCTTGGAAACATTTAGGATAATGTAGATACGCAAGTCACCAGAATATAACATTTGTTCAAAGGTGTTGGATATTTTAATCAAAAACGTATGTGTTGTGCCTTTGTGAACAGATCAATGCACTGATGTCGGTGCATATTAGCATTCAATTCAATTTTAGTGATCTCACCGCTGAACCAATTCGCGATTCCAACTTAACTACAGTCGTGAAGCCCCGATTAATATTGGTCTGTGTGCATGTTGCTTTAAAATCAGTGTATGAGGTTTCCTTGCATTCGTGGGAGAGGTTAAAATGCCATTCTGTTCTGCTTTGAGCTTTTCTGAAACAAAATACGATCATTAACAGAAACCTGTGACAAGCTAATCATTGCGAGGTATTATTATAGCCTAAAGCACTGCAAACGAGCGGTCATATTGCGCAATCAAGTGTTTCACACAAATGCGTGCGACAGCACTGTACAGACCTGCTTGCGACGTTGCTGTATGCGAAAAGAGCAAATAGTAAATTATACACTCAATCAACATCAGAAGTGCATGATTCATGAACATAGCTACGTATCACTGAGATGAATGCTGATGATGGCGCCAGAATGGTGGTGAAGATTGCAGCCATGACTTTGATAGCAGGCCCAGAGTCCTAGTGAAAGTGATTGCTGTAACAAAATCAAAAACGAAAGAAATCCGCAAAGAGGATGCATGCTTCTGAAATCCGAAACGCAAGATTTTTGCTCTCGTTGTGACAAAGGAAGTAGAACTCGCGTCTGAGCGACGCTCAATGAACAATCGGAATGATAGGCTGACATGGACTTAAAAGGCCACTGTTGCATTTAACATTATTAACTTTATGTAAGACCATCAATCGATGAGGCTCGTCAACTGTGAACACCGCGTCAGTATCTGTGAACGTAGTAATGGGTGGGAACAGAACTTATATACAATAGAAGACGAATAATGATTGGATAGCTAGATAATTAGTGAATGACATAACATTGGAGTCTTCCAGGTAGAACTACGCTAGAGCTCCCATATTCTGACGGCCCGCCTGGTTTGTTTGGTGAAAGCGCCCCCCTCAGGATGGTGGTCGTATACTAGCTTGATGGCTGGGTTTGAAGCGCCGCGAGGAGCGAGTGGTGAGTCCCCCTCGAGAAGGGTGAAACATTATTTACTACGTTTTCTGGTTTACCACAGGGCTGTGTGCTAAGCCCGTTTCTCTACTCCCTCTTCACCTCCGACTGCAAGCCTGTGTATGGATCTAATTCCATCGTCAAGTTTGTGGACGACACTACAGTGATTGGTCTCATCAGCAACAACGATGAGACTGCCTATAGGGAGGAGATCCAGCAACTGGTCACATGGTGCACTGAAAATAACCTGCTCCTCAACACCACCAAAACGAAGTAGCTCATCGTGGACTTCAGGAAGGAGTCAAGAGGCACACACGACACCATCCACATCAATGGAATGGCAGTTGAACGTGTCTCCAGTTTCAAGTTCCTGGGGATCCACATCTCGGCGGACATGTCGTGGATGACCAACACCTCCAGCCTGGTCAAGAAGGCTCACCAGCACCTCTTCTTCCTGAGGACACTGAGGAACAATCAGCTCTCCTCGGCTACCCTGGTGAACTTCTATCGCTGCGCAATAGAAAGCATCCTGACCAACTGTGTGGCAGTATGGTATGGGAGCTGCTCTGTTGCGGAGCGCAAGGCACTGCAGCGTGTGGTGAAAACTGCCCAGCGCATCACAGGGACTCCACTACCTGCCATCGAGTACATCCAGAGGAAACGTTGTCTGCATCGAGCTCGCAGCATCCTCAAGGACTCCTCTCACCCAGCCCACAGACTGTTTTCTCTCCTGCCCTCCAGCAGGCATTTCAGGTGCCTCCGGACCAGGACCAGCAGACTAAAGAACAGTTTTTTTCCCCAGAGCTATCTCTTTACTGAACTCAAACCCCCGTTGATCCACTTCCCTCATATACTGATAACTCTCCTACCTCACATCTGCCTTCACTTTGTTATTTGCACTACCGACTGTTTATTACAGTAACAACTGTTTACTTATGCATTTTGCACTACCATACCTTAACTGGATTATGCGCATTTGCACTGCCGACTGTTATTTACAGTACCTACTGTTTACATTTGCATTTTGCACTGTACTTTTAACTGTAATATGCAACCACTTTCCACTGCACTTTTACACTTTTTTCGGATAGCTTCTGTCCATAATTTATTGCACTACCTTAATCCAACCCTATATTCCTCATTTTAGCCTAACATATCATTGTATACCTCTATCTTTAAAATTCTGTTTATAGTAATAGCCATCTGTATATTATATTCATAGTACATATTCACCTGTAAATTCTGTTTATAGTAATAGCCATCTGTATATTTATTCACTGTACATATTCACCTGTAAATTCAGTTCTGTTTATAGTAATAACCATCTCTCTATTTATACATATTTATATATATTCAGTACATATCCATGTCCTGCACTTATGCAACCGTTGTATATCCTGCACTTGCTGCTATTGCACTTCTGGTTAGACCTAAACTGCATTTTGTTGCCTTGTACTTGTAATTGTGTAATGACAATAAAGTTGAATCTAATCAAATCTAATCTAATGTCCTCTGCTCCACCTCCATTAGGGCTCGGGTTGAGCTGAACATTGCAACCTTCTGCATGGAAGCGGTTTGGTCGGATGCTCCCCTGAGGCCCGAGCATTTCCAATGGCTGACGCCCTTGCATGAACGGCAGACCGCTGTATGAGAAAGTGAGGCGGCCGCCCTGAAGCAGATGACGTAAGTTGTACTTCCCTCGCTTTAGAGGGTTTCTAAGCATTTGTTTGCTGAGTGCACTGCTGTTGGCAATGTGATTAGGTTCATGTCTGTAGGCACTGCCCCGTGAGACTGCGCTGTCGCGGAGGCCCTTTAGCCTCTGGGATGGAGCCAGCCCCAGGTGCGGGCGTGTGAAGGCCAGCTGGTTGTGAGTAGCAAGCTTGGGCAGTCTGGGCAGCAGACTCCAGGAGGGAGTCTCGACGTTGCGGCCCGTAAGGGGCCCCGGGGGGGGTTTTCTCCATCGATGTCAACTTCAGCAAAAACCTTGTCAACTAGAGGCCCTCTTTGGCCTCCTTGGGGATGAGTCCCCGGGTGAAAACTGGATGTCCAGTTCTTCGTCAGCAGCAGATAGCTACCGTCAGCCTGGGTGCTGCAGCCAGCCTTCTTCTATCCGCGGCAGGGTTCATAGAACCTGCAGACCTCCTATTTGGAGGTAGGCCCTGCCAGGCCTCCCTGAGGGGTAGGCTCCCGTTTTTGGGTCACCTTGGCTCAGGTGATAGGCCCCGCCAGGCCTCCATGAGAGCCTGCTGTGATATAGCAGGCCACACTCAGTCTCCCCTGAGGGGGCATTCCTGAGGCGTCAGTCCCTCGACAGCTGGCACAAGCTGCTTGTAGGTGGTAGGCCAGGCCTCCCTAAGGGCCTACTGTCGGGTAAGCAGGCTCACCTGACCTCCTCTGAGGAGGTGTTCCCAGGCTCCAGGTGGTTCCGCAGTCCGTGGAGGCTAGCACGTTCTGCTGTCAGGTCGTAGGCACCGGGCCTCCCTGAGATCGTTCCCCGGTCCCGGTTTCGGTGACACGTGGTAGCAGGGGTTGCTAACAGGTAGCAAGCTGCACGGGGCTTCCCTGGGGGATTCGCTATTGGGTTGTAGGCCTCACCTGGCCTCCTCTGAGGGCATGTTCCTGCTCACAGTCACTGGATGAGTCTAGTCACTGTACAAAGCTATTGCTTGCGCACCTATTGTCAGGTGGTAGGCCTAATTAAGCCTCCCTGGAGGAACGCCCAACGACTAGCAGGTGTTAGGCCTCACTACCCACATGAAAAAATACTATAGTATATTATAGTAAAATTACAGTAAAATTACTCTAGTAAGTACTATAGTGTTTTTGAACCATGCTATAGTAAATATACTACAGTAAATTGTAGTATATTGTAGTATATTATAGTATTTACTACACTTTGTTCATTTACTGTAGTATATTTACTATAGTACGGTTCAAAAACACTATAGTATTGACAACCCCAAATCAGAAAAAGTTGGGACAGTATGGAAAACGCAAACAAAAAAGAAGAAGTGATTTCTAAATTTACTTTGACTTGTATTTCGTCTGGTCAACTTCATGTAATTTGTAAATATGCATCCTTTCCTGTCATTCAGACCTGCAACACATTTCAAAAAAAGTTGGGACAGGAGCAATTTAGGGCTAGTAATGAGATAATGAGGTACTCTTATAACTCCTTTGAAGACTCACAGCATTGAAAATTAATCTTGCTCCCTGCTTCAACAAATAAAATACTTCTGATTGGCAAATTTTGTGTTTGGAATTTATTTCAAGATGAGAGAACAGAAATTCACATAAACACATCCATGTTAGTCATAAAAAGTCAAAAGGGAGGATATAAATGTCCTGTGAGAAAAGGCAGATCTAAAAATTGATGATGATTAAAACATCTTTCAGTGATGTGTTAGTCTTAGACTGAGCTTGAAGATTTGAAACAACAAACATGATCAGTCACATTCACTGTTAATTATTATTAATAGATGTCTTGTTGGGGAGAGGTAGAATGTGTAGAATGTGTAGGTGTTTGTATGGGCTGTTTTTCTATAAGAATGAACTGTGCACATGATATTTATTGTGTGTTGTGAAGTTCACTGTGTTTCTGAGTGGACTCCTGCTGTTTTTTCTGTGTCCCGACTGGACAGAAAGTGTTGATGATGACACTGTGGGTATCAACTCTCGCCTGTGTTATTAACTTCTTCGAGCAGAAGTAAGTCTGTCTCCAGTGTCTTTGAAAAATTCAACGTTTAAGTTAAGCAATGTGGAAATAGAGCAACAAAGAGGAAGTTGAGAAATGAAAAGCAGTTGGTCAAATGGTCATGGATTCAAAACATGGCAGTGTGTCATTTGTTAATACTTGATCTTGTTTACTGTTTTCCAGCTATAAGAGGGTTGATGAAGATGGACATCTCCGTTAGTACGCAACACAGCAGAACTTATTTCCAGAACAGAACAACTTCCTGACTCTGAATGTGAAAAATGCTATTAATGATGACACAAACGCACTCTACCAAGGTGCAGAGCTCATCGCTGCAGGAACTAAATGAATGCATGCATTCAGAGTCTCTCCGGCCTATTTTAGGGGGGCTGAAGCTACCCCAAAATGTTCCTAAGCCCCCCTAAATGATAATAAGAACAACAATAACAATTTGATTGATCAATAACCGTATCCTCATTCATATTTAGACGCAACAAATGATATATATCCAGCTACAAAAAAATAGCCGAAAAGTCAGAAGTTGGACAGAAGTAGCCTACAAAGAGTCGTTGTGCTATCAAGATGATGCACCGCATCTCGTTGCATTGGTGTGAACTGTGGCAGCTTTCAGAGCGTTGCAGACCGGAGCGCTACAGCAAGAAACTGCCTGGAGGATTCATCTCGTCTCGTCGTTACCAAGGTTATAATCGTTAACGAAAATGAACGAAAACTAGGTGGGTTGTCATTAACTGAAATAAAAATAAAAACGAGGCATTACAACAAAAACTAACCAAATCTGTAATGTGTGTTTGGCAAAACTAACTAAAATAAAATGATATAGATTAAATGTCCTTAGTTTTCGTCTTTACCAATGTCTTTCATAGAGCAAATAACGTTCACCCCCCCCCACCTTTACACACAATCACAAATTAAAAAGTGGTATAAAAATATTTTTAATTCAGAATATAATTTTGTCAGTGTGTTAATGTCGACCGGAGAAGCGATTGCTACTTTAGAAAGTTAACTAGTCGCAAGTTTGAGGTAAAATATGCACTTGGGTTGTCGATGTCAAAACATTATATAAGCTGTGATTCAAATAATAAATAATGTTATGTCATTAGGCTATTGTATAGGGTACATTTAGTATAGGGTTTAGTATAGGGTGTGAAAATTGTACAGCTGTGGTATTTGTATAGGTTTAGCTCAATTTAGGTTTAGCTACTATAGTAAAGCCAATGTTTAGTGTTCGTTTTGGGTTAATAGTTCTTGCGACAGATATTTGGCTATAATCGTTCTAAAAATACAAAAGTAACAGTGCCATTCAGTAGCAATCACTATAGATCCGCAGTCTTTACTCAAAAAAACCCCTTTGAGGACTGTAGTAGGCTATACAACAATAAAAAAAAAAAAACATTCTGAAACATCGTTTAACAGCCATTCTTGAACAGGTTCTGCTCGATCATCTTCACTAAAATGTTTTGGGTCCGATTCGGGCTCAAATTTGTAGTGTTTTATTGAAGCCATTGTTTCTAATACTACCAAAGCACACACTATCGGTAAAGGTAAGCGGCATGACGTTTCCAAAAAACGTGCACTAAGCGGTTAGGGAATCACAACACACTGGGCCAGCTAATCAATCAGAGCCCATTGCGTATTTTTGAGGGACCGGCTTCATAGAACCCGGAAACCACAAGGAGGTTTTTACAAGGAGGGACAGAGCAGTGTAGAATAAAGGTCATATATATGAAAAATAATGAAATTTTTTTTTAAACGAAGCATGAACACATGTTACAGTGCACCCCACAAACACAATCAAGCCTTCGAAAGAATGTGTTTTACCACCCCTTTAATGTACAAACTGTTTTTACAATGTTAAATTGGCTGACAGCAATAAATATTCCTATTAGGAATAAACTGTCTCGTTTTTTAACTGTGCAGAGCTGTAGTTGAATAGTTAGGCCTACTGTATTTTACAGTTTTTTACAATCGCTATGACACATTTTTCAATACTTTTAACAAATTTCCTAAACTCTTAACGCACCAACACACCTACATCACAAAATTGGCAAAATAGTTAATTTCATGCTCAAAATCACACATTGTAAACTAAACTACAACACTAATTTTCAAAATACAATAATACACTAACACAACACACTAAGTCTACCGACACAATTCAAACATGTCTCAAAATCCAATATTTTTCCTAAACACTAACATATGTTCTCGTGCCAACAGGAACATTTAGTCATTCATAGCACAATGTCATAAAAACACTAACATTAGATGGAAATACAGAAACTGCATTATTTAATATGTGTCAGGTCTGCCCTTATACAATAGAAAGTATATTTTATTGATCATAGATTGTGATTTGCACTGCAGTTTCTTTTGAAGCCTTTACATTTTTGTTGTGTTGGGTTCAGGTCTTTTGCTGCAGAAATGTATTAATAAAAAAATACATCTCAGACTGCTTTATAGAATGTGTGGTTACTGTAATGAAGAAACGAAGACAGAATTGATGCAATAAAGATTTTTTTTTTTTTTTTAATAAAAGACATTTGCAAAAGGACATTACTGCAAGATAACAAAACTATGCAATTTGATGTTTTATAAACAAATTTCGGGAGAAGCACGTTCAGATAATTAAACCTAACTAAACACAAGTGGAGCACCCTCAGATAATTAAACCTAATTGAACACGGGAGGAGCACATTAAAACTAATCAGTCAATCAACGATAGGAGGTGTATATAGACAGCCAATTTACCTTCCTGTCGTTGACAGTTTCTTAGCTTTTGGTCTGACCGTCTGCTACCATGTCGCAAAGCCAATCATCCTCCTCCTCCGTCGATGAAATCAGCACTCCTCGGGACCCTCTGCCGCAATCTGCCGGCCCTAGGCCAACTCCTCCGCCGCTGGACATCGCACCCGAGCCCCAGGCTTCTCAGAACGGCCGCCAGCCTGCTCGTTCAGCCTCACGCTCACCAAGACGCCGAGGCCAACCCTCGCCTCCACCGGCGAGACGAGACGTCCAGCCATCGGGAAGTGGACAGTGGTAGGTCTGAGGCAAGCGCTGGCAAACTCTGAAGTACAGTTCTCGCGGAAATTAACCAAAGCAGAACTGTACAAACTTTATGTCAGCTTGCAGCCAGACAACCGCTTTCCAAAATCCACTCCCAAAACAGCCAACAGGCAGACTAGAGCACGCAGGGCTCAGGAGTCGCCTCGATCGACACCTTCTCCTCTCCGCACAAGATCCAGCTCGATTCGAGCAACGGGCAACAACAGGCCTTCAGCAAGCCTGGGACGCGCCCCTGATTTCACCGCGCCAAGGCCCCACCTGCTTTCAACCGAGGGCCAACCTCGCACCGCGGCTTCTCCCACCGCAGCAGCGTTTGCAGCTGGGCCCACCAACCTGCCTCCAGTCTCTCCTTCCGTTCCTCCCACAGTTACTAACCCTTTTCATTTGCAGTGGCCTCCAGCTCCCTTCGCAGAGGCTAGCGCGAGCTTGCTAGCAGCCCAAGCGCAAGGTTACCATCAGTCCAAACCACCTTTTGCTAACTTTTCTTCTCCT
Organism: Gobio gobio; assembly: GCF_949357685.1. Lineage (NCBI taxonomy): Eukaryota > Metazoa > Chordata > Actinopteri > Cypriniformes > Gobionidae > Gobio > Gobio gobio. The sequence continues at coordinate 44,766,065 of NC_137114.1, forward strand.
TTCCAGTGGCCTGCAGCTCCAGCAAACTCAATGCCGCCCCTACCGACAGCACAAGCACATATTCCTCAAATGTATCCTACTTTTCCTCATGCTCCCAACAACTTTTCCCTCCAAGCTCCAGAAGCAGCCCAGCCTCCTCTGTCTTCCAACCCCCTTCTGCAGACTAAATCTTCATTTTCTCTCCTCACAGCAACACAGATGCCTGTCCCTGCTAACGCCGTCGCCTCGGAGCCACCTCCAGTGGCTCAAAACATCCGGGCTCAGATCCTGGCAGGTGTAGATGTTGAATTGTCATCTCTCCTCTCTATGTTCCCTGTATAAGACACAAACCGTCAGTTAGACTGCGGGGATTTTTCAGTCACTCTAAAAAACCCCAACCCACATTCTTCCCGCTTACTTTCTTTTTTTCCCGCGATATTTTCGATCGCTTTTTCCCGTTTCACGGACATAATTTGTTCCGTTTTCCCCCACAGGCGCCGCGAGCTGAATGATTATCTCGCAATCATAGCGGAGCTCGCGTTGTCCTTTGGGGGAAGTCATTTTTACACCTATCACAAACTCTTTTCAGCAAAGTGTGCCGTACGGCTCGCCCAGTGGAATCAGTGCGCTTACTGGGGCGCTCTCGATTCGGATCTCCACAGCAGGGTGTTCCTAGGCTGCAGGAACATCTCATGCGCAGTTTGCAGGTCAGTGGCACATTCCACGACGTCATGCCCCCAGATTAACCCCTACACCCCCGGCCCAGATACAACACAAGTTAAATCGACCAGTTATGTGCCACGACCTGCAACCACCTCAGCAACCCAAGATTTCAGACGAAATCCCCCTCGTTTTGCAGACAACCAGCCGTGCAACAGTTTTAACACAGGGAAATGCTACAGACAACATTGCAGATTCCTGCACATCTGCAATTTCTGTGGTGGAGGGCACGCTCGCTATGTATGCCCAGTGAAAAAATCGATATCAATATCATAATCAATAAAAACCCCAAAAATTACTTATCGACTCCTGTGAACATTTCTCGTCTTTCCGTCGAATTAGAACACCACCCGGACGCTGATTTCACAAATTATTTGCTAACCGGGTTCGAACACGGCTTTATACCCGGCATCGAAAGCCCGCTTTCCCAGAACACGATTTGTAACAATCTCCAATCTGCTCTCGCTGAAGCCGAAGTTGTAGATCACCTGATTAAAAAAGAAGTCGAGTCAGGATTCATGATCGGCCCTTTTGACGACCCTCCCTTTGAAATTTTTCGCATTAGCCCCATCGGCGTGGCCACGAGAAAATTTTCCGGTAAAAAACGCCTCATTATTGATCTCTCAGCACCGCACAATTCCCCGTTTCCTAGCATAAACAGCTTGATCCATCTCGACGAATTTTCTCTCAAATACCATGATATAGAGCATGCAATCGAAATGATTAAAACCGCAGGTCGGGGTGCTTGGCAATGCGCATCATTCCGCAAGGCCGCCCTTTCATCTCGCATCTTCTCTCACTTGCATCTTCGGTTCACGCGCTGGAGGACCTAATTCTAATAACCACGGCGTGCCGCGACGAACTTAGGCTATGGATAACATTCCTAAACCAGTGGAACGGCTTGTCTTTTTTCTATAACAATCTCGTTTCTTCCCCTGTTGACATCCAACTTTTCGCAGACGCAGCTCCTTCAATCGGCTTTGGGGGATTTTATCAAGGACGCTGGTTTGCGTCTCCATGGCCACTGCAGCTTCAGGACATGCTACAGTCCTCAGCGCTTTTCGAGCTTTACCCTCTCGTAGTCGCGGCTTTCCTGTGGGGGAAAGAATGGACGGCTAGTAGCATATTAGTGCATTGCGACAACGAGGCAACAGTCCAGTGCATTAATAAAGGCTGCTCTCATTCACCTGCTCTAATGCCCCTTCTAAGACGTCTAATCTGGATCGCAGCTTGCGATCAATTTATTATTACTGCAAAACATGTCCCAGGGTCCGAAAACCTAATTGCTGACTCTCTGTCTCGTTTTCTGTTTCAGAAATTCAGGACATTGGCTCCAGAGGCGGACCATTTCCCAACTCCAGTACCTCATTATTCAGAACTGATATTTCCATAAACCACCCGCTAAAACCACTCTTTGACGCATCGCTCAACAGTATCCTCCAAGCAGTTTCTCCCAGAACAATCCAATCCTACGTGACAGCTTGGAGATGTTTTAAATCTTTCCATTTCTTGTATAGCTTACAGTTCCCTGATTTTTCTCTCCTCTCAATTACGTCTTTTATCTCCTATCTCAACAACATCAAGAGCTTCCAAGTTGGATCCATCAAAGGATACCTGAGCGGTATCCAATTCTTCCACAAATTAATCTATGGCACTCCGTCTCCGGAGACAAACAACTCACAAACCTCCCTCTTGATCAAAGGAATTCAGCGATCACAGCCTACCCGCCCGGACAGCAGACAACCCATAACACTAGAGCTACTCACAAAATGCATTCATACCCTTCGTACAGGCTACCAGCCCCTTCATACAGCCCGTACACTCGATACCATGTTTATCTTAGCCTTTTTTGGCTTCCTTAGATGCTCAGAAATCGCGATCACCTCCAAATTCGACCATAAAGTCCACCCCACTATCTCAGACCTATCAGTACTCGATGATGAAACCATATCATACTTAATCAAACAAAGCAAGACAGACCAAGCTAAAAAAGACCATTTGAAATACATTTTCAACATCTCCTCCCCAATCCAACCATTCCAAACTGTTCGTGCATACCTCCAAATGAGGAGATTTCAGGCGAAATCTCTTTCTGAACCCCTTTTCGTAGACGCTTCTAACAAACCCATCACACGCTTCTGGTTCCAAAAACAGCTCAAATCTGTTCTCCAGCAATCAGGCACCTCAGCGCAAAACTTTTCAAGCCACTCCTTCCGCATAGGGGCAGCAACAACAGCAGCGCAAAAAGGACTCTCCCAGCAGCAGATCCAAGCTCTCGGAAGATTCACTTTTCAAAGCTACATCAGGACCGACCGATACCACATCAGGAAAGCTCACCAAACCCTTATTAATTAATAACCCTTATTAAAAAACCCTGTCCTATTTTTTCTCTTCTTTCTATCTAGCGAGGCTCACCCATTCAATACAGCGAGTCTTGATCTCCTGTCGGATGCTGCAAGAGCTCTCCTGGACAGCGGCTATTCTTTTTCCTCTTTTTTCGTCTGGCGAGGCTCACTCATCCGACACCTTGAGCTGATTTCCCGTCGGATGCTGTGAAAGCCCTCTAGCCCAGCATCCATCTCTTTCTTCCTCTGACCAGCAGGGGTTCCCTTTCCGATGCCTTGAGAATTGTTCTCCCATTGGATGCCGCGAGGGCCCTCCAGGTTGCTATCAATCTTTTTCTTTTTCCATCCAGCGAGGCTTGCTCGTCCGATACCGCGAGTCTTGATCTGCCTTCGGACACAAAGAGCGCCCCAGGTCTATGCCTATCCCTTCTCTTTTCTCCGTCCAGTGAGGCTTACTCGATACCGCGAGTATTGATCTCCTTTCGGATGCTGCAAGAGCTCTCCTGGGCGAACATCCATGCTTTACCCTCCACCCGTCCGCCAGCGAAGCTTACCCATCTGATACAGCGAGTATTGATCTCCCATCAGATGTCGGCGAGAGCTTCCTGGCCGGGTGTTCCACTTCTGCTTCACCGTGCCGTCGGCCGATAGGACCCACTCACCTGACACCAGAAACTGCTCCTGGTGGAGGCTGGGTGGGCCCCCTCGGTCAGTCGTTACTTTTTAATTGCGCCGCCCCGTCTATCGGTCAGTAGGGCTCACCCGTCCGACGCCACGAGTATTGATCTCCCGTCAGATGCGGCCTGAGCCTTCCTGATCGGCCGTTCCAAACAACGCGCTGGGCGGATTAAAACATGTGCTCCTCTTTCTTTCGACCGGTAGGGTTTTTTCCCAGTCCGATGCAGTGAGCCTTGGCCTCCCATTGGATGTCGTAAAAGCCTTCCCGATCGGTTACCCCAAATTCGGACTGCTCCACACTTATCAGCCAGTAGGGCCCGTTCCGCCAGGCGCTGTGAGCGCCCGTCAGAGGCAACACGGGTCCTCCCGGCCAGGTAGTTCCAAACCCTGCTGCTTCTCATTTATCGGCCGGTAGGGTTTTTCCATCTGATACAGTGAGCATTGGCCTCCCATTGGATGTTGCAAGAGCCTTCCCGACCGGTTGTTCTCATTTTTCGGCCGGTAGGGTTTTTTCCATCTGATACAGTGAGCTTTGGCCTCCTATTGGATGTTGCAAGAGCCTTCCCGACCGGTTGTTCTAAACAAAGGCTGCTTCCAGCCATCAGCCAGTAGGGCTCGTCCGCCCGATGCCGTGAGCTGCTCCCATCAGAGGCAACACGGGCCCTCCTGGTCAAGTAACCAGGCTTATCAAACCGCCAGCCCACCAATTATCTGCGTATTTGGGGGGTTTTCTGGTGGCTGTCCTCTGTTCTTGCATTTTGGGGGATACTCTGGGTTCGGGCAAAATTCCGAGCCCGGAGCCCTCCCCCGGACAGCACGCCAAATACTCATAATCTTTACTCCATTTAATTTGATGTAAGTGTGAACTCGTGAATTGATGTTTTATAAAAAAATTTCGGGAGAAGCACGTTCAGATAATTAAACCTAACTAAACACAAGTGGAGCACCCTCAGATAATTAAACCTAATTGAACACGGGAGGAGCACATTAAAACTAATCAGTCAATCAACGATAGGAGGTGTATATAGACAGCCGATTTACCTTCCTGTCGTTGACAGTTTCTTAGCTTCCCCCCACCACCCCTTCTCCTCACTTTCTTAATTAAACTCCAATAAGACATCAGCACAATCATAAAATACATGCAATCTAGTCCTAGACTATTTCCATCACGGGGGGGATACTCTGGGTTCGGGCAAAATTCCGAGCCCGGAGCCCTCCCCCAGACAGCACGCCAAATACGCATAATCTTTACTCTATTTAATTTGATGTAAGTGTGAACTCGTGAAATAGCTGACATTTATTGTTTGAAAATACAAAATATACGAACAGAAAAATCACCAGAAAAAAAAGAGAGAAAAATGTTTTCTAATCTGCCCAGTCTTCTGCATTTGGTCACGTTCTCATCAACATCACACCTGATATCTTCTCTGGCAAGGCATCGTGGAAAGAATCTTTTGGCATGCCTTATCGTCCCCTGGCAGTGTTCAGCTGGGATGTCTTGGCATGCAGCATCCATTGCATCCAGGAGGGACATTTGGTCCTGTGGATGATGGTCAAAAACCTTCCATCTCCAGCATGAGAAAAACTCCTCATTGGGGTTGAGGAAAGGGGAGTAAGGAGGAAGGAAAAGGGACATCATCCTAGGATCACATTGTCCCATGTGATCACATATATTGGCAAGTGGTCTCTCACCTGTCCCCTTTCTACCTCTGGCACCAGTCTTTCATGCAGTTCTTCTAAAAACAGAAGAAAGCATTCGGTGTTGTAGGGGTCTATCTCACATTTATGCAGGAGTGCACCATTGTTGGAAATTGCGGCACACATGGTGATGTTGGCTCCTCTCTGGCCCGGCACGGTAACTGTGGCCCTTTTGCCAATTATGTTTCTTCCACACCGACACCTTTTTGCCAAGTTAAAGCCAGCCTCATCAACGTAGATAATTTCATGTGGGACTTGATTGGCCTCCAACTCCATGACTCTCTGAAAGTATTCATAGTGTATGTTTGCTTTGCAGTATATCTACTGTATGTCCTAATGTACTCCAAGTTTATAGAGTAGTTTACTGCAAAACACACTATGTATAGTACATTAATGGCTGTATTGCATAACCTTACCTGGACGTATTGGTGGCGGAGTTCTTTGATGCGCTCACCATTCCATTCAAAAGGAACTTTGTATAGTTGTTTCATTCGGACTCTGTGTCAGGACTCCTGGGTTATCGTGTGTGTGTGTGTGTGTGTGTGTGTGTGTGTGTGTGTGTGTGTGTGTGTGTGTGTGTGTGTGTGTGTGTGTGTGTGTGTGTGTGTGTGTGTATGTATTTTCTTACCTGTTGGTGGTGGTTCCTCACGGGTTCACTGGCTCCTCCCGCTCGTTTCAGTAATTGTTCACCTGTCGTGTCTCATCAGCTGTTCTCTTTTTATAGCATGCTGTCCTGTCTCTCGTCGCGCGCTCATTGTCTTGGTTGGTCTCAGTCACTCTGTCCAGTCCAGTCCAGTCGGAGGTTCTTGTTTCTGTCTCTCTTCAGCTACTCTCAGGTTCGGTCGCAGGCATCTGGAGGCTTGTCAATGCCCGGAGTTCACACGCCTGTGGAAGTACGTGAACTTGTCCTTGAGAGAACTCTGCCCTGCTTTGCCGGTGTGACTGGTGCGCTTCGTTTTTAGGCGAGATCCAGTCTCATCCAGGTTTCGGCGAGCTGTCTTTTCTGCCGGGCGCTGCTTCGCTTTCTGTCCAGTGCATGGAGTATTTCGTCAGTCATCTGTCACAGTTTTTTACAATCGCTATGACAATTTTTTCAATACTTTTAACAAATTTCCTAAACTCTTAACGCAGTTAGCACAACATCTGTCTGTGTAGGCTATACAATTAACACATTTATTGTTGCTTTTACACAAAATGCATACAGTTAACACAAATTTAAAATGCAAACTTATACACACAAGCTCAACTAATACCAAAACAATGGATTTTTACTGCCAAATTTATCAATGCTTTAACACTGTATGTCAGAACAGATAACACTATGTTCTAAACCCTAACCTTATAGACTAAAGTAAAAGTGAACAGCTGTTTATATTGAGAATTGAAACACAAATATATCCCCTGTATTTTTTTCCATAGTTACTGAGAAACAGCTGAGTGAAGTTATGCAAATATATAAATCCCAGCTGATTCCCATCTAGGAATTGTTCAGGTGTTGATGTTCTTTCAATCTCATGACCATATGGTATACAGTAAAAGAGGACATCTTTGGGCTGATCTTGTGTGGAAAAGGAATATAGAGCAACACAAAGAAAGTAAGAAAATGCCTTTATGAGGGAGAGGAAGATGAGTACCAGGACAAGGGAGAGGAATGGTACAAGAGGAAGGGAGAGGAATGCCTGGACAAGGGCAAGGTAGAGATTGAGGAGGGTGAATGCATGGTGACATTCAAAGAAGGGCCAGAATTAGGGTAACTGATGAAATAAGACCTACTATCATACCATGTCATAAACCACAGGCTATCAGAGGGGCTGGTGAACGAGTACAGCCAAATATCAGCCGGGACACAGTGGCATCCATTATCCAGATTTTTTTCCAGAAACCAATAGGTATGATATTGTATAAGGGCTTCACCTTCTGCAAAGTGTAAATACTTTTACCATGTATTTCAGTGACTGTATGCCTCTGGTCTCTAATATGTAACTGTATTTTGTCCCTCTAAGGATTTAACCTCTACCTCCCTCAGGGGGCAGAGGAAAGCTCCTAAATGAAGAACAGGAACTTGCTATTGTCAACATGGTGATTGTTGATAATGAAATAAAACTGAAGGGCATTCTATAAAACGTCTCGGTTACGTATGTAACCCTCGTTCCCTGAAGGAGGGAACGGAGACGCCACGTCGGAGTACCGACGAATAGGAATCTCGCTCGCGAGAGCCAATCTACTTCGAGTGTAACTAAACGAGCCAATGCACATTGGCATGCAATGATTGCACCAGGTGCTCATGCCACGCCGTGCGGGTATAAATGAGACACAGGTGATTGCATCAAATCAGCCTTTTGCTGAGGAGCCGAGTAGGTAGACAGGCACCCCAGCAGGGTACAGAGGACATGGCGACGGGACGTGGCGTCTCCGTTCCCTCCTTCAGGGAACGAGGGTTACATACGTAACCGAGACGTTCCCATTCAGTCGGTCACTCTCGACGCCACGTCGGAGTACCGACGAATAGGAATCCCTACCAAAGCGCCATGGCCGCTGCCCCCTTCCAGTGCCCTGTGTGAGCCACCTGAGCTCTCTTACCTGATGAGACGGGGCTCACACCGGGAAGTCCATCACTGCCGTTCCGCAAGACCCGCTCAGTGATTTATTGGATAACACTGGGAAGCGTGCCCTAGTGAAGGGGACGCTGCGGAGCCCACATCGTACCCCGAAGGAGTTATGTGGAGTACAATGCTGAGCCGTAGCCCGCAACGGAGAGAGGGGGCTCAGTCCCATTGACGGGAAGGCTCTCCCAAGGGAAAGACACGGGCTTCCCGTAGGAGCGACCGTGGAAAGATATATGGGATCCCCGTAGGGTCACTCATATAACCCGAGCCCAATACCGGTTCTCAAGGATTCAGCGGCAAGGGGCCTGATGCCAGACGTTCCGCCACGTCCGGCACCGAGGGCGGTGGAGGACTCACAGAGTTTGCTTCTGGAGAATATAAGCGCCGTAGCGCAGCAAGCCGACAAGAGACGGGGCCTCTCAGTGCTTCTACCCGTTTGAGGTGAGAACACAGGAGGAGACCGGCTCTACACGTAGGCTATAGAATCTAGCGAACGTGTTGGGTGTCGCCCAGCCCGCAGCTCTACAGATGTCTGACAGCGAGGCGCCACATGCCAGCGCCCAGGAGGATACAACACTTCTAGTAGAGTGTGCTCGCACCCTGAGCGGACAGGGCACACCTTGTGCTTGGTAAGCCAAGGTGATGGCATCCACTATCCAGTGGGCCATCCTCTGCTTGGAGACAGCCTTTCCCTTCTGCTGGCCTCCGTGACAGACAAAGAGCTGATCTGAGGTTCTGAAGCTTTGAGTTCTATCCACGTAAACCCGCAGAGCGCGGACGGGACAGCGCAAAGCTAGGGCTGGGTCTGCCTCCTCCGGGGGCAGCACTTGCAGGTTCACCACCTGGTCCCTGAAGGGAGTGGTAGGAACCTTGGGCACATAGCCAGGCCGGGGTCTCAACACCACGTGGGTATCACCCGGCCCGAACTCTAGGCACGATTCGTCGACCGAAAATGCCTGCAGGTCCCCTACCCTCTTGATGGAGGCCAATGCAGCCAACAGCAAAGTTTTCATAGACAGAATCTTTAGCTCTGCTGACTGCAAAGGCTCAAATGGGGCATTCTTGAAGTGCTCTGTTAGCACCAGAGCAAGAACCCAAGAGGGTATGGAGGGAGGGCGAGGAGGATTTTACCGTCTCGCCCCCCTAAGGAACCTGACGACCGGGTCGTGCTTCCCAACCGTCTTACCTTCTACATGGTCGTGATAGGCAGATATTGCAGCAACATAAACCTTGAGGGTGGAGGGCGACAGCCTACGCTCCAACCCCTGTTGCAGGAAGGAAAGCACAGACGCGATCGAACATCTTCAGGGGTCTTCTCGGCGAGAAGAACACCACTCGACGAACAGGTCCCACTTCAAGGCGTAAGCCTGTCTTGTAGACGGTGCTCGTGCCGAAGTGATGGTGTTAACTACCTCTTGGGGTAAGTCACCTAGAACCTCCACGTCCCGTCCAGGGGCCAGACATGAAGGAGGTCTGAACGCGGGTGCCAAAGGGTGCCCCGTCTCTGAGTCAGAAGGTCCTTCCTCAGAGGAATCGGCCAAGGAGGGACTGTCGCGAGGAGCATAAGTTCTGGGAACCAGGTCCGGTTGGGCCAGTACAGCGCCACCAGCAGGACCTGCTCCTCGTCCTCCCTGACCTTGCACAGTGTCTGTGCAAGTAGGCTCACTGGGGAAAACGCATTTGCGCAGCCCCTGGGGCCAGCTGTGCGCAAGGGCATCCGTGCCGAGTGTATCCTCGGTCAGCGAATAGAACCACTGGCAGTGGAACGTTTCTGGGGAGGCAAACAGGTCGACCTGTGCCACCCCGAACGGTCTCCAAATCAGCTGAACCACCTGGGGGGTGGAGTCGCCACTCGCCTAGGAGCGCAGCTCGTGAAAGCTCGTCGGCCACACGGTTGTGCACACCAGGGACATGAATGGCCCGAAGCGACCTCAGACACTTCTGACTCCAGAGGAGATGGCGGGCGAGTAGCGACATGCGACGGGAGCACAGACCACCTTGTCGGTTGATATACGCAACGGTCGCAGTGTTGTCCGTGCGGACCAGTACATCTTTGCCCCGTAACCGCGCTTTGAGGCGGCCCAGAGCAAGATGCACCGCTAGCAACTCGAGGCAATTGATATGCCAATGCAGGTGCGGGCCCGTCCAAACCCCTGACACTGCATGCCCGTTGTACGTGGCTCCCCAGCCCATGGCAGAGGCATCCGTGAAAACCACAGCGTGCCTGGACACCTGTTCCGGGGGCACTCCGGCCCGAAGGAACGAGGGGTCTGACCATGGACTGAAAGACTGGCGGCAGGCCGGTGTGATGCTCACCCGGAGAGTGCCGCGTTGCCACGCCCATCTCGGGACTCGGCCGAGTAGCCAATGCTGAAGCGGTCTCATATGAAGCAGGCCGAGCGGTGTTACTGCCGCAGCGGCTGCCATATGCCCCAGGAGCCTCTGAAATTGTTTCAGTGGAACCGCCATCCTGCCTTGAAACGTGTTCAGGCAGTTCAGCATCGACTGGACACGCTCCTCTGGGAGGCACGCTGTCCGTTCAACCGAATCCACACCGAGAAAAGAGATCCTCTGCACGGGGGCGAGTTTGCTCTTTTCCCAGTTGACCCGAAGACCCAACTGGCTGAGGTGTCTGAGCACCAGGTCCCTGTGTTCTCACAACTGATCCCTGGCTTGACTGTGCTAGAATGAGCCAGTCGTCGAGATAGTTGAGGATGCGAACGCCCTGTTCTCTCAGGGGCACAAGGGCCCCCTCCGTGACTTTCGTGAAGACACGGGGGGACAGGGACAGCCCGAAGGGCAGGACTCTGTACTGATATGTTCGACCCTCGAACGCAAAGCGCAGAAACGGCCTGTGTCGAGAAAGAATCGAGACATGAAAGTACGCGTCCTTCAGGTCGATCGCTGCAAACCAATCTTGGGGACGGATGCATCCGAAAATGCATTTCTGCATGAGCATCTTGAACGGTAGCTTGTGGAGGCTCCGATTCAGGACTTGCAGGTCCAAGATAGGTCGTAACCCACCGGTTTTCTTGGGTACAATGAAGTACGGGCTGTAGAAGCCGGTCTTCATATCGGCTGGAGGGACCGGCTCTATCGCGTCCTTCGCCAGTAGGACAGCGATCTCCGCACGCAGGGCATGGGCATCTGCGGCATTCACCGAGGTGAAGCGGACGCCCTTGAACCTGGGGGGGGGCGCCGGGCGAACTGAATCGCATAGCCGAGCCTGATGGTCCGAATGAGCCAGCGAGACGGACTGGGGAGCTCTAGCCAGGCTCGCAGAGTCCGTGCAAGCGGGACAATAGGGACCACCGGCGTACCCACCGTGGGGCAGCGAGGTGGAATGCAGGTACCAGGCTGGGGCGGCTGTCTCGTGGAGGCGGCCCGCAGCGCGGTTGTGAGTGTGCGGTGCACACTTACCTGATTCCACGAGAGGGCAGAGGGTACGTGAGAAGGCTAGGTTGCGTCCTCGAACCGTCCACTACTGTCCACTGGCGAAGGAGGAGGATGAGTGTGGTCCGGCGTTTGACCGTCCACAGCTCTCCGAACCCCCTTGGGACCCAGAGATGGGAAGAACTGCTCTTTTTTTTTTTTTTTTTTTGAGAATTTGGGTACCACTGGTTGTGACACCAGCGGCAGAACGGATTTTGACTCAAGATTTTCTACCCGGCCCTCCTCCGGGGAAGAGCAGCCCCGCCCATCTCCCGGTCACCCGTCTCAGAGGTGATGTTTCACCGACCGCTTAAACAGCAGCAGAGACAGGTAGCGTCATCCCCTGCAGGACACAGTAGAGCAGGCTGTGCCAAGTGTTTTTTTTTTTTTTTTTGCAGGGGACGACGCCTTTGGCGACGAGCAGACTGAGGGGCGGCCCACGAGGCACTCTGATGGTACGTCGGGGGAGGCTCTTGATTGCCTCAGCCTGCTACCGACTGCGAAGAACTGCTGGGCCCAGTTCTCAACAGTGTCGCCCAAGGCCACCTTGTGAGATGGGAGCATCGAGAAAGCGTACTTTGACGACCACTCACATCTCAGCAAGGCAAGCCAGGAGGTTTTTCTGGACCACTGAGGTGGACATCGTCTGGCCGAGGGCCTGCGCCATGACTTTGATCACGGTTAGTCAACATGCACAGCTCAACCTCAACTCAGAACTACCCTGTGCAGGCAGGGGTGGTCTGCGCACAGCCACCCCACCGTTGAGGGTAGTGAGAGAGGAAAAACTTATGCAGTTTTGGCCCTTTTGGCTTTCCATATCCAAAGAAGTGCCACACTGCCAAGTTTTCCATGCACATCCAGGAGTGATCCCGGGAAGCATGGCTGTTAACTCTGAATCCGATTCAGCGAAGCACACACCATTACAGTGGGCTCAGCATCATCCTCATTCCCAGAGCACAACAGCCCTCTCTCCGATGCAGCGATTGACATCTGATCCTCAGCTGGAGCACTGAATGAAATGCTAGGTTCCCCCATAAGAAGGACCAGCAATTCCACCCAGAGCTGCACAGCTTGCAGTGCGCTAGAGGGGGAGGGGCCCTAGGGGGTTGGTTCCCCGAAGGAGAAGCCCTCCTCTCCTCAGATCACCCCAGCCATTTCACTGAAATAGACCTCTCCTGTTGCCAGGGAGGGCGCTACAACGAGAAATAGGCAAGGGGACAGCGCACCTCGAGCGCAGAGCGAGCGCTGGGTTGCCGTGACAACCCGCGCTACAGCCTAGCACTCAACGGCACACGGCACGCAGAGAAACGAGAGGTCCGTTCGAGTTTCCCCGACGGCAACTCTCGCTGATCTCCGCGGTCTCCCAGAGTGTCGAGCAGACCCGCGGCTGTGCTTTTACACACGAGCGGCGGCTGGCCAACAACAAAGGGGACTCAAGCTTCCCGGAGAAAGATGAGTCGCGACCGGCGTGCCGACGTGGTCATGTTCTCATTAGAAAACATGACCACCCACGAACACAGTCTCAGCATGCGCCCAGACATGTGAAACAGTGTTCGTGGCCGTCAGTGAGGACAGGAAACAACCGCATCCAGAAACACACAGATAGAATGTCATCTTTAAAAAGACGCAAGCTCTATCTGTGTAGCTCTTTTAGGGAAACTGCTCTCCGCGGTGCTGAAGCACACAGGGGAATAGTCGCGGCGACACAGACAGGGAAAAAGTGCAGCCTGACATGCGCGCTCTCTCTCTCATAGAAGGCGATCTCTTACCAGCCGTGAAAACGGCTTTTCAGCGCTCTTAATAGCGCACCGAACCAGCTGTGAGAACAGCCTTTTTTTTTTGCTCAAAATAGAAAAAGAAAGAGAGAAATCAACCCCGCTGCAGTGCCGTCACTCCAACACCAAACGAGGAGAGGTCCACCGAAGAGCTTGACTCGTTATAATGTTAACACACGCTTTGTAGAGAGTGATTTTAGGACAAACCATTCACCACTCGGCTCCGAAGCAAAAGGTTGATTTGATGCAATCACCTGTGTCTCATTTATACCCGCACGGCGTGGCATGAGCACCTGGTGCAATCATTGCATGCCAATGTGCATTGGCTCGTTTAGTTACACTCGAAGTAGATTGGCTCTCGCGAGCGAGATTCCTATTCGTCGGTACTCCGACGTGGCGTCGAGAGTGACCGACTGAATGGGAACTACCCTGAGATGGGTTATTCATTTTTTGTATTGAATTTCTGCAGCAAAAGAAACAAAATTCATGCATTTACTAAACCCAACAAAACACAAATGTGGAGAATCTTCAAACGACACACAATCTATGATCAATAAAATATACAGTCTATTGCATAAGGGCAGACCTGACACAAAAAATAATGCCGTTTCTGTAATTCCATCTAGTGTTAGTGTTTTTTATAACATTGTGCTATGATTGACTAAATGTTTCTGTTGGAAGAGAACATGTGTTAGTGTATTGTTGTAGTGTGTTATTTTATTTAGAAAATAAGTGTTAGAGTTTAGTTTACAATGTGTGATTTTGAACATGAAATTAACCGTTTTGCCAATTGTGTGTGGTAGGTGTGGTGGTGCGTTAAGAGTTTAGGAAATTTGTTAAAAGTGTTGAAAAAATTGTCATAGCGATTGTAAAAAACTGTAAATACATCTAATTTTGTTGCTGGTAGTGTCTGAGGTAGCTGGAGTTTTTACTAGTGTAAAAGCAGCTCAGGTAAAATAGTTTCGAAGACTTCTCAAAAGTCATTGTGCTTACACTGTATTTAGATGCCAAGTGTCTTGTAATTATTGATATATACTGGGTTACTACATGATGAAAAATAAATATTTACTAAATAACTGTACAGCGGTTTCATTTCAAAATAATTCATGGACAAATGCAAACACACATCCCTTTACACCAGGGGTGTCCAATCTTGCTCCTGGATGGCCACTGTCCTGCAGAGTTTAGCTCCAACCCTAAAGAAAGTCTAAAGCCCTAAGTCTTACTAGACATACTAGAAACTTCCAGCAGGTGTGTTGAGGCAAGCTGGAACTAAAATCCTCCAGGACTGAGTTTGGACACCCCTGCTTTACACCTTCGTTAATTCTGTCCTGAAAGAGGTTCATTTATTAAGTGTAAACTCAATGAAGTCTAACTCCTTTAGTTTTTAGTTTAGAAATGTTAGATAATTTTAAGCTGATTCCATTTTCTGTTCTTTTTTAACTTTTTTCCACACATAATTTGTGTTGTGCACCTCTGAACACAGAATGACAACAGAGCAGAAAAACAAAAGCATTAAAATGCATTATCTGTGCTGCAAATTAAAATGTAATTATTTCAAATGCAATAATTTGAAGTGGTTGTAGATGTAAATGACTGTATTATGATACAAAAGTATTTAGAGTTAAATAACAAATAAACCAAAACATTACTAATTTGATAGATATTCACTGCCCTTGGTGTTAAGGGCACACACACACACACACACACACACACACACACACACACACACACACACACACACACACACACACACACACACACACACACAATAACCACCATTTCTGAACATGGAGGAACATCACAACCCTGAACAGTAGCAGCTACATCAGTACCTATTTGTACAAATGTGTACTTACTCATTTGTATTTATACAGTACATTAATTTTTGTAGAATTGTGTTGCATGTAAGCTGAACATTTTTGTAATGGAAGAGCAATAGGAAGATATTTTAGACGATGTATGTGTTGTGTGTTAAGACATAACGAACAAACGACTGTAAATTTGAAGCTTTCATGTAACACATTTCTTAAAAAATAAATATACTGTATAAATGCACAATATGTTTGTTGCATTTCATGCCACAACTTTAAAATAATGGAAGGATATCATAGTAAAAATATAAATGATGTATAACGTATCATGTAATAATGTAACTGAGTGTTTGAATGTAATAATACTTGAACCACAAATGCTTGATAAAAAGTATTTTATTTGCTCCAGCAGTAAGCAGACATGCTGACATTAGTCTAACAATAATTGAGTAGCAATATCACATTTGCATTTTACTGATTATAGATTTTATTTGCTAGTTTCAATGTTGCTCTGGAATTAAAAAGGGAAAAGTCCCAGCTAAATAAAACTGTCTATATAGAAGAAAAGCATCTGTCTTTTTTCTTCAGGCGATCACATTTTTTCTCACACTGATAATATGGCAAATCAGATGCTATTTCCATCAGTCTTTTTATCACCGCATCCCTTTTATCCTCTCTCCAGATTTTTTTGAATGCAAATGCTTTAACTCCCTTATAGTTTTGTAACAGTCCAAGACTGTTTACAATGTTGTTTGGCTCATCGTTTTTAAGGCATTTATTCAAACAGGGTGAATTTACAGTGAAAAAAACCACACATTTATTGTTACCCCCCAAGACCTTCTTCAGATAATTCTGCAGGCGATACTCAGAATGATCTTGTTTATCTTTATCAGCCCTTGCAGCGATGAGGTCATCACTCACATAAACCTCATTGTTCTGAAATTTTTTTTTCACTTCAGTTAAGTCCGGACCTAAATAGTCCGAATTTGGAAGACACTTGTCCTTCGTGACTCTGAACGCGATAGCGTATTGTCCCATGTTGCCCAACCTGGGAATGAAAGCAGTGGGAATTTTGTGAGCTTATTTGTTAAATAACAAAATGTAGTAGAAAGAAAATGCATTATATATATATCATTAAAAATTATAAAATAGTTTAAAGTTAAAATTACTGTTTGATGGTGCAATAATTAACAAATAATTCCTATTTAGAACTCATTACAATCTCTTTTACAATCTACTATTGTTATGGTTTTTCTTAATATATTTCTTATCATTTCATGATTTTGATCATCTATGTGTATTTTTTTTTTTTTTTTTTTTTTATCATTTTAAATAGTAAATTCTAGTAATATGTTCAATCAAAGAAACTTACTGATTCTCAAAGTTCTCCACAATATTCATGAGGGTTTTTCGGTCCACAAGATCACTCACATCACAAGTACAAAAGTGAAGCAGGCAGATCAGGAGGATCCTCAGCGGTACAGCCAAAACCTGACGCAAACAAACACTTTATACACAAAGCACATCAGAATTATTCTTTGATTATTCTGAATAATCTTTGAATGTTGTATGTGCTCCTTTTCGGTTTTTATTTTTATTTTATTTTTTGACCAGACCAACGTGAGCAATAGTGATGCTTTTTTAGATCCACTAACAATGCTATTATTAAGTGATGGAGAAGTATGAGTATAACTTACCATTTTATCTGTTGTTCAGATCATAAGGTTCAGAGATGCTGTGTGAGTCTGCAGTGAAGCAGGAGTGATGAGGAAGAGGAAGTAGATGGTTTTTATTCTGACATTCGACTAGCCCCCTTCTTCAACACTATGTAAAGACCAATTAAAAAGCTTCACACTTGCATCACTGGCTCCTTTAATAATGTCACTGAGCATTTTTGTGAGTCTCACCATATGGACTTCCTCAAAATGATCAATAAGAAATAAAACAATTATAGTTTTTCTCAATCGATTTGACACATTTCTCCATATGAATGGAGTTGCTCTCAAAACAATTAACACAGCAAACTAAACTCTTATGTTGTCAAAACAGTTCAGTATTCACTCCACTCCATACTGAAGCACTGCGGTTTATTCTATTAATGCATTTATCAAAAATAAATACTAACATCAAAACTAAGTGTGTTCTCTGTTGATTTAAAAACAAACTCAGCTGCAGATACACAAATGCATGAATGAAAATACACGTTTTTCGTGTTCTTTAATCCTGTTCTTGAAAGTTCTTTACAGTTTTTTTTTACGATCGCTATGACACATTTTTCAATACTTTTAACAATTTTCCTAAACTCTTAACACACCAACACACCTACAAAACACAATTGCCAAAATGTTTAATTTCATGCTCAAAATCTCACATTGTAAACTAAACTCCAACACTAATTTTCAAAATACAATAATTCACTAACACAAAACACTATATCTAACAAAACACTAACACATGTTCTCTTCCAACATGAACATTTAGTCAATCATAGCACAATGTCATTAAAACACCAACACTAGATGGAATTACAGAAACTGCATTATTTTATGTGTCAGGTCCTTATACAATAGACACTATATTTTATTGATCATAGATTATGTGTCTTTTGAAGCCTCTCCACATTTTTGTTTTGTTGGGTTTAGTAAATGCATGCATTTTGTTTCTTTTGCTGCAGAAATTTACAGTTTTTCTCAATTGCTAAAACACTAAACCCTATTGTCTGAACCAAATGCTCAGTTGCCTGAACCCACTGATTGAATCAATCACTCTTTTGGCAAAACCATAAGCACTTTTCACCTGTTTAGACACAACTTGCCAACACATTTTCATTGTGATGCACCCGTGCTGCAAAATGGTGAGCACAGGTGACAAAAGTCAAACACAATTAAAGCACAGATGTCACCACTTGAACACAACAACTCAAAATTGATCACACTTGTGGCTAATGATGTGAGGGAACATATACAGTAAGCCAGTTCAGAGAGTACTGGTTTGTGAGGCCCTACAATGGATAGAAATCTGAGAGGAAGAGTTCGTCTGAGAGGAGGTCAAGGTGGTCGAGGTGATCAGCGAAGACAAAGAACAGTAATTCCTGATGAAATCAGAGCTACTGTAATTGACCATGTTCTTGTCCATGGTATGAGCATGAGGGAGGCTGGACAAAGGGTACAACCAAACATCAGTAGATTCACTGTGTCCACCATAATCCGAAGATTTAGAGAAGAGAACAGGTAATTACCTTTTTTTAGACATAGACATAGACATAGACAGACTTTATTGTCATCCAGCTGCACATTTTGCAATATACAGTTGAACGAAATTTCGTTGCAAGGCTCTGAGCATAAAAAAGGACATATACATAAAAAAAAAAAAATAAATAAATAAAAAATAATAATATATATATATATATATATATATATATATATATATATATATATATATATATATATATATATATATATATATATAATTAATTTATTAAAACAAATCTAACTAGATCAAATATAAATAGCAGCAGTGTATATTGCAGTAAAATGACAAATAAAATAATACTTAGTGCAAAATACAAGGATTCACATAAGTGATTAGTGTCGTATGGGTAAGAAGGATTTATTGTGAGTTTAGCAGTCTTATGGCATAGGGAATGAAACTGTTATAAAATCTAGTTGTTCTGCATTTGAAGCTGCTGAACCTCTTCCCAGAGGGCAGCCGGGAGAACAGTCCATGATTGGGGTGGAAAGGGTCCTTTAAAATCGACTGAACCCTGGTCAGGCAGCGACTGCCAGCAGTGTCATTGATGGAGGGAAGTGCATTCCCTATGATTTTTTCCGCAGTCCTCACCACTCTCTGTACACATTTCCAGGAGGAGGAAGAGGAGGAGGAGGAGGAGGAGGAGGAGGAGGAAGAGGAGGAGGAGGAGGAGGAGGAGGAGGAAGAGGAAGAGGAAGAGGAGGAGGAGGAGGAGGAGGAGGAGGAGGAGGAGGAATCAACAGAGGAGCAATCAACAGAGGAAGAGATGGAGGCCATGCTGGAGGCAGAGGTAGAGGAAGAGGTAGAGGTAGAGGAAGAGGAAGAGGAAGACAAGAAGGTGCTCAAAGAGGACCGAATCTCACAAATGAGATCCGTGCAACACTGGTTGATCACGTTGTCAACCACGGACTGACGCTGAGAGAGGCTGGACTGCGAGTACAGCCAAATCTAAGCCGATACACAGTGGCAAGTGTGATAAGAACATTTCGACTGGAAAATAGGTACTGTAAAAATATCATCATATCACAAACATCTGCACGGTTTCAGTAACTGCTTACAGTACTGTATTCTATGCACTATCAGCACTTCTGTTACCTTTTCCTGTAAAATTACTGTACTATTGTATGGATTTGTTTTTATATATAGGATTGAGGGTCAGGAGCGACAAGGGGGAAAGCCTCCTATGTTCACAGAACAGCAAGAGAGGGAGATTGTAAACATGGTTTTGGCCAACAGTGCTATGCTATAACACTCAAGCAGCTCCAAGCTAACATTGTCAATAACCATGTCTCTTTCAACGATATCCATCAGGTCTCAACATCAACACTGGCACGCATCCTAAAAAAAAAACATATTCAAATGAAGCAAATTTATCGAGTGCCTTTCGAGCGCAATTCCGAAAGGGTGAAGCGACTGCGGCATGATTATGCAGAGGTATGTATTCACTATAGCAGTGTGATCTTGCATACTGTCTCATATTCTTTTACTGTACTGTACTATGTATACTAGATCTACACTGAACTATACAATTTTGCCTGACGTTTTATGAATGGATGGAGAGGAGATCCTGCATGAGTTCATTTACGTAGATGAGGCTGGTTTTAACCTGGCGAGAACACGAAGGCGGGGAAGAAACATCATTGGCCAAAGGGCTATAGTCAATGTCCCCGGGCAACGTGGGGGTAATATAACACTCTGTGCAGCCATTACACAGAATGGGGTCCTCCACCGCCATGCCCATATGGGCCCTTACAACACAGCACTCACACTTACATTCTTGGACCAATTGCACAACATAACAGCAGCTAATCAAATTGATCATATGCAATACATTGTTGTCTGGGACAATGTGTCTTTCCACCGCTCTGCTCTGGTTCAGAACTGGTTTCAGCAACATCCACATTTCACTATCCTATATCTTCCACCATATTCTCCATTCCTCAACCCTATAGAAGAGTTTTTCTCGGCATGGCGGTGGAAGGTATATGATCTCCGTCTCCAGGCTGAGGTACCCCTCATCCAAGCCATGGAGGAGGCCTGTGACCAGATGGAGGTTGCAGCAATGCAAGGATGGATTCGTCATTCAAGACGTTTCTTTCCAAGGTGTCTTGCCAATGACAACATTGCCTGCGATGTTGATGAAATTCTCTGGCCAGATCCAGCTAGGCGAAGAGACGATGTATAGTTTTTTTTGTTCCTTGAACTTACAGTACAATATGTGAAGTGACATTTTGTTACAGTATTCTGGATCTCCATGTCAACATTTTGGGCGTGTTGACAAATAAATTAGTTTCTTCAGTCTGCAACATTGGTCTTGTGTGGTGTTTGGTGACTTTACATTATATTTGTACTTTGTTGATGGTAGCCTACTCTAATCATAGGGAAGTAGAAGTGCTAAAAGTGTTTTAGGTTTATCACAGCAGAGTGTAACTCGTGCAAACAGAGTATGTTAATGTGAAACGTGTGTGTTTCATATGGTAACAAAGTGTGGTTTTGAAACAGAAGTGTATAGTTTTTACAAGAGTGTTTAATTATGCAAAGGATCTGTAGTGTTTTGCTAATTGGGTGTGTGGTGGTGCTAATTGTGTGTAGTGTTTTGAAAACGCGGGCCCTGTTTTGAAAATCGTGCTTAAGCAATCCAAAAAAACTGTAAATGCGGAGCTGAAGTCCAGAAACAGCATTCGCACGTGGGTGTTGTTCTTTTCCAGATGTTCCAAGCTCAGGTGGATTACAGAGGAAACGGCATCCTCTGTGGATCGGTTGGTGCGATATGCAAACTGTAACGGGTCAAAAGTAGGTGGGAGTTTGGAGATGATGTGATTCTTCACCAGCCTCTCGAAGCACTTCATGATTATGGGAGTAAGTGCGACGGGGCGGTAATCATTCAGTGATGAAATTGTATGTTTTTTGGGCACTGGTATGATGGTAGCAGTCTTGAAACAGGATGGAACGATAGCATAGGTCAGCGAGATGTTAAATATGTCCGTGAGGACATAAGCCAGCTGGTCCGCACAGTCTTTTGACATTATAGTACAGTATGTAAATGTTGACAGCAATTATTGTATGACATACTATATACTGTACCACGGTAAATATATGTTTCAGTACATCACTGTACCAATATACTGTAGTATTGTATTGGAGGGTTGGTCTAACTGTTCGTGGGCCAAGTATTCCATGTATATTTTTGTACTTTATTTTCACATGGGCTTACTGTACACAAGTGGCAAATGCAAAAGATTTCTGTTTTGTCTTTTTGTACAAGTGCTAAATGAACAGATTTTTTTTTGTTTTGCAACATGCATTTAGCCTACAGTGAACAATAAACAGTTATTTCTCCAGCTTCATGTCCTGAGCATTGTGTTTTCTATTTTTCTACGTAGTGTTTAGTGACTGTTCAGTAGTGTTTTTAATTTTGATTGACGCGGGGCACGATTTGACAACATAGTTCAGTTTTGAGCACAGATTGAACTGTTTTGAGGTGAAAGCTTGGTTTTGAAAGAAGAGTCTGAGGTTTTGTGAATGTAGCTTGAAAATTGGGTTTTGTGTTCACAGTTTAGAGAAAAGGAGAGCAGCTTTCAAGAAATGTGTCTTAGCAATCGAGAAAAACTGTAATACACAAAATGAATGACCCATCTCAGAGTAGCTTTATAGAATGCCCTTCAGTTTTATTTCATTATCAGCAATCACCGTGTTGACAATAGCAAGTTCCTGTTCTTCATTTAGCAGCTTTCCTCTGCCCTCTGAGGGAGGTAGATGTTCAATCCTAAAATAGACAAAATACAGTTACATATTAGAGACCAGAGGTAGCCTGACGTCGTCATACTCAATTCTATTCAGAATATGAGTCTGATACTGCTCCGTTGGGCTGTGATTATGGGGCGTGTTTCAACCGAACCAGGAAAGATCTCAATTGGATAGACCTACAACCAATCAGAGCAACGGAGCGACGTACAAAGTTAGTTGTCAAATGTCAACAGAACTCAACTGCACTGTGTTGCCATGTCCGCGGGTTGAAGCGACCCCAATTATGTGATATACAAACCCAGGAATGCGATTTTTAGCTGCCAGCCCTGCCAAAATAACACTTATTTTACCCCCCAAATGCCTTTTTTTCCCGGAGAACCCCCCCTGGAAAGCTATTGGGCTTGTTTTTGGCTAGTTTTGAGGAACGTTAGCAATTGGGCGGGTTTTGTTGTAAAAACTTGGCAACCCTGTCTGCACGCACGCTGGAATAAGAAGCCTAACGTTAGAAGAACAAGATTAGTGTACGATCTTTGCCGGTGTTGTAAAAAAAATAATTTAAGGATACACAGAGTACTTACCAACACGATCATCATTTCTGAGAGAAATAGTAAAGGTGAATGCATATACGAACAAGTTCTCCGTTTAGGATTAGAACAAACTCAACCCAAGCGGCTTTTGATGACGTGGATGATTACGTTACTGTTTATCATCTGTCCATCATCGTCTAAAGCCCGCCCTGACAATTTCATTGGTCCGAACAGTTTCTGTTCAGGCATAATTACTTCTCTACCGATCAATTCCAGACCGAACTGCCCGAGTAAAAATGTTGTGGGCGGGGCTAAGTTCGGCTGGCATCCAGGCTAGACCAGAGGCATACAGTCACTGTAATACATGGTAAAAGTATTTACACTTTGCAGAAGCCCTTATTTTTTCTCGAAAATTCTGGATAATGGATGCCACTGTGTCCCGGCGGAGATTTGGCTGTACTCGTTCACCAGCCTCTTTGTATGATAGCCCATGGTTTATGACATGGTCAATGATAGTAGCTCTTCTTTCATCAGTTACCCTAATTCTGGCCCCTCTTTGAGCGCCACCATGCATTCTAACTCCTCAATCTCTACTGTAACGGTGACGACCCGATAAATAAAAAAAAATCAAAGAATTATTTAATTTGGATTTCGGTCAATTAATTCGCCGCCAGACAGGCAATCCTGTCATATTTTACAGTTTTTTTCGATCGCAAACAAGCGCTTACCTATACTTCAGATATTTTTTCTAAACTCTTAACACAGACTCACACCTACAAAACACAACTGGCCAAATGGATAATTTTCTTATCAAAAACACATTTTGTTAAATATATACTAACTCTTCATTTCAAAATAGAACACATCTTTCTCTGCACACACTAACTTTACCAAAACACTGGAAATCTGACTCAAAATGAAATTATTCTGTCAAAGAATAACACTTGTTTTCACTTCAGAAGGTACATGCAGTCAATCAAAGTACACCAGGTTTCAAAATACTGGCTATTGTTGACATTACAAAAACTGCATAGACTTTTATGTTTCAGTTTTACATGTATTTGCATGTAAAACATGCAATCCACCGTTTTTACACAAAATTTCTTGGTTGGGAACTGTATGTCCACATGTACAGTAATGTTCACATTCAAAAGCATTCCAGTAAAAAGCAAATCATTTTTTTCCCTTTACTACAGGAGGTACAGTAGAAACACGGTATGATAGAACAGAAAAAGTTTTACGGTATTGCTTACAGTGAACAAAATATCCATGAAACACATGGGGGGATGGGGTCCACATAATGATTGTGAGGCTGATGCTATCGATATTGTCAAATATCTTATGGTCCTCCACAATTCTAGTTTGAATTTCATGCAGTTTTATTGCATTATTTGCAACAACCATTTCTACAATGGCAAGCTCTTGATAATCATTGAGGAGCTTTCCTCTTCCCCAAGAGGGTTAAAGACTTTTTTTCGGGTTTGCATTCTTTAGAGGGACAAAAAAAATCGACATATACATTACTGTATGACCTTATTGACATGTCAAGTGAGAATAAAAACAATCCATGTAAAATGCAATACTTATCTGTTGGTTTGTTGAAAGATGCGTATAATGGAGGCAACCGTTGACCGCCTCAAATTGGGCTGCACTCTTTCACCAGCCTCTCTTAGTCAAAAACCGTGGTTGATTACAGGGTCAATGATAGTGTCACAAATTTCCTCACTGACTACTGTTCTTGCAGCCCTTGGAATGCCACCACCACGCATTCTTGCACCTCTACCTTGCCCTCTCCTTAGGCCTGCTCTTCTCCCTGGCCCTGCTCCTCTCACTGCTCCTGCACCTCTTACTGCTCCTGCTCCTCTCACAGCACCTGCTCATCTCACTGCATCTCTCACTGGCCCTGCTCCTCTCACTGCTCCTGCTCCTCTCACTGCATCTCTCACTGGGCCTGCTCCTCTCACTGCTCCTGCACCTCACTGCATCTCTCACTGCTCCTGCACCTCTTACTGCTCCTGCTCCTCTCACAGCACCTGCTCATCTCACTGCATCTCTCACTGGCCCTGCTCCTCTCACTGCTCCTGCTCCTCTCACTGCATCTCTCACTGGGCCTGCTCCTCTCACTGCTCCTGCTCCTCTCACTGCATCTCTCACTGCTCCTGCTCCTCTCACTGTACATGCATCTCTCACTGGGCCTACTCCTCTCACTGCTCCTGCACCTCACTGCATCTCTCACTGCTCCTGCACCTCTTACTGCTCCTGCTCCTCTCACAGCACCTGCTCATCTCACTGCATCTCTCACTGGCCCTGCTCCTCTCACTGCTCCTGCTCCTCTCACTGCATCTCTCACTGGGCCTGCTCCTCTCACTGCTCCTGCTCCTCTCACTGCATCTCTCACTGCTCCTGCTCCTCTCACTGTACATGCATCTCTCACTGGGCCTACTCCTCTCACTGCTCCTGCACCTCACTGCATCTCTCACTGCTCCTGCATCTCTTACTGCTCCTGCTCCTCTCACAGCACCTGCTCATCTCACTGCATCTCTCACTGGCCCTGCTCCTCTCACTGCTCCTGCTCCTCTCACTGCATCTCTCACTGGGCCTGCTCCTCTCACTGCTCCTGCTCCTCTCACTGCATCTCTCACTGCTCCTGCTCCTCTCACTGTACATGCATCTCTCACTGGGCCTACTCCTCTCACTGCTCCTGCACCTCACTGCATCTCTCACTGCTCCTGCATCTCTCACTGCTCCTGCATCTCTCACTGCTCCTGCTCCTCTCACTGTACATGCATCTCTCACTGGGCCTGCTCCTCTCACTGCTCCTGCACCTCACTGCATCTCTCACTGCTCCTGCATCTCTCACTGCTCCTGCTCCTCTCACTGTACATGCATCTCTCACTGGGCCTGCTCCTTTCACTGCTCCTGCACCTCACTGCATCTCTCACTGCTCCTGCATCTCTCACTGCTCCTGCTCCTCTCACTGTACATGCATCTCTCACTGGGCCTGCTCTTCTCCCTGGGCCCCTTGTTCTTACTCTTCCTCGTCCAGACATTACAGTGTTTGTCTTTTTCTGTTTCCAAAAACATAACTCCTAAAAGTCCTCCTTTTACTGTATAAGTGTCAATGTAATAGAAAAAATAACCCCTGCCACTGAGTCTAAGCCAGACTGGAATCAGCTGTGCTTGGCCCAATTTACCCAACATAAATCAGCTCTGTGTCAATTATTCAATTGTTTGTTTATTATCAGCTGAGATATATTGTTTTTGAACTGATATCATTGCAGAAGCAGAGGTTTTTATACTGTATCTAAGGTTTGGAATATTGTTTTTTCTATAGTGGGATGTTGTGTGTTAACATTCGTAAATACTACAAAAACAATCCATAATTTTGTTGGGAGGTATAGCTTGTCTGTTACGAAAATGTAAGCATTGTGGAAATGTGTTCATTGACTGCATATTGTGTGAAAACGACATGAAATGTGTGAATGGTATGGCCACAAAAGACTGACGCTGTGCTAATTGTGTTTAGAGTTTTGAAAATGTAACAACTGGTTGGACAAATGCTTGTTAGCGACTGAAAAAAACTGTTAACAAATAACCCAGATAGCATGAAATGCCACTCGTTACATAAATCAACTCAAAGTCAAAATTCAATTTAAAAATCACAAAGAACTTAGGATGAGGTTTGGAAAAGAATGTTGTATTTCACAGAAGAAAGTAAAAATTAACAACAACAAAAAAACAAAATTAACCACAATGCAGTCTCAATTCTGGTTGATAAACACATCAAACATAATAAATTCAATTCAAATCATTTTCATTTCAAAAGTACCAGTTTCATCTCGGTTACGGATGTAACCCTCGTTCCCTGTGGAGGGAACGGAGACGAAACGTTTGTGACTAACGAATGGGGGTTTCGCTTAGAAGCCTATCATCTTTGAGATCTTAGAAAACTTCCAATGGCAGTGCCAATGCCATGGGCTTGCAGAATTTGCATACTTAACTCCGCCCTACCGTGTGGGTATAAAATGAAGTACGTGGCAATATTGCATTACGTTACCTGCTGAGGAGCCAAGACTGAACTCCGGCCGTTCCAGCAACACAGCGGATGTGGCAAAGGGACGTTACATCTCCGTTCCCTCCTCAGGGAAAGAGGGTTACATCCGTAAGCTCTGCAGATGTCTGTTAGTGAGGCGCCGTGCGCTAGAGCCCAAGAGGAGGCCACACTCCGAGTGGAATGGGCCCTAACCCCAAGGGGACACGGTCGGCCTTGCTGCTGGAAAGTCAAAACAATGGTGTCCACTATCCAGTGAGACATCCTTTGCTTTGAGAGAGCTCTTCCCTTCCGCTCTCCACCATAACAGACAAAGAGCTGGTCTGAGGTCCTGAACACTGCTTCCTGTCTACGTAGGCGCGGAGGGCACATACTGGACAGAGCAGTGCCAAGGCTGGGTCTGCCTCCTCCAAAGGCAGCGCTTGCAGGTTCACCACCTGGTCTCTGAACGGAACCTTGGGCACATATCCGGGCCGGGGTCTCAGGATCACGTGAGAGTTGGCCGGCCCGAACTCCAGGCACGCTTCGTCAACTGAAAATGCTTGCAGGTCCCCTACCCTCTTGATGGAGGCCAATGCGGTCAGGAGCACTGTCTTCATAGACAAGAACTTAATATCGACTGACTGCAAAGGCTCGAAGGGGGACCTCTGCAGAGCATCTAAGACTACTGAGAGGTCCAAAGAGGGTACGAGGGGAGAGCAAGGATGATTTAGTCTCCTGGCTCCCCTCAGGAACCTGATGACCAGGTCGTGCTGACTTACCTTTTTGTTCTCCAAGAGATCGTGGTGGGCAGATATTGCGGCCACATAAACTTTAAGGGTGGAGGGAGACAGCCTTCGCTCCAACCTCTCTTGGAGGAACGAGAGCACAGACCCGATCGGGCATTTCCAGGGGTCTTCTTGGCGGGAAGAACACCAGGTGACGAAGAGGTTCCACTTCAATGCATAGGCATGCCGAGTGGACTCTGCCCTAGCGGAAGTGATGGTAGCCACCACCGTAGGTGGTAGGGTACTCAAACCTGCCGCGTCCCATCCAGGAGCCACACGTGGAGGTTCCAAAGATCGGGACGCGGGTGCCAAAGGGTGCCCCGTCTCTGAGTTAGGAGGTCGCCATGGCGTGCAAAGAAACGGCGGCCTGCCCCGCAGCTCTATAGGATTTCGCCACCAGAGATGACGAGAACCTACAGGCTTTGGAGGGGTGCTTTGGGTCACTGCGCCAGGTCGAAGCACTCTGCGGACACAGTTGCATCACAACAGAGCGTACGACTGCCCACCTTGTGATGCGGCGATCAACATTTCTTCGTCCTCGCGGCGCCAAACGAGACAGTCGGGACTGCAGGAGCCGGCCCGGATGTGCACGCCTGAACGCTCGGCGGGTTCGGTGCCGGAGAAGGGGGTGTGGGCCGAGGCATTAGCATCGGAGCTTGATTCCACACCGTCACCCTCAGGTCACCCTGGCCACCAGCCAAAGTGCCGCCTCTCATGGAGACCGCAGATTGGGGTGTGGCAGAGGGGACTCTCGTTCTGGCATTAGCACGGAGTTCACGGAGTCTCGGAGTAACACCGAGATAATCATGTTCATGAAGTGGGAACATGAATCATCCACGAGCGCTGCCTGAGCATGCTGAAAGCCCAAACACGTCACGCAGCGTTCATGCCCATCAGAGGGTGAGAGAAACCGACCACACCCAGAAGTACACGGACGAGACATCCTGAAAACGATGTGCCATGTGTAAGCTCTTTTTGTGAGAGGAAGCTTCGCAGTCGATGCCGAAGCGCCCAGGGAACACACAACAGCTGGATGCAGACCACTGCACAGATCAGCAGGCAGGAAGTATGCGATCACTGGAACGCGCCGTCACACCAACACCTTCTGGAAAGCTGCTCGTCTCGAAGAAGCTGACAGAGTCTCAGAAGGCTTGTGAGGCATGAAGAGGTAGGTACTCTTGGCTCCGAAGCAGAAACGTAATGCGATATTGCCACGTACTTCGTTTTATACCCACGCGGTAGGGCGGAGTTACGTATGCAAATTCTGCATGCCCATGGCATTGGCAGTGCCATTGGGCGTTTTCTAAGATCTCGAAGATGATAGGCTTCTAAGCGAAACCCCCATTCGTTAGTCACTAACGTTATGTCGTAGTGACTGAACGAAAGGGAACAGGATATACCCATAAACAAGATAAGAAAACAGTCAAAATTTTGGGGCAAAGAAAAGAAAATGGCAAAACAAACTGAAGTAAAAAAAAAAAAAAAAAAATTAAATAAGATGAAACAAAAAAATGGAGATACACTACTCACGTCTTAGTTTGAGTGTTACCGTGTTTAAAGGGGAGTGTGGAAAGTTAATTGTGTTAGTGTATGTGTGCGGGGGAAAACCAGCCGGTTTGTATGCAGTGATGCCACAACTTTCCGCAATGGTGAGCCTCTTTGTTTGGGAAACAGCACGGATGATTCCGACGATCGTTAAACCAGATTGTTGCAAACGTTCGGCGCTGGAAACATCTTGACTCTGGGAGTGTGAGTGTCGGGACTACACTCCCGCGTCCACTCCAGCAACGGCCCAGCGTTCAACCAGCGTTCTGAGGAATAACAACCTGGTCTCACAGAATTCCGTGAAATGAACACGGGCCCCTTAACTCAAAATCCGTGGCAGTTTCACGGAATCGCCGAAAATTCCGTGATGGGTCCACAGAAGTGATTCCTATGCAAGTCAATGACAGTAAAAAGAAGACATGATTTTATGAATATTTATAGGCTACTTTTATATTTTGGAGCAACTAACTCCACTCCTACCCTAAACCTACCCACTCTCAACAATATAAAACACATAACAGGCAAATACAAGTACAGTCACAGGTATTTATTGCCAAAACTGACCAAAAACAGTATAAAAGTATTAACTCATGTTGCATTCCATGTTACACTCATTCATATCTCATTCAAATAATACACGACTCTTTAGCATGACGCAATCTGTCACGAGACACACGAGAGCCAATGGCATTTTACAATCAAAGCCGACGCAATGACGCAATTGTTCACGAGACATACGACAGCCAATACTGTCAAAGCTGACGTAACGTTTCTTCCGGCGGATGGACTCGACGTTGCTGATCGCTTTTGGGGATTTTCTTCACACAAATTAATCGTTTGGCCTCGGAACACTTGGAATATTTGTACTTTTTGAATAAATTGTGCCTGCAGTCGTATCTGCCTGTTATATCCTGTTTTTTATAATACACAAATGGGTAGGTTTAGGGAAGGGATTGGGTTACGTGTTCAAAACATGTCTGAATACTGTAAATAAAAAAAAAATGAAAATAGTTGTAAATAAAATTATGCTGGCTGATTAAATTGAGAATCACACTCCATGTCTTAATGGCAAAATCATAGTTTCATGATGATAACCATGCCCAACTCGTCTGTATACTGTCATTGACTTACATAGGCATCACTTCCGTGGACCTGTCACGGAATTTTCGACAATTCCGTGAAACTGCTACGGATTTTGAGTTAAGGTTCATTTCACAGAATTCTGTGAGATCAGGTTGGGAATAACGTCAACGTCACCGCCACCGCCACCGCCACCACCACCGCCACCCAGGTAAGTGGAAATACGTTCACCTTCACCTTTTCTTTTACGATTTCGTGAAGTTAACACCACAGCAGTTTTTCCATTTAACGTGGAGTTGTTGGCTTCTCAGCGCACATGGATTGAGGCTTTTCGGACAACTTCGAACACCTTTCTCCACAAAAAAAACTCTCTCTTTTTTCCCAAAAGTTCTCCTTTTATCCGATTACCTCATTTCCTTTTTTCAATTTGGCAACGGAAGGTCCCATGGCATGAAATTTTCATTTTATGAGGTTTTTCAACATTAATATGAGTTCCCCTAGCCTGAATATTGTCCCCAATTGGATAGAAATGTTGATCGGTGTAAACCCGAGTTCTGGCTGTCTTTCTCTGCCTTTGAGAAAATGACAGGCCAGACGAGCCAATCCTGAAGTCTCCTGGTTTGACGTCCAAGCAGGAACGGTTACCTCCCTTTCCTCCGCCCAGAGAATCTGGCACGCCCATGCAAACGCTCGAGATCATTGCTTGTGAACGAGTGAATGCTGGCAGTTTCTCAGTGTTTGGATGTACAAATGAAAACAGAAGTCTTTTTTCAGTTCCTTCTGATCTGTGATCAGTGATTTCTGATGTGTAGCTAATTATTTATTATTCGTGCACACAATGCGGCTTCTCTCTCTCCCGACAGAGCGGTGTTTTCGTGTTTTCTATCTTGTGAGTCAGTGTTTTTGTACGTCCTCGTCGCGTCTATCGGTTCTAAAATGTGCATACAGTCATGAGTTTCTGCTCAACATCGGCAGAGTAACATCTTTAGAGATAAACCTCACACGCCGAAGCTCGGGCTGCACTGGCCGGTGGCCTTCAACATCCCCGACCCCCAGTACTGCATCTGGCCCACAGCGGAGGCACCAAACGCGGCGTGAGATTAAGCAGAAGGGGGGTAAGCGTGAGCATATCCGGGCTAGCCAGCCTAGCCCCACAATAAACTGGATTACATTCGATTACTGCTGTTGTGTCTTTGTTTGCACTGTGTACTCAACGCGCGTCACTGACGCTTTTAATTTATTTTAAAAATAATGCTATTATCATCACTTACTTTTAACTCGTTCATCTCGGCAGCTGTAATGGTACTTTGCATGTGTTACAAAGTTGGTAATAATGATGAAGACGGACTCGGTGTGACTGGGACTCGTGTATATTCAGAACTCTCAGATACAAACACAATAAACTCGCGCTGACTGACAGCGCTCTCATAACTCAGTAGTTACTATAAATAACTTTGTTAGTAATCGCTGAGCTCCATCTCTGGTACATTAGTGATGTCCGGTTCGCGAACGATCTTTCTTTTGAACCAGTTCTTTTTAGTGAACCGAATCAGTTCACCAAATCGGACTGAATCGTTCTAAACGGTTCGCGTCTCCAGTCAGCGCTGATCCATAATTTACTAAAGTTACTAACTTTCTGACATGAGTGACAGCCCCTCCGACTAGAAATAGACTAATACCCTGAAGTATATGCTGTAACTACAACAGTTCAGACATGCTGAGAACTGATGTGAAGTGAACTTGTAGTGGCAAGTTTGTGGTCGCAAGTGTCCTCTCGGTTCAATCAATGCAGAAGAAAAAAGTCTCAGAAGCGAAGTTCCAGGTCTCAGAAGGTTAAACTTTATTGCCAGAACAACAAAGTGAGATGCCAGCTGATCATCTGAAACTTCTTAGGTTAAAACATCACTTTATGTACCTTTTTCTTATCGCTATAGATCCAATGGGCACTTTTAGGCTTATCTCTAGCTTTTGGCTCCACCTTAGGTTTCGCCACCATTATAATTAAGCTATATATTATGTTTCTAATGGTGGAAAGTCCCATGCTTTCCACTTTTTAAAAAAAACATATTTTTACTCAACATTACATGGTTTTCATACAGATACATATATTTCAGGTAGTTTCCAGGCATACATACAGGTGGTGTACATTAGAGACCTTCTTATCTGATGACCTTTTATCTCTATGCACTTAAAGCTACCACTCTACTGCTCTCCTCCAAAAGCATGCACTTAAGACCATCCTTCATCTACTTCCATTAAAAGCATAGTAATACAAAACATTAATCATTATAACATGAGATATACTTGTAGTAATACAAAACATTAATCATTATAACATGAGATATACTTGTGAAATTTCTCAACACACTCAGGTCCATCCGTCTCTCTGGCAGCAGCTCGTGCCTGCTCGTGCCTCGTAGACCTCGTTAAACCACGCCCCCTCCCTTCATTTAAAATCCAAAGATGTCAGCCAATCACAACAGTGGGCGTTTTTACTGAAGTCTCACAGCAGACACGCCTCTTGAAGCAGGGCATTCAGCCACAGGGCAAACAGCAGTATAGAAAAAATGCCTTTTATTTCTAAATTATGAAATTTTATGATGTAAAAGTCATACTAACAATATAAGTACACCTCAGGAAACATTATAAAATAATAGAAAAATGCCATGCCATGGGACCTTTAACATTTTGTGTTAAAGCAACAATAAATGTGTTAATTGTATAGCCTAAACAGACAGATGTTGTGCTAACTGTGTTAAGAGTTTAGGAAATGTGTTAAAAGTATTGAAAAAATTGTCATAGGGATTGTAAAAAACTGTAATGACGAGTTTAGTTGTATAACAATGAGTTTTCACCCAATAAATAAATAAATGTACTTCTTGACTAATAAGTCTAATTCTTCACTAGCTGCAAGTCTTGCATAGCGTTAACAAATTAAGACTCCCACGCTTTGAAGTTCTCTGGGTTATCGTCAAACTTTGTAAGTCCTGTGGTGACTAGCTCTCTACGTGCTACGAATCTAGCAAAGTCTAACAATGGCACGGCTTGACCTTGAGAGAAATGTTACGTATCTGAATGGACTGTGTACCTCTGTGAAGCAGGATCTTGACATAGCGATGCTTTAGATGCAGTATTTGGTATGGAACGAGGCAGATTGTACAGTGAATCTGGATATCTTGAGCTCTGCAGATGTTCGTTATCACAGAATCTACTCCGCTGCTGAACTATCTGTGTCACCGTTGTATGCAGCTCTCATGCTCTGAGACTTGTCTATAAAACATGGAGTCGATTCCTTTAAACAGGTTGACAAAGCGTTGTTCAGAGGCCTAATGTAGAAAAGTCAGAGCTCACCTGAGTCTGGTGTTTTACATATTCTTCTGTTTTCATTGAAATCACATGTGATGAAAGGGTGCTCTTTTCACTGCGATTGTCATCACGTTCCATTGCTGCCAGAGCAGCGGCAGCTTCCTTTTCGATTTCCAGCGCTTCTAGCCTGGCTTTCTCTTTCTTAATTTCAAGCTGTCTTTTTACAAACTCCATCTTGGCATGTGCAGCTTCTGCTGAGGCTCTATCTTTAGCGGCAACACTAGCAACTGAACACTTGGAGGATGATGAAGAGCACTTAGAACTGAGCTCTGAAGATGCCTTTTCTTTTCCTCCACTCACTTCAGTTTCGATGATTGCATCTGTATGTTCCTCCTGCACCCACTGATCCATGACCTTTTACTTTACTATTCTCTATATACGTTTGCTTCCTTGCGTGAACATAGATTTATTAGATTTTACTTAATTTAGTTTAGTAGAATTTACTTAATTCCATATGTGAAATTTACTTTAAAAATGTGCATGCAAAAACTTGCCAAAAAATATGAAGTAAATTAAGTAAAGTACTTATTGTTTTTTTCAGTGTAAACTTTACAGGTGCAGGTCGTATAATTAGAATATCATCAAAACATATTTATTTCACTAATTCCATTCAAAAAGTGAAACTTGTATATTATATTCATTCAGCACACACAGACTGATATTTCAAATGTTTATTTATTTTAATTTTGATGATTATAACTGACAACTAAGGAAAATCCCAAATTCAGTATCTCAGAAAATTAGAATATTGTGAAAAGGTTCAATATTGAAGACACCTGGTGCCACACTCTAATCAGCTAATTAACTCAAAACACCTGCAAAGGCCTTTAAATGGTCTCTCAGGCTGCGTCCCAATTCGCCTACTTATACTACGTCCTAAAAGTATGTACTCTTTTTGTTAAGAAAAAGTACATACTTTTGAGTGTGTAGCAGAAAAGTATGCAAGCTTTGGGACATACTACTTCGTCATCTTTAACGGACTCTGTTGCTTAGTTATGTGAGTCCCATCACCGTTTAAACTGCCCTGTCAATCATCATCACAGTTAAAATCCTCCACATTCAATTTAATTTCCTACCGTATCGGAGAAAAATATAGTATCACGTTGGTCTGCCATTCGTGGGTCTTTAATGCAGAGACTGTTTGCAAAGTTAATGGCCAAACGTATCATTACAAAAGTTCACAATGCTGCTGCAGGTGAAATATTATGTGGCTAACATTGAATAAATATCTTTTCGTCAGGTTAAATACTGATAAATGCACACTTAAGTCCCTTTATCTAATCATCTCTACTTAGCCGTCAGACTCGCGTAACCGTCATGTTTGTAGTTTTTTAACACTTTTTATCCACGTTTGTAGTTCTCGCAATGGGTTGTGGGCAATATCAGCCGTTAGAGTGCGCATCGATCTGCACTTCGAATTCTGACCGGAAATAGTAGACCATCCGGGAATCTGTGGAATACTCTTTTCAACATACTACGATTTGGGACATACTAATTATTTTTTCGAATACTATTTAGTACGGATAGTATGCGAATTGGGACGCAGCCTCAGTCTAGTTCTGTAGGCTACACAATCATGGGGAAGATTGCTGACTTGACAGTTGTCCAAAAGACGACCATTGACACCTTGCACAAGGAGGGCAAGACACAAAAGGTCATTGCAAAAGAGGCTGGCTGTTCACAGAGCTCTGTGTCCAAGCACATTAATAGAGAGGCAAAGGGAAGGAAAAGATGTGGTAGAAAAAAAGTGTCAGTTAAAATCATCAAAATTAAAAGAAATTTACATTTGAAATATATCCGTCTGTGTGAAATGAATAAATATAATACAAATTTAACTTTTGAATGGAATTAGTGAAAGAAATCAACTTTGTTATACAGCACCTGTATATGGTTAGCATTGAATTGCATCTTTGTTTATCTCGCTATGTGACTTAATACTTTATACTGACTCAAAATGGTCAAGCAACAGAACCCATAATTTTCTTCCGAAAACTCTCATGGGTTTAACCAGTAACCACAGCATTTGAAAAATACATACTGACTAACATACATTTCCATGTATGTTCCAGGTGTGACAACCCAAGAAAATGAGCTGGTGCAGATATCGTTTCATTTTTACAGCAGCTAGAATTTGACTGAATATTTTTATGAATATTTTTTTGACTAAATATGCTCAAAAGAATAACATTTGTCCCCCCCAAAAAAGGAATGTGCGATAAATGTCAAAGTTATGATGAAAAAAAAATATGGTATAACTTTCATTTCGACATTTCTTTTGGTATTTATTTATTTTATGGTAAAAACATGCCAATAACATACCTAATGCTGACTGTAATGGAATATGATTTAACATGGTGCTGTGGGTTTTGTGATGTGTGGCGCAAACAGCATTTCCGATACATTTCTGAACAGTGCCTGTTTGACACTTGGTTTGGTTTGTGTGAATGATCTGGAAGTTTGCTTGCTTTTGTTTTTTTGGTCAGTCGTTGCATTTTATTCTGCACGTATTCTGTCCACCTCTGGTCCCAGGAATATGCATTTACTTATAATATATCTGGATGAAAACAGTGGGAGATAATACATTTTCTCATATTATTATGATCTAGCAGTTCTTTTTTCCTGGATTGAAGTGAGGTTTAGGGTGGGGAGTGTAACTGTCATAGGCCCTGTCATAGGCCCCTCAAGAGGTGCGCTAGCAACTGATACTAGAGGCTGCGGTCTTTAGCGTCCTTGTTAGCACGCCCGCCTCCCATGCCGGAAACCATATTCGAGAATATTCTTTGTCGTCTTATTGTATGCACAATTTTTTCTGAGCTTTTTTGGTGCTTAAAATAATGAGTTTTCCAAAAAAAAAAAAAAAACTTGAGCAAATGTGCTGCTTTAGCACCATTAATGATGGTGTTAAGTAATGAGGAAGTGTAACTGCACAGTCTGTTGCAAGGACTGTTTGACACTTGGTTTTGTTTGTGTGAATGATCTGGAAGTTTGCTTGTTTTTGTTTTTTTGGTCAGTCGTTGCATTATATTCTGCACGTAACATATTCAGTCCACCTCTGGTCCCAAGAATATGTATTTACTAAACATATATCTGGATGAAAACAGTGGGAGATATAATACATTTTTTCATATTATTATGATCTGACAGTTCTTCTTTCCATTCCTCTGCGCTACTTTTCCATTGTTTTTCTATGCAACATGTCTGGCTAGACAGACATGTTTAAACAAGTCCCTTTAAGGCGAGACATTTCACTTGGGGGCCATCTTTGAAAAGCCTCTCGGGCGGCTATTTCAGTCATGCAAGTGTAACGTAGGCCAGAAAGAGCTGTGCATGTAAACCTCACTCACCTGGCCTCAAGAGGCGCCCTAGCAACTTATGCTTGTGGCTGTGGTCTTTAGCATCCTTGTTAGTATAACTGTCATAGGCCAAGGTTCGAATCCCACTCTGAGTGGTTTGACTGTGGGTTACATTTGGTGCCATTGCCCTGGGTTGGAGTGAGGTTTAGGGGGGTGAGTGTAACTGTTGTAGGCCAGTAAGAGCTGTGAATGTAAACCTCACTCCTCTGGCCTCAAGAGGTGCGCTAGCAACTGACACTGAGCAGGTCAAGTAATTTACTAAACAGGGCAATAAGCGTGAGGCACAACAAGCGCAGATGGGAGTGGACAGTGCTGCGTGTGATCTACTGACGACGCTCAAATTAATGAACACAGATGCAGCCGGATCAATTTGATGAGCGCAAAGCTTGGTAAATCACCTCGCATGATTAATTTAAATACTCTCCTCCCATAAATTCTTACAAATGCATATGCAATAAGCTCATGCAGCCGCAAAAATAAGCCTGTCCATGCCTTTTCAGCGCTAATTTATCACTCATTGTCTTTAATAAAACCTGACAGTAGTTTTTTAATGCAAAAAGTTTTTGAATGCCTTAGTAAGATTTACTAAGCTGTTAGTAAAATCTAGCAACTTCTCTCTTTGAATGGGGAAACATCAGATTCTCCAAAGCTGTTATCCAAGCTTTCGAATAAATTTCACAATTGAAACCACCAATGAAATCTGACAACAACTGTCTCATAAATTCAAGGCTGTAACAGTAATGGGCCTGTTCTAGGTGGTGATCAAACACAGGTCCTTAGTGTTCAAAGTCACTGAGGTTACTGATTAAGCGTCCCCAGTTAATGAATCCAAGGGCAAAGGTGGCAAAAAGCAAGGAGTCGTTGCTATTCAACAAAAGACAATCTTTACTTAAGAAAATTATAGGGATGGCTGACGCGAAACTGACGTTTCCGCACTTTGCTGAGATCCCGAAGCGCAGATGTTCCGAAACACTGCTCCGAGCTGTGATTCGAAACACCCATGTCACGTGACTATGGCTAAATGAAGCTTCGAAGTGTTTCATCAGGTGGCGCCTGTCGAAACTGCGTTGATTAAAGGGGCGGGAACAAACCACACAGTCACACATCTGTATAAACCTAATTCACCACAGTTTAAAAGTGAAGTAAATCCATCTTCACCTCACCACGTCGTTTTTTGTGAGAGGAGAGAGATTTTGTGATAGCAGTGATTTTGTGATATAAGTGAGATTTATAGTGCGCTTTGGTTAGTTAGGCTAGATTTAGGCTAGATTTAAATGAGATATATTGACTGATAGGTATAGACAGTGACGGATAGGATAGACATAGTGACACATTCATATAGGCTAAATTATATAGTGACAGATAGCACAGCATAAGTTAGAGATATAGAATTATATAGATTCATAGGTGATATATAGACAGATATATTAATAGAACAGATAAAAATGGAGGCTCCACATGAGAGATGCCGTACATTTTTTTATTGCTGAACAAATAATCATATACAAACAGCATGGCAATAACAGAACATTTTTGTATTACAAAACACAGATCAGGTGCTTGAAAGTACTGAAAAATATATCAGGCAAATCAATAAACAAAAAATAAAGGATTTTTTTTGAAGATCATATTCTTCTATAATGGAAAAAAAAGACTGATTGCATTTTCATAACTTTGAGGGCTTTTGAATAAGAGTTAAACTCATTATGAAATTTTATAAAATCTTGGTTTCACCTTTAAGAACTTGCATTTGTGTATATAACATTTTCCCTGCATGAGGATGTTGTTAATCAGGAAGTTATCTGTGTTATTGTTCATTACAAGAGATGCCGTATATCTGTGGTGTGGGAGCATTTCCATTTGGAAACACCAAATAAAATGAGATGTGTGTATTGTGATAGGCAGCTGGCCTTGATGCACCATTTGAGGAGCTCATCCTGGCATTTTGGAGAGTGCAGACTCAGAGGACAAGTGTCCCATGTGAGAGGATTTTTTCAAAGGCTGGAAAAATTATATGTAAAAAAGAAGTCAGCTAACTCCTTCAACAGCAGAGCAAATAATATTTTTGAATAAAAATGTTACGTAACAAATGTGACACATTGTGATTTATTTTATTATTTTTCATGACCACAAAAAAACTAGTTATTCACAATGAGGAGGCTACAGGTTACAAAACCAAGATCATGTAGTTGTCAGACAGATGTAAACATTTTTTTTTTTTTTTTTTTTTTTTTACATGGATCATTGTCAAGGTATTTCAGATCAATACATGCAAGTGACCACTAGATGTCACCGTAGAGACGGGTGTCGGATTGATTCGAAGCTTCGAAACTATAGAGATCGCTAAGACATGTGACCAAATGGGCGGCAACGTCATCAGAATTCGTCAAAGAATTATGGGTACGTTTGGCCCGTTTACATGGCCTGGCATAGCAGGCTAGTGTTCTGGCATGAAAATAATTAAACATTAGAGAGAAAAACAGAATATAATCCTACAAAATGCAGCGGGCTAAAGAAAACATTGTCGGACCATATTGCCTAAAACTAAATCCTAATGCAAAGACGAGATCTGATGAGAAAAAGGGAATCAAATGACTGGATCCTTACTCTGAGCGACTGGTCAAGGGACGTCAAACTGTTGCCCAACTTCCAGCACCCATATATATACAAATACATGATATTAAGTGTTGTTAGTACACACACACACGCAAAGTTTTCAGAATTCAAGTCGCTGCAGTCTTTTTTACAGATGGATGGGTCTAGGACCTGGAGATTGTAAAAGTGGGGAAGAAAACTGTCGTCCGTTCAAAGTTATGCTAATGTTTTAAGCACCACACTCCTCGCTCTATCTCATCTATCTGCATGCAGTCCGAATTGAACAAACCTGTCTGTGTGTGTGTGCGTGTGTGAGTGAGGGCGGCTACACACTGCAAGGGTGGCGTGTCCGTTTTTATTTCGGCTCCCATGTTAACAGGTTAGAGCGTGCACACTGCCTTCGTGAGACGCAGAAAACGCGTGCATGCTGGAAATAGAACAGACGCCTATCTTTCACGCGACACGCACGCGTGTTGGAAGCGTTTAACATGAAGTATAGGCCTTCCACTAATCACACCCCATATTCCACTTCGTCACCTAGCAGCAGCATCGCCGCGTCAGACACGCTTCTGGTGTGCAGACACAGAAAACGCCACGCTTGCAGTGTGTAGCCGGCCTGAGAGAGGGGGGAGCGGGCGCAATCGAACAGTGGACACTAAAAATATACTCCGTCATTTTGTTCATACAGGACATCATTCAAACTACAAAGTGTTTACTTATATTTGTATATCCCGTTCTTAAGCTTTATGCCACTTCTATCGTGAGAACGACTATTGCAGTTTATAACACAGCAGGTAGACGGCATCTTGAACACTGCTTTCTTCCCTCCATGCAAAGAAGTCTGGCGACCGGCGCCCGTTGTGCCGCGGATTCCCAAAATGCTTTGCGTTTACCACTGGGAATACGTCATGATGACGACACATTAGCAATCTCTATATGGCACATTTGCTTCAACTGTTTCAGTGCTTCACAAAGCCTCGGTCTGCCCATCACTAGAAAATTACAACAAAACAAAGGAAGCCAGGCTTCCAAGAAACAGAGAAAAACAAAACAGACACAAGGGTCCAAAACCATAAAGCAATATAAACTTAGCTTGTGGCTAACAACAGGTAGCATAGGCTCAAGACTAAACAATAAAGCATGGCACAAACCCACTTAAATAGGGCAAAACACAGGTGTCACACATCAGGCATAATGAGTGGTAGTGTTCAGCAGGAGCCTGGTGAGAGGCGCCACCTGCCGATCAGGAGGAAAATAGCAGTCCAGTGATGAGTTCTTACAGTAACCATGACTTGAACATTCGGGGAACCAGTTTTTGAGGGGGGGGGGGGTCTTTTTATTGAAAGACATTAAATAATTAAAGTATTGAAAGGGATTTAAGGGAATAAAGAAGAAATAAGATTAAGTGAATGGGCGGGACTCCCAATGCCCCCCAAATTGCAGCATTTTTGGGCTGGAAAAGCCAATAAACATATGCCGTCATAAGCACACCTTTCAGAACACTCTCTCTGCATCTGAAATGTCATACGGTCTCAGAAGGTACTACATTTGAATTTTTAATAACTTCACGAAAAAGTATGATCTATATATGAGCAATATCACACGAGTAGCAGTGCAATATGGCTGTATATCAGCACGACTGTGATTCGGCCATAGGTAATCACAGCGTGCTGATATACAGCCTTATCACATGGCTACGAGTGTGATATTGCGTCAATACAACAGTTCGACGGCACAAGGGAGTAAATAAACAAGAAACAACAACTGAGTGTCTTTAAAAAACACTCTTTTGTGCAGAACTGCTTCCTTCTAACACGGATTCAAATCTCAAGTTGACAGTTGACAATTGTGACCAAGCCTCTGTTTCTAATTCTAAAACGTCACTTTAGAACTAGTAACGAAGGAATGTTGAGGAATGTTGAGTCACGTTATTGGAGCTTATTGTATTATGTAGAGTATTAGCCTATGGTATTATGAGAGCGAGATCGACTAAATGAGCGTATTACCTACATCTGATGTAGTATTCATTCTTTAG
Organism: Gobio gobio; assembly: GCF_949357685.1. Classification (NCBI taxonomy): domain Eukaryota; kingdom Metazoa; phylum Chordata; class Actinopteri; order Cypriniformes; family Gobionidae; genus Gobio; species Gobio gobio. The sequence continues at coordinate 44,807,427 of NC_137114.1, forward strand.
CTCAATATCCATAATATCCATTATTAAAAATCAGTTTGAAAGTCCGCTGAGGAAAGCGATATCCTTTTAAAAGATTTCCAAAGACATTGCTAAAACAACTTCCTTGTTTGCAACCTGTCACTCATAATGACAGTCTTTGCCACCATCTAGTGGTGTAATAATTAAGTGTACGTGTAAGTGTAAACCAGCAGCCATATCACCCTGTAGACCAAGACTGGTTTCCCACTGAAGCTAAGCAGGGCTGAGCCTGGTCAGTACCTGGATGGGAGACCAACTGGGAAAACGTCTCAGGTTACGTATGTAACCATGGTTCCCTGAGAGGGAACGAGACGCTGCGTCAAGCGCTGCGGGAACGCCCCTGCGTGATGCGTCATGAAGCACTCGTAAAATCAGTCCAATGGTGTGGCTGGACGTCGTAGGCGGGTGACGTCATAGACCAGGAAGCTATAAAGCAGCCCTGAACCAGACAATGTCAGCTTCTGAAAAAGTCGAACAAGTCGGTCACAGGCGTGCCGGGAGTATGGCTAAGCGACGCAGCGTCTCGTTCCCTCTCAGGGTACCATGGTTACATACGTAACCTGAGACGTTCCCTTTCAAGGGAACTCGCGCTGCGTCAAGCGCTGCGGGAACACAATACCAACGCCGCCATAACTCTCAAATGCCTGTACATGTGAAATTTATAGCGCACATTAAGCTACAAGCACCCGAGAACCTGGAGTAGAGGCTACATCAAGGTTGTAAAACCTCACAAAAGTGTGCAGAGAGGACCACCCTGCCGCATCACATACCTCCTGCAGGGAGACTCCTGACAGAAGAGCCAAAGAGGCCGCCATACTCCTAGTAGAGTGGGCTCGGACCTTTAGTGGTGAAGGTTGGCCGGCCGACTCATATGCGAGTGAGATAGCCTCGACTATCCACTTGCTTAATGTCTGCTTAGATGCAGGTTTCCCTTTGTTTGGGGACCCGAAACAGACGAACAGTTGCTCAGATTTCCTCCACAGGGCAGCTCTGTGGACATAAGCATCTAGTGCCCTTACTGGGCAGAGCAGATTTAACTTCTCCTGGTCTGGATTCTCAAAGGGAGGCGGAGAGAAGGCCTGCAGCATTATAGGACCCGCCACGTTCGTAGGAACTTTCGGGACATATCCTTCTTTTGGATATAAAAAAGCTTTCACCATTCCTGGCGCAAACTCAAGACAGGAGGGGGCGACAGATAGTGCTTGCAAATCCCCCACTCTCTTTAGAGAGGAAATAGCCAAGAGAAACACAGTTTTTAATGTGAGGAACTTCTCTGGCACCTCCTCAATAGGCTCAAATGGGGCCAAAGCTAGACCTTCCAGCACCACAGCCAGATCCCAGGTCGGCACCCTTGAGCGTGCCGCAGGCCTTAGCCTCAGAGTACCACGAAGGAAGCGAATAACCCATGGGTGTTTCCCCACCGATGCACCATCCAGATAGATGTGATAGGCCGATATTGCCGTCACGTATACCTTAAGGTGGAAGGGGATAACCCTGAAGCAAACTTTTCTTGTAGAAAATCCAGTACTGAGTTGACTTGGCAGTTGACTGGGTTTAGAGAATGGTTAGAACACCAAGCTACAAAGACTCTCCATTTAAGGGCATACAGCCTCCTCGTAGAGGGAGCTCTGGAGTGCAACATGGTCTGAACTACCTCAGCAGAAAGACCTGAGTCTACGAGCTGGGCCCCCTCAGGGGCCAAGCCCACAGTTTCCACAACTCCGGCCTCGGGTGCAGGATTGCCCCCGACGCCTGGGAGAGAAGGTCCCTCCTGATCGGAATCTCCCACGGGGGACCTTCGAGGAGAGATATAATGTCTGACAACCAAACTTGTGTCGGCCAAAACGGGGCTATTAGCAGCAGACGAACCCCGTTCCGGCGCACTCTCTCCAGCACTCCTGGTATTAATGCCAGAGGGGGAAAGGCGTACAGACGCAGCCTCGGCCACGTCTGCACCATGGCATCCAACCCCAGCGGGGCTGGATGTGTGAGGGAGTAAAATAGGGGACAGTGCGTTGTCTCTTGAGACGCAAACAGATCCACCTGAGCCTGACCAAACCGGTTCCATATGAGCTCCACCACCTCGGGGTGGAGTCTCCAACTCCCCGGCACCACTCCCTGCCTCGACAGGGAGTCTGCCGTCGTATTCAGGTACCCCGGGATGTACACTGCTCTGACCGATAGCATCTTGCCCTGGGCCCAAACTAGGACTCGATGTGCCAGCTTCCATAGCCGGCGCGAGCGTAACCCCCCTGGCGATTTATGTATGAGACCACCGATGTGTTGTCCGTGCGAACTAACACATGATGGCCCCTGAGGTCTGGGAGAAAGTGCCTGAGTGCCAGGAACACTGCCATCAGCTCTAACTGGTTTATGTGCCAGGAGAGCTGCTGATCGCTCCACAGACCCTGGGCTGAGCGACCACTCATGGTCGCCCCCCAGCCGGTGAGGGATGCATCCGTCGTTAGCGTTAAGCGACGACAAGGAGCCCCCAGCACCGGACCCTGGGACAGGAACCAAGGATCCTTCCACATGACTAAGGCACGTAGGCACCGCCGCGTGACCTTGATCGTGCGAAAAGGATTTCCCCTCGGGGAGAATCCCTTGGTCTTGAGCCACCACTGTAAGGGCCTCATGCACAGCAGGCCAAAAGGTATCACGTTGGACGCTGCTGCCATCAGACCCAGAAGTCTTTGAAAATGCTTCACAGTGAGTGACTGGCCTAGCTTTATCTTGGATACGGATTGTAAAATCGAATTCACCCGAGCGGGCGTCAGCCGAGCCCTCATGGTTTTCGTATCCCATAGCACACCCAGAAAAGTGACGTTCTGCTGTGGAGATAACATGCTTTTCTTTGTGTTTAGCCTTAACCCCAGCCTCTTCATGTGAGCGATCACAGCATCTCGATGCTGAGCCGCTAGATGTTCCGACTCTGCTAAGATCAGCCAGTCGTCTATGTAATTCAATACGCGGATGCCCTGGAGTCTCAGCGGAGCCAAAGCTGCATCCACGCATTTTGTGAAGGTGCGGGGTGATAATGCTAGGCCGAATGGAAGTACCCGATATTGGAATGCTTCGCCCCCGAAAGCAAACCTGAGGAACTTCCTGTGTTGAGGAAGGATGGAGACGTGAAAGTATGCGTCTTTCAGGTCTATTGTGACACACCAGTCCTCGGACCTGATGTGACACATGATCTGTTTTAGCGTGAGCATTTTGAACTTTAGTTTCTCTACTGCCCGATTTAGCTGGCGCAGATCTAGAATAGGACGCAGTCCTCCATCCTTCTTCGGAACTATGAAGTACCGGCTGTAAAACCCTGACTCTCTGCAGTGGGGAGGGACCCGCTCTATAGCCTCTTTTTGCAAAAGAGTCTGTACCTCTTGCTCTGGCGCCTCTGGCGTCAGGACTTCTTCGCCGAGGCCTTCCTAGAGATAATAACAGTCCTCAGATCTGCTCTACCTCGGGAAGACCTCGGCTGAGAGTGCTGACCCCGCCCCCAGTCTCTCTGTGGGGGAGCGCGGGTGGCAACACTCTCTCGCTGTTGCGCTCTGTGAGAGGAGGACGTACTCGGTTGGGGCTGCTCCCGCCCAGCAGCCCCAAAGACATGAGATTTGCGGGGGAGAAATTTTTGAAACGCAGCCGCCTGCTTTTTAGACTCTTGAAACCTCTCGACGACTGTGTTGACTGAGTCGCCGAAGAGGCCAGCAGGGGAGATAGGAGAGTCGAGAAGGAACTTTTTTTATCTCTATCTTTTATTTCTGAAAGATTTAGCCAGAGATGTCTCTCCGTGGCCACCAGGGCTGCCATAGAACGGCCGATGGATCTTGCCGTCTCCTTGGTGGCCCGAAGAGACAAATCAGCAGCTCTCCTAATCTCAGCTATCGTTTCCCTCCCCACTTCTTCACATTCATCATCAATGTCTTTCAGCAGGTCGGCTTGATAAGCTTGCAACACCGCCATCGTGTGGAGACATGCGGCTGCCTGACCTGCTGCCGAGTAAGCCCTACCCACTAAAGCTGATGTTGTTCTAACGGGCTTAGTGGGCAGCTGCGGGGCTTTTAACGACGATGACGACTCGGGAGAGAGATAGCTCGCGAGCGTCTCTTCTACCCGCGGCATCACCGCGTAACCATGCTGTTTCAACCCCACTATGTTTGAATATTTTCTTTTCTTTCTAGCTGTATTGGGGTTGAATGGTCTGAATGATGCCGGTTTTTTCCATGATTTCGACACCTCGGTGTGGAGATCAGGAAAAAAAAGGCAAGCCCCGCTTTGGAGGTTGTGATCTAGATGGAAGGAAGCGTTCATCTAATTTACTAGGCTGATGCGCTTCGTGAGTCTCGGCTGGCCAGTCTATTTGCAACCTGGCAACAGCGCGAGTCACAACCTCCAAAAGCTCCTCTTGAGCGTGTGACTGAGGCGGCGAAACCTCATCTAAATAATCCAGGCTTACAACATCCACTTCCTCAGAACTGGAGTGTTGCTGCACCTGCGCTTCAGCGCGAGCAGAAGAAACCGCAGAGCGTGCTTCTAACTTGGCAACTGAAGCGTCGGGTCTGACGGGTAAAGGCAGAGAAAGGGGATCACCCGTCTCTAACCCCGCCGTCAGATCCATTTGCGAACCCCAAGATGAAAGCCTTCGCTGTGCCTCAGCAGCAGCGGGACCTGCACCCTGGGGAACGCGAGCCGAAGCGCCCTCCTCAAAGAGCGAACGGCGGGACCGGAGAGTTCTCATTGATAACTGTTCACAATGCTCGCAGCCAGCCCCCTCGAGAGCTGACTGTGCATGCTCCGGTCCCAAACACATTACACAGAGCAAGTGTGTATCCCCACCCGTGATGAAACGAGGGCAGGGAGTGACACACTGTCTGAATTGTTGATTCGCCATTTTTTAAGAGACACACACACTTTTCTTTCATACAAGGACAAACGATTTCACATGGAGCGCTTGTGAAGACACAGAAGCTGACATTGTCTGGTTCAGGGCTGCTTTATAGCTTCCTGGTCTATGACGTCACCCGCCTACGACGTCCAGCCACACCATTGGACTGATTTTACGAGTGCTTCATGACGCATCACGCAGGGGCGTTCCCGCAGCGCTTGACGCAGCGCGAGTTCCCTTGAAAGGGAACTAGGATGCTGCTGGTAGAGGTGTTAGTGAGGCCAGCAGGGGGTGCTCACCCTGTGGTCTGTGTGGGTCCTAACACCCCAGTATAGTGATGGGGACACTATACTGTAACAAGCACCATCCTTCGGATGAGACATTAAATCCCAGGATGTCCTTCGATAAAGAGTAAGGGTGTAACCCTGGCATCCTGGCCAAATTTGCCCATTGGCCTCTGTCCATCATGGCCTCCTATTCATCCCCATATACAATATGCTTCATCACTCTGTCTCCTCTCCACCAATCAGCTGGTGTGTGGTGAGCGTTCGGGTGCAATATGACTGCCGTCGCATCATCCAGGTGGATGCTGCACATTGGTGGTGGGTGAGGAGATTCCCCCCCTTCTATGTAAAGCAATTTGAGTGCCTAGAAAAGCGCTATATAAATGTAACAAATTATTATTATTATTATTAATTATTATTATTACGTGGGAAACTATGGCATGACCAACCAAAGCTACTATCGGAAGAGTAATGTTGGTCAACTTATATCTGTAGTAGTGGTCATGACCTCTGATTGGAGATAATGTTATTTTAATTCAAGTGTACACAGATCTATGGGGACTAAATAAAATACTTTTAGAGAAAGCAAGCATGAGAGCGGCAGTCTAAAACAGTATAGTCATTTACCTCTGTCTAGTGACCAAGACTGGCAATTTTGTGATTGTGGGCCTGCATAACGACCTGTGCGAGGACTCTGTGTGACTCTCCTGTGTGACTCTGAGAACCAGATGAATGATTTCAATAAGAGTAAAGAGTCAAATAGAATAATCAAATGTGTAGTTAAATTGTTATATAAATGACCCTAATAACCAATTGGCATTCCAACCTGGTTTTACTGCTAAGACAAAAGCTGAGATCCGACACCCTGAAATAAAACAATAAAACTCAATAATCTGGAGGGAAGATCTCACAGAAAGAGTGTAGGACATCGCCCTGCCCAAAACTTCTCCCCCTGTCCCTCCTCCCTTCCCTTCCCCCGGATTCAAGTCACAGAATGCCGATACCACAGATGATGTATCTTGTGAATCTATTGTTTTTTCCCTTTCATGTTTGGTATCTTTTTAAATGTCTCAGTGCGACTGGTAAAATGGTCTCAACTTCACTGCAGTCACTGGTAGGATGAGAAAAATTTTAACTTATGAGAATTCTGTTCTCCTTTTTGAGTGGTCTCTTCAAGATATCTGATCCTCTCCCCCGAAACCAGGTGTTTGTGTAGCAAATATTTACAACCCATTTGTTCTGGTCTGGGTATTTAGGGAAGGGTGGCAGAGCTGCCATTTGGGAAAAATTCTGTAGCCAGAAACCCCATTCTGTTACAATACAGATGTGACATGGAGAACTGATGACAGGGGTAAACAGAGTTTATTAACAGAACCAGGATGTGAGCAGATGAGGTGAGTAACAGAAGAGTATGTCCAGCGGAATGGTAAAGTCAATGGTGATACTGTACGTCTGGTTGCAGGTGACAAGGAGAGCAGGACGATGGAGCGATGGAGACAAGGAGCCAGGAGACAGGACGAGGAGACACTCGGAAGACTGGGAGAACAGGTAGGTAAACACAGGTGAGTCCGTAGAAGCAAACATAAGCTTAAGCATGTGCAAACGAGACCGGACCGTGCAGGTGTGTGTGATCAGTATTCGGGTGACTGTGAGCGTTGTGTCTGGGAGAGGGTGGAGCCTGGCGTGCTTGTGACATTACCCCGACGCCATGGTGGTCGACCTCTACCCTGAGGCGCCGGTCTGTCTGGATGAGAAGAGTGGAAAGTTTCAAGTAGGTTCGGGTCTAGGATGTCCTGTTTGGGTACTCATGATTGCTCCTCTGGGCCGTACCCCTCCCAGTCGATGAGATACTGGAGCTGACCACCACAAAGCCAGGAGTCCGATGATGAGCCGTGTCCCAGACCCTCTCAATCTCCCGGAACCAGTAATCAACCGCAGGGACATCGGAGGGTTCCCCTGACCACAGGAAGAGGGGAGGTTGATAGCCGAGTACGTACTGAATGGGGTGAAGCCGGTGGTAGGCTGGCGGAGTGAGTTCTGTGCGTACTCGGCCCATCCTAGGAACTGGTTCCAGGAGTCCTGGTGGCCGTGACAGAAGGTACGGAGGAAACGGCCAATCTCCTGGATCTTGCGTTCCGTCTGCCCATTTGTTTGGGGATGGTATCCAGACGAGAGGCTGACGGTCACACCTAGGAGGGAGAAAAAGGCTTTCCATACCTTGGATATGAACTGGGTTTGAACATTTGAACGAGAGGATTTCCATATCTTGGATATGAAGATGTGATTGAACATTAACTCAGCAGTCTTCAGGGCAGTGGGTACGAAGACACAGGTACAATTATCAGAAACTGGGAGATCCGTGATAAAATCCACTCCTAGGTTTGACCAAGGGCGGTTGGGAACGGGCAGAGGAAGAAGTTTTCCAGCAGGTAGATGATGTGGACTCTTGGGCATGGCATATTCCCTACATCCCTGCACCTGATGACATATGGGGCCACCAGAAGCGTTGACGTAGCAGTGAGAGGGTTTCATTGACCCCAGGGTGACCAGTGCCCAGTGACGTGTGGGAGGAGTGGATGAGAGGAGTGCGTCGTGCTCGGGAGATGAACTGCAAGCCCGGGGGACAACCCGGCGGCACGTTGGTGGAGGCATTGGCAGAGGGCAGGGTTTCCTCAGACCAGGAGATGGGACCGACGAATAACTGGGTAGGGATGATGGGCTCAGTCTCCTCTTACTTCTCTTCGGGGCTGTGGATGCGGAAAAGGGTGTCCGCCTTGATGTTCTTGGCGGCAGGTCGATAGGAGATGTTGAAGTGAAACCGTGTGAAGAATAGAGCCCATCTAGCTTGGCGTGGGTTAAGACGTTTTGCCTCTCGGAGATAACCCAGGTTCTTGTGGTCGGTGAGTACAAGAAAGGGGTGTTTAGCGCCCTCTAGCCAGTGCCTCCACTCCTCCAGCGCTAGCTTGATGGCGAGGAGTTTGCGGTTCCCGATGTCATAGTTCACCTCCGCCAGGTTGAGCTTGCGGGAGAAGAAGGCACATGGATGGAGACAACTGGGGTTCCCCTGTGGTGGAGGTGGAGGCGTCCACTATGAAGGGCAGGTCAGGATCTGGGTGGACGAGGAGGGGAGCGGTCGTGAACGCGGTCTTGACTTGGGCTTGTTGCATAGGAGACTGGTGAGTGGACTGGCGATGGAACTGTAGAGGTGGATGAAACGATGGTAGAAGTTGGCGAAGCCGAGGAATATCTGGAGTTCTTTGACTGTGGAGGGGGTTGGCCAGGACCAGATGGCTTCCACCTTCCCCTCGTCCATCCGGATGCCACTGCGATCAATGTTGTAGCCTCCAGAACCAGCAGATGTAGACGCTCCATATGGAGGATTCCCACTTGAACTCCGATAGGGCCCACGGACGACTAACCTGTCTCCGACTGAGGGGTTTCCCGGTTATCGTTTGGATCTGGTAGATGGTCGGAGTAGCAGACGTGCAGAGCTTGAGCTGGCGGCAGAGGGTGCCCAAGATGAAGTTCCCAGCTGACCCAGATTCGAGGAGGGCAGTAACTGGAAGGGAGACACTGGCAGCAGTAAGGTTTACAGTAGTGGTGAGTGGTTTCATTGCTGCATACGATGGTGTCCTCGTATGCAGCGAGATGCAGCCGCACCCGAGGATCCAGACCCTGTCGGTAGGTTGTTATCAGGGATTGCTCGTTCCACCCACTGGCAGCAGCGAGGGTTCGGAACTGGAGGGCATACTCATTTTCAGACTGAACCTTGTTTCAAAGAACTGATGACAGGAGTAAACAGAGTTTATCAACAGAACCAGGATGTGAGCATATGAGGTGAGTAACAGAAGAGTATGTCCAGCGGAATGGTAAAGTCAATGGTGATACTGTACGTCTGGTTGCAGGTGACAAGGAGAGCAGGACGATGGAGCGATGGAGACAAGGAGCCAGGAGACAGGACGAGGAGACACTCAGGAGACTGGGAGAACAGGTAGGTAAACACAGGTGAGTCCGTAGAAGCAAGCATAAGCGTGAGTGTGTGCAAACGAGACTGGACAGTGACTGAGTGAATGCGTGGGGCTTAAGTGCAGGTGGTGATTGCAGTGATAATGACGTGCAGGTGTGTGTGATCAGTATTCGGGTGACTGTGAGCGTTGTGTCTGGGAGAGGGTGGAGCCTGGCGTGCTTGTGACACATGCAGTCTGTGTCAGTGTCTTTGAGACACTCACACACACTGTGTGTACTGTGCCAGCTATGATGACTCTTTGAAACTATTTTCATATTATTTTGTAATTGTGTTTTATATTTTATCCTGATCAGTTGTGTACCAGGGATTCTTGTTTGATTCTTTTTTATTTTGATGTTCTGCCTGACTAAAAGAAATGTTAATCGTGATTAATTCTGTATCTCTCTGAAATCATTATTTTAGTAGTAACCGATGCAGAGTAAGTAGGGGTTTCCTCAAATCATACTGTCAGGGCAGATCATACCGAGGACCCAATGACTGGAGCATGGAGCACAGCATTCGGGGCAATCCGATTTCTGACAGTCACTGTTATTAACAAGTTGCAGCTTTCGCGACTAATACTAAAATTACGCTTGTTACGAGTAAGCATGTGCGACCTGACAAGTTAAATTAGTCGCTCTGCCTCCTCTGTAATATCAGAACTGGTGAATTTGTCTGTAAGCTAATTAAATTTTGCGAGCATTAAGCCTCTGTGTGACATGGTGGAACGAATATTTGAAAATAAGAGAGAGCGGGGCACAACCTAATGCTTTTTGACTTTCTCAGTTTATGTAAATCTACTTGATTCAGAGTATTTATTTTTTCCCACATTAATTCCACACATCTAGTACAATTATGTGGTTTTGTTTCATTAATGCAGTGTATAATTTTGTGGATATACCCCGAAAGAATGGAAGTGAAATGTTACAACATGCCCCATAGATGGGGTGCAGTAACATGTGAGGGGCACAATATAACATGACCAAATGACAGCTTTAAATGTTATCTGATATAATCAAAAAATATCCAAGACAAACTAAAATATTTTGTCAATAAATACAATTATTAACTTTTTAAAATAAAATAATGGCATTTTTAATAATTAAAAATATACTAATTTTTGCGTTTGACAACAAACACATTGCTAAATACAGCTATACAGTATAGTTAAAAACATAATAATAATGAATCATTTCTGAACATTGACTCTCAGTCATTATTCACTTTTTTCTCATGGTTTCTCAAAAGAATTCCTAAAAGTATAGAATACAATAGCGTAGTTCTAATAGAATCTCATTGTAACGCAGTGTTACAATGCACCCCATCTGCACAACTGGGATCTAACCGCGGCTTGTGTCTTCTGCTGGTCAGATCAGCATTAAAGAACGATCTCAACAATTAAATAACAAATATGCAATTAAAATATGGAATGTCTCACGTTTGGGTTTAGTCAAATGGTCAAGAAAAGGATAAAAGAAGATTGTAATGGTCTCTCTCTCTTCTCTGACTCTCTCTTCTCTGGGCCTGCTCTTTGGCTCTTCTCTTTGACTTTGAAGTGCTACCTATTGCAATACAATACAGTCACATTATAGCAACGCTCTCCCACATATTTTGCTATTATAGCTGCGCTTATTTCCGTCGTTGGTACAAGTTGCAGTGGGTGGTATTTGACAAGATATGTACAGTTTTATATCATGCTGATAACGTTTCTTTAGTCATTCGGCAACCCTGCAGCCTGAACCACTGTAGACAATTTTCACAGGTTATTGTATGTAACTCTTTTTTGGAATAAATGGTTTACAGTTGTCCACCCTAGAAATCAGACAATACATCAGTTTTATACAATGTTGTGGATAGGCATCATGACCTTTTTGCAGAGCATCATGGGTAAGACTAGTAACTTCTGGTAAGCAACATAGTAAGAAAAGTGACATAAGTCATGAGATATTGAGAAAACCACAAATACAACACTCCACTTATCAATGATTAATAATGCATTTGTAAATTACTTTTTAGTCATTAACAAACACCATTATAAACCCTTTACAAAGGGAACCTTAATGTAAAGTGTTACCAACATTTCTTATTTATTCATTTTTGGAATATGTCATTGTGTATTGTCAGCAATAAACATAAACTACACCTCTTCTGTGTTTCCAGTTTGTAGTGTGAATCATTCATTGCAACATTTATCCTGATTCTCATGTTGGGGAGTTATCTGCTTGACAAATAGGCAAATTTATGCTGCTGCTCACTGAGATGTTTTTAAAGTTTTGTTATCCGTTTTGGCTTTCAAACGTCTTAAAATGCAAAGCTTGTTGGTATATCGGTATTTATAAGACCCTGCTTATGCCCTTAGGCCTACATGTAAATATCCACTTCATCCATCCTCTTGATTTATTGATTTGGAATTGCGTATTTACAAAGAATATTTGGTAACACTTTAGATTACAGCCCGGAAAGTACTGCGTAAATAAAATGAATTTACAATTTCTGGAAGTTTAACACTGAAAAAGATCTTCAGACCAAGTCTAAGCAGATTGTGGCTCATGTTCCTCTCTTCTGCTGTGTAAGTGAAAATGAGTGTTATGCTTGTAAAGGGGAAGGAGACACTCCCATAGATGAGCGCTGTCTGCCTCCAAAAAAGATGTTAACAACAGTTAGTCCAATGCAGTAACATTCACTTCTTTCCCATGTGATTCTGTATTAAGATCATCTATCCTTCTATCCATTTCAAAAATCAGTATGGTTAGATGAAGTAGTAAAATGCATTTGAAAAATAATCTTGCTTCCTGCTTCAACAAATAAAATACTTCTGCTTGAAAAACTTTGTGTTTGTGTTTTATTTGAAGATGAGAGTACAGAAATGCACATAAACACTCAAGTGGGTCATACAAAGTCAAAAGGGAGGATATAAGAAGGCCTGTGAGAAAAGGCAGATACAAAAATTGATGATGATCACAACAGCTTTCAGTGATGTGTTAGTTTTAGACAGTAAGGGTTACACATGACTGTGTCGACTGGTAAAAAACTGCCATGCAGACCTTGCACACGGACCAAACCAATGTCAAACACAGTTGCCACATCTCTCCATGAGCAAACTTTGATCTAACACACCGCTCTCCTCAGATAGGAAAATATACACTCACTGGCCACTTTATTATAGGTACACCTTGCTAGTACTGGGTTTGACCCTTGTTTGCCTTCAGAGCTGTCTTAATTCTTCATGGCACAGATTCAACAATGTGCTGGAAACATTCCTCAGAGATTTTGCTCCATGTTGACATAATATTATCATGCAGTTGCTGCAGATTTCTCGGCTGCACATCCATGAAGCGAATCTCCTGTTCCACCACATCCCACAGCTGCTCTATTGGATAGAGATCTGGTGACTGTGGAGGCCATTTGAGTTTAGTGAACTCATTGTCATGATAAAAAAAACAGTTAGATGATTTGAGCTTTGTGATATGACGCGCTATCCCGTTAGAAATAACCTTTATAAGATGGTACACTGTAGTCATAAAGAGATGGAAATGCTCAAAAAACAATACTCATGCAGGCTGTGGTGTTAAACAATGCTCAGTTACTGAGGGTCCCAAAGTGTGCCAAGAAAACATTCCATCACACCATTACACCACCAGCAGCCTGTACCATTGATACATGGCAGGATGGATCCATGCTTTTCCATGGATGCTTTTTCCCATTCTAGGATGGATCCAATGTTGTTAACACCAAATTCTGACCCTACCATCTGAATGTTGCAGCAGAAATCGAAGGATCAGGAAACGTATTTTCTATCGTACAGTTTTTGGTGAGTCCATGTGAATTGTAGCCTCGGTTTACTGTTCTTCTCTGACATGAGTGTTATCGGTGTGTTTTCTACTGCTGTAGCTCATCTGCTTTAAGGTTCGAGGTGTTGTGTGTTCAGAGATGTTCTTCTGCAGACCTTGGTTGTTGCAAGTGCTTATGTGAGTTAATGTTGCCTTTCTATCAGCTGAATCAGTCTGGTCATTCTCCTCTGACCTCTGGCATCAAAAAGGCGTTTTCACTTACAGAACTGCAGCTAACTGGATATTTTCTCTTTTTCCTGACCATTCTTTGTAAACCCTTGACCCTAACCCTAATCCCAGTAGATCAGCAGTTTCTGAAATACTCATACCAGCCCGTCTGGCACCAACAACCAGTCAATTCAATCACCTTTCTTCAGCAGATTGTCTCTACATCTTCTCTACAATCCACACTCTTCTTCATAGTAAGTAACATCAGTTAGTTTAGTTTCAATGTGCATTCGTCACATGTTCACCTTTTTTTGAGCATGTTATTGGGAGAGTTTCTTATTTAAATGTGTCTTTGTGTTGTGTTGTCAATAAAAAACTCAATGTCTCCACTTAGTGGACTCTTTCTGCTTTTTCTTTTGGCTGGAAGTGCAGAGCCACAGGCTGTGGTCATTCATACTCTTGGTTGTATTGTAAAGAACTTTGACCAGAAGTAAGTATGCCTGATGTAACGTCAAACATCAAATTGCCTTTTACCCTTTAAAGGTAATATTAGCAGAAAAGGAAGTAAAAGTATGGAAAATCTGTCAGTCAGTTGTGTGCTTGCTTGAGTTATGTTTCGCATGTTTTCCAGCTATCAGACATTCAGTGTGGAAAACACAACACACCTTAGCCATCAATGTACATAAGAATCAATGAGAAAAGGATTGCTCGCCTACACATGACAACTTTCTTTATGAAAGCAAATGGAGAAAAAGGAAAAAGTGAGACAAATTACTGAAAATAATTTACATTTACTAAGATAAAGATTTCATTGTAGCAGGTCTTCAAAAGATGGGATTCAGTAAAAAAGCAGAGTGTCTCTTATTCACTTCTACTGAAAACCTTCCCATTCAATGTGAAGGTGAAGGAAACACTCCCCCTTCTGGTACAGTTAGAAGTCATTTTGGCATCTGTTTATGGCTGGCAGCAGATGAGGGCTCACCGCATAGGATGATGATCGGTGGGGTGATAAATGGTAACCAAACTCAAAGATCCAAGTGTCAAAGCGGAGTTACTGAAATTAGACATGCACTACAAGCTACTAAAAATAGCCTAACTTAATGAATTTCCATCTGGAGAGCCTGTTTACATTGCCAGCACAGCCAAATAAACATAAAAGTCCTCTAGATACAAGAAAAAAGATTCTAGTTACTGGAAACATCAACAAGGACTAACAGTGACGTTTTCAGCTCTGAAACTTACAGGATATTCTTATAATCACAATTAACTTTTATATACCAAAGGCTCAAAGGAAAGTTGATTTCTCAATTCATCACCCCTTTAACTCATCTTCTTTTGCATTATAACCCATCACAATCATTAAGATCACTAAACTCTGGGCTTCTGGTAGTACCTAGGATATCTAAGTCCACTAAAGGAGGAAGAACATTTTCATATTTGGCACCTAAACTATGGAATAGACTTCCTGATAATGTTCAGGGCTCAGACTCACTCTCCCAGTTTAAATCTAAATTTAAAGACGCATCTCTTTAGCCAAGCATTCACATAATGCATCTCATAACCTTGTACTCCAGTTATATCAGTGCACATAATTGTCTTTGCTTAATGCTTTGAACTGCAGCTACGTTAATTATTATCCTGTTCTGTTTTATCTCGGGACGCCCATCCCAAGGTAACTAGAGAGTCCGTCAGCTCCAGTCTGGATCCAGGCTCTTATGAAGACTTCAGATGACTCTTACCTGTGAAGAGATGACTCCAACTCCTGTGAGGACTTCAGATGACCATCACCTGCAACTCCAGCGAGGACTTCAGATAACCATCACCTGTGAAGAGACGACTCCAACTCCTGTGAGGACTTCAGATGACCATCACCTGCAACTCCAGCGAGGACTTCAGATGACCATCACCTGTGAAGAGACAACTCCAACTCCTGCGAGGACTTCAGATGACCATCACTTGTGAAGAGACGATTCCAACTCCTGCGAGGACTTCAGATGACCATCACCTGTGAAGAGACGATTCCAACTCCTGCAAGGACTTCAAATGACCATCACCTGTGAAGAGTAAATTCCAACTCCTGCGAGGACTTCAGATGACCATCACCTGTGAAGAGACGACTCCAACTTCTGTGAGGACTTCAGATGACCATCACCTGTGAAGAGTAAATTCCAACTTCTGTGAGGACTTCAGATGACCATCACCTGTGAAGAGACGACTCCAACTTCTGTGAGGACTTCAGATGACCATCACCTGTGAAGAGTAAATTCCAACTTCTGTGAGGACTTCAGATGACCATCACCTGTGAAGGGACGACTCCAACTCCTGCGAGGACTTCACATGACCATCACCTGTGAAGAGACGACTCCAACTTCTGTGAGGACTTCAGATGACCATCACCTGTGAAGAGACGACTCCAACTCCAGCTAGGACTTCAGATGACACAGCTCTGCATCAACACGCACCCATGCTAATTTTTTTATACAGTATACCCTAATCATTGTTACAACATGTATTCCTTTTTCACTTATGTGTGCTTTGTATGTACATTTCTGAAATACATAACGTGGACAAATCACTTAAAATTGTAATGTAGACACATGCATTTTCTGTGAAGCTGCTTTGAAACGACATGCATTGTGAAAAGCGCTATACAAATAAATGTGAATTTAATTTAACTGAACATGGCTATGGTTGGTCTTATTGTCAAATGAAAGGGGGACTTAGAGAGGGCCTACTTTGATCATATAGACCGCCTGGTAAAATGGTGTGAGGAGAGTGCTTTAAAACTAAGGAACTCATTGTTAGTACTAGGGAAGGGTCATCTATAAGTTAGTCGGTTATAATTCTCAATTCTCTTTTATTGTCACATGTCATGCACAAGTGTACTGTCAGTGAAATGCTTAGGTGCACGTCTCTCCTAAATGGCAGTATGATCAATTAACAGTATACATAAATAACAATAAACACATTTAATAAACTGCAGTGTAAGTGAAGTCAGCAGTCTAATGGCCTGTGCGAAGAAACTGTCTCGTAGTCTACTGGTACGGGTCCTAGTACTGCGATACCGTCTGCCAGAAGGCAATAGTAAAAAAAAAAATTGGGGGCCAACATGTTGATATTGTAAATTGCTTTAAATATTTAGGGATCATCCTAGATTGTCTTCATTTTATTGAGCATACAGATTATGTCTATAAGAAGGCAATCTAAAGGTTTCTTTTAAGGAAATTAAAGTTTCAATGCGAGTAAGGAAATCCTGGGGATGGTCTACACCAGTATTATTTCATATAATATCACTTGCTGGTATGGGAATTTGGGGGTTAGAAGTAAAAGCAAGCTCACAAAGATTATTAATACAGCTATTAAAATTATTTTGGACCCCCAGAGGCAGCTGGGGGAACTGTATACAAATCAGACCAGGAGGAAAGCGTTACAAATAATACAGGACTCTATGTACTCACCTTCTCCAACATGAATTTGAGAAACTTCCTTCAGGCAGATGATATAGGGTACCCAGAGCAACAATAAATAATTTTTAAGAAATCTTTTATACCATCTGCTATCATTTTATTAAATAAATGTTCTATGATTAGGTCTATGTACACTATGTAACTAAGGGTTGGTATTTATTTAGTAATATTAGGCTACTTAGTTATTTATTTATGATCTTAGTGCAATTAATTTATGTATTTATTTTATGTTTTGTGTTTTTAATGCATGGGGCAGATAGTTCTTGCAAGTCTCTAAGCTATGCTTGTGTTTGTATTGGATTGTGAAGTCAAATGTATTTGTGGTATATGTTTTTTTATGTTTTTGTGAGGCTGAGGATGTATTTCCACATGTGTGGCAATAAAGATTTCTAATCTAGAGAATTGTTTGTTATTTATTTTATTTACCTTTTAAATTACTAGATTTGATCAATAAATAATATATCTCACATTGTATGTGTCTCTGCCGACCTCTTGTGGAAAAATAATAATATAACATGATATTTCATGACTCTTGCCACTAGATGGACTTGTAGCTCTATATGGAGCAAATGAGCTGTTCCGTGGGTCCTAAAGTCAGTTCACATTCAAATACACATGTAGACTTTATAAGATAATTTTTTAGTAAAGTTTTAGCACTTTTAGTTTGAAATTTGATTTTTCTGTGTACTGAAGCATTCCTTGCATTTCATACATTCCTTAGGGGGTCACATCGACCCGTCCGGTAAAGATTTGTTGCTTTAAATTTCAACCACAAAACTCCTCGAATCCAGTCAATTTTTTTGTGTTTATTCGTGATTGAAGTATGACAAAAGTCATAGGGTCTTGGACCACTCCGATGAACATTTAATTAAAAAAAAAAAAAGAAAGAAAAAGAACAAAAGAGTTTTGGGTCAAAATGACCAGAGGGAAGGAGGGTTAATTATAACACATAACTTATAACCATACGCAAAGAATTCTCTAAACATTTCTCATTCTTGTCACCACCAGTGAATAACACATGAATACAGTTGCGTGTAGTCTTACAAAAACTGGCAAAAGTTACTAAGATAAACAGTATAAAACAAAATATATAAATGCCCTTGAACTTTTCCACGTGGTAAAAATCACATTAACATTCTGAGAACATTCGCCTGTAGGCTATGGAGTAACTCTCACGATACAGCGAGACATGAGCAATGGATCTCAGCCTAACGGATCTACTATAACATTTTAACTCTTACTATAAACATGTTACATGCCCCCTAAACAAGGATGAGACTTTTACTGATGGTTTTATGATGTTTAATCCTTAATGAACCTTTATCCATTCACCATATCACCAACGTAAAAGAGCTGAAATGTATACAAAACATGCAACTAATCAGTTTACATTGTTCACATTGTGCTGTCTTACATTTGTACAAAAACGAACATATTAACAGACAAAATGCTCATACTTCACTTGTTTAACATACCTTTTGCCTCTTCAGAGGGGCTGTAAATATGAAATCAACGTTTACCTTGGCTCCGTGTCGAATTTATTGCCGTATTTGGGATAAGCTACATGCTACGAACTGCGCTAGCCAGGGCGTGCGCGCCTCCAAAGGAAAGCTTTCCTATAGCTCAAACAGTAGAGCATGGCGCTAGCAACGCCAAGGTCATGGGTTTGATTCCCAGGGAAAGCAAGAATTGACAAAAATGTAAAAAATGTCTACCTTGAATGCAATGTAAGTCGCTTTGGATAAAAGCGTCTGCTAAATGTAAATGTAAAACAAAAGCACGTAGCCTAAGACCGGAAGTCAACTGTTTCAGTGGAAAAATTTCAAAATAAAAGACTCACATTTTTCTGTAAAAAAATAAACTTCTGGTGTTTTTATGAGTGTTTGTTATATCAGGATAACAACAATGAAGAATTTTCAACAGGAAATAACCATTTCTCTTAATTGGTTTATGAACATTCTAATATCAAAATTAGCTTTTGCACAGGACGCTCTACACTAGAAAGCTTATTACTGCGTTGACCTTTGTTATTCAGTCTCCTATCTCCAAAGGAGATTTTCACTCTTCTCACAAGGCCGTCCTTGCCGCTAACAGTCTCCAAGACTCTGGCAAGTCTCCATTCACCTCTGGGTGACAGTTCATCAATGTCCAACACAATATCACCTTCTCTTAGATTTCTTTTTGGTGAGTGCCAGCGCTGTCTAGCAATAATGTTGTGCAGATACACACGCCTCCACCTGCACCAGAACTGCTCAGTAAAAAACTGCACACGATGCCATCTCTTTGCTCCATAGAGGTCCTCCTTTGGGAAGGCACCAGGTGGGGGCAGTGTTGTGCTGGATTTCATGTGGAGCAGGTGGTTAGGGGTAAGTGGTTCCAAGCTGTCAGGGTTGTTAAGGTTGTCTACAGTCAGTGGGCGACTGTTTACTATGGCCATAGCTACATAGAATAAAGTCCTTAGTGACCTGTGTGACTGGAGTGAGGTGCATTCATCACAAAGTCACTCTGTTTTTGGGACAGATAAGTACTCAGTCTCTGGGTGTCCAGTTCACTTAGGGCAGTTTTAAACTCATTCTTTGCGCCAACAAAGTTTGTTCCCTGATCACATCGGATTTGGCGAATTGCACCTCTGATAGCAATGAAACACCTTAATGCATTGATGAATGTGTCAGTGGATAGGTCCTCTAATAGCTCAATGTGAATGGCGCGGGAGCAAAAGCAAGTGAACAAAAGTCCATACCGTTTATGTTGTTTTGGCCTTCTGTAGTTACAAAAGGGCCAAAACAGTCCATACCGCAGTATGTGAAGGGCGGAGAGGGCTCTAAGCGTTCTGAAGGTAGGTCGCTCATTCTCTGACCCTCCGGAGCCTTGCGGAGTCTGCGACAGATGACACACTGGTGGATGAAAGAAGCAACGGTTCTGCTCATCCCTTGGATCAAGTAGCCGCTGGATCTGATTTCGTTTATGGTGAAGCCTTTTCCTTGGTGTTTTACTTTGTCGTGACAGTGAGCTATTATGAGTTTGGTCACATGATGTTCCTTTGGAATGACAATAGGGTGTTTGAAAGAGTCTTGATAGATGAAAGACTCCCTCCGACCTTGATGAGACCATCCGTGTCCCTGAAAATGTCCAAGTGGAACAGTTTGTTGTGATGTGGGAGCTGGTTGCCCTTGCTTAATAGTTTTATCTCTTTTCCATATGTTTGTTTTTGTACATCCTGAATGATGATATGTACTGCACTTTCTTGTTCACTCACTGTAGCCGGCACATCTGATTTTACTTTCTTGGCTCTTCTTATGAGACGTGCTACAGCTTTGACTGCTTTGGACCATGACGAGAACTTGGACAAACGTTCTGCAAGGCTGAATGTTTCTGTAACTTTGGTTAACATTGTCTGTGTTTTTCTGACTTCTGGATCTCCAAGAGACATTTCCAACTCTACACTTTGTTTTGTGGGCAGGTCCCTCTCCCAGAGAAAGGAGGGCCGGTGAACCAGTTAGATGAGAGAAGTTCAGTGACAGATTTACTCCTAGATGCACTATCGGCTGGGTTCTCTTCAGATGGCACATAAAACCATTGCTGAGGGTTTGTACTTTGGCGTATCTTTTGGACCCTATTCGCTACAAAAGTATGGAAACGACGTGCCTCATTGTTTACATAGCCCAAAACTTCCTTTGAATCAGTCCAGAAATATTCTTTGATTTGAGCGTAGCAGAGTTCATCTCTCAACATGTTACTAACTGAGACTGAAACTACAGCCGCAGTTAGCTCGAGTCTGGGGATTGTAATCAGCTTGGTAGGAGAAACACGGGCTTTGGCTATTACCAATGAACAGTGAATCTCCTCTTTAACATTTTTGGCTCTTAAATAGGTGCATTGTCCATAACCACTTGTGCTCGCATCCGAAAAGTGTTGCAACTCTATTTCTTTAAGCTCTCCGAAACTAGCAGGAAAGTAACAGCGAGTTATGTTTACCTTGTCTAAGTTGGCGAAGTCACGTTGCTAGCTCTCCCACCTTGGCCTCAGTACTTCTGGCAGGGAGTCATCCCAGTTGATACCTTGGTGACAAATTTCCTGCAGGATCCTTTTTCCGTGAAGCACATATGGCACCAGGAAGCCAAGGGGGTCGTAGATGGATGCAACAGTAGATAAGATGCCTCGACGTGTTGCTGGTTGGTCTTTTAAAGTGTTGCCAAATCTGAAACAGTCCCTTTCAACGTTCCATTGGATGCCTAAGGCCCTTTCTTGTGGCATGTCTTTGAATGTTAAGTCCTTTGTTTTTGTCTCTATTGAACATTCAGACGGCGGGATACTTTGTAGTACAGCAGGGCTACTTGAGATAAATTTATGTAGACGGAGCCCTCCTTGCTTCCATATCTCTGGGGCCTCTTGTGCAAGCTGTATTGCTTTTTCAACTGTGTCTGTGCTTGTGACTCCATCGTCCACATAAAAGTCCTTTTCCATGAACTCAGATCCTGAGTGTGTGACAGTGTTCTTTAGCTAAATACCTTAGTCCGTAATTTGCACACCCTGGGGATGATGTTGCACCGAAAAGATGTACCTTCATCCTGTATACCCGTGGCTGTGTCTCTGTGTTGCCGTTTTTCCACCACAGAAACTCAGGTAATCTCTGTCGCAACGCCGGACGTGAAACTGGTGGAACATCTCTATATCGCACATTAGAGCAATAGGATGTTGTCTGAAACGAAGGAGGATGCCTGTTAGATTGTTAATCAGTTCTGGCCCTTGGAGAAGATGATCATCTAGACTTGTACCATTGTGTTTGGCTGAACAATCGAACACAACATGTAGTTTAGTGGGCTTTTTGGGGTGATATATCCCATGATGGGGAATGTACCATCGTTCACCTTCTTTTCCTTCATCGTGTACTTCTTCGACATCACCCCTTTCAATAATGTCTTTCATGTACGTTATATAGTCTCTTTTGTAATTTTCATCTTTGTTGAACTTTCGCTTTAAGTGTTCGAGTCTGATTTCAGCAAGCTTTCTGTTGTTGGGTAAATGTGATTTTTGTCTGAATGGTAGAGGCATCTCATAGTGTCCTTGTTCGCTTTTCCTTATTCCCTCCTTGAGCTTGTCCAAAAAGATGAGATCTTCTTGTGAGACTGTTTTGTCACTTGCCTTTGTGTCCTTAAAATCTGACTCTAGCACATTAATCACGTCCATGGGAGTTACAGGGGGTAATTCCTTTATTGAGATTCTATGACACAAACTTGACTGAGTTTCATTGAGCGCTGGTGTGGAGCCTCCAACGATACTCCACCCTAGGTCAGTGCGGAGGGCATATGGCTCCGCACCTTCTCCTAGTAGAACTTGTCTTGGAGCTAACGTTCTGGGACAGTTAAATCTGATAAGGAGTCCAACATCACAACTCAGAAGAGGTGGTATCTTATCAGCAATTTCTGTCAGGTGGGGCCATTGTTTTGCTGTGTCACTAGTGGGTAGGTTGTCATAGTTAACTGAAATAAAGTCTTTGGTATATGAGGGGTCATAACCTGTCGATTCCAACGGGCTGCCAGCCAGTCAGGAACTTTCTGCAGCAACTTTTGATTTTCCTCACAGTCACTTAGTATTTCTAGGCCTTTTACGTATGGTGTGGTTTGGAGACATGCATTAAGAAAGTCTGAAAATGTCCTTAATCCTTCTGCGTCCTTTGAACTTATCTTAGGCCATTTTGACAGTTTGTCTCTGAAAGCTCTTTTGACAATAAAAGGTGGTCCATAACGTTGGTCAAGCTTTTGCCATGCATCCTTATATGCCTCCTCATCACTGTGAAAGAATGTGCCCTCAAGACAATTTCGTGCTGGGCCTGTAACGTATCTTTTAAGCAAGTGAAGTTTATCAGCAGGTGAGATGCCTTTGCAGTCCACAAGTGAAGAGAATGAAGCCCTCCATTCAATGTAGTTAATTGGATCTCCGCTGAACACTGTGGAGCTGGTGCTTCATGAACAGATTGTTGGTCAACAGAGAAAGGCATATTGTTTGGTTGTTTTTGCTGATTGTCCATATCCATGTTCATTTCTCTGTCGTAGATCTCAAGTTTTGCGCGAGCAGCTTGCATTTCCTTTTCTGCCTTTAAACACTCAAGTTCAGATTCTTTATCTTTCATTTTTTCCTTTTGTTTAATTTCCTCCTGCACAATTTTAGCAACTCCAACTCCAACTCCGCAGCTGCATCAATCCTTTTGACTGCGATGCTTGAAATGTCAGACTGCTTACCGACACTAGACTGAGAGGCGGTACCGTAGATGGAGCGGGCGTACTGTTGTGACAGTAGCTGATGAAGGTGCTGCTTTTCTCTATCTGCATCAAAATCCCCGTCTATTGCTGTAATACGTTCATTAAGGACTTTCATAATGTCCTTAGTTACTCCTTCACAAGAGTCCATTTTGTGTCTTGTGTCAGGGGATGGCATAGTACGCTCCCTTATTTCACTGTACACCTTCATCATGCTATTCAAACCGTTTTCAATATCATCGGCCATTGCACACAACTTGTGCTCTGATAAATCAGTCTTTAGGCTTTCTCTGGATGTTCTGATTAGCCCTTTCCATTGTTCATAGAGACTCATCAGTTTTTTGTCCTTTTTTATCAATTTGTCGTTTTGGTAGGCTAGCATTTTCTCCGTTAGCACAGTAGGCCGCTCTGAACGCCTGGGTAATGATAACGCGGTCGCAGCCTCCATTTTATGGAGTTCGGCTAATTGTTTTTCTTTGCGTTCAATATCGTCCTTTAACTCCTGTCTTGACATGCTCTCTGTATCTCCTCAATGTAATAAAGCTCTCGTTTCATTGATTTCGGTTTGTAGCTTACGTGTTTGCTCTTCAATACTGTCCATTTTATGTGTTATTGCCGTTGTCCTTAGAGTTCACTGGCCGCTCGATGTAGCACACTGATGTGAAGCTCTTACTGTTACATGCCCCCCGAACAAGGATGAGACTTTTACTGATGGTTTTATGATGTTTAATCCTTTATGAACCTTTATCCATTCACCATATCACCAACGTAAGAGCTGAAATGTATACAAAACATGCAACTAATCAGTTTACATTGTTCACATTGTGCTGTCTTATATTTGTACAAAAACGAACATATAAACAGACAAAATGCTATTTCTTCACTTGTTTAACATACCTTTTGCCTCTTCAGAGGGGCTGTAAGTATGAAATCAACGTTTACCACAGCTCCGTGTCGAAGTTATTGCCGTATTTGGGATAAGCTACATGCTACGAACTGCGCTAGCCAGGGCGCGCGTGCCTCCAAAGGAAAAAAAAAGCGCGTAGCCTAAGACCGGAAGTCAACCGTTTCAGTGGAAAAATTTCAAAATAAAAGACTCACATTTTTCTGTAACAAAATATACTTATGGTTATTTACAAACATGACCAAATAAAAACAAGGAAACACATTAATTAATTATTTCCCATTTTAATTTTCATCTCCTTTAACCATAAACAATGATAAACTAAAGTTATATATTGAACAAAACTATGACCGTACTAACTCACTATTAATGTCTGCTAATGTGTACTAGCTACCCATTACATCAGCGTCAATGGTCAGTAATGTTCAGATTTCGTAATACTTAATATGATCACCCTGATTATAATTTAATTTGTGTTACTTATCTTCATAGTGATTTTGAATTTTGTCATCTGATACTGATTAAGTGATGCCAGAGGACTGTTGATGAATAGGCCTATATGTGTCAGTAACATATAGTTGTGTTACATAATTGTGTGTGTTTTATCTCTTTAGAAGCTCACTGTGTTTTTGAGTGAACTCCTGCTGCAATTTCTGCTTCTTCGTTGGACAGAAAGTGTGAAGGAACAAAAAATTAACCTTACAACTCTTGCCCGCATAAGTTTCTTCTTCGAGAAGAAGTGAGTAAATCCTATACTATATAATGTAGATTAGAACAAAGAGGATGTAAATTAATTAAATGTCATTAGTGAACCGTGTTTAGTCTTTTGCTCATCACACTCTTTTTATATGGCTCCATGTTACAACTGTACAGAACTGTACAGACTTTTAAATGACAAATCATCACAAAATTGCATAAGTAATCCAGTGTCTATCTGGCAAGACAATAAAAGCTCATAATTGGCAGCTGTGTTGTCATCTACACCGTTTACTCCCCTTGTCAAAATATATCAGGCAGTGATATCATTAAAAGAGCCAATGCAGAATAGCATGACAAAGGAATTAAAGCCTTTGTCCTTCAGACAGTCTGTGGGGTTGATGAAAGTAAATGCTATAAATGCTCTAAACCTGCAAAAAACTGTACAGAGATTGTGGATAATGATTTTTTCGATTACTTTCTGAATAAAACTGTTAATGATATACAAAAGCAATGTCAACACCAGTGATAAACAAGCTTGTCAGGGCATGAATATGATGCCCCATAACGTATAATGTATAATGATCAAGTTCTCAAACATTTAATTAACTAATGTCCTCTTTATTTAATTTAATTAACATTTTATTAACATTAATTAACATTAACATTTAATTAACTAATGTCCTCTAACTACATGAAATGCAGCTCATATTGGTGCCGGTAGTGTCTGACACACAAAAAAAGGTTCTATATGGCACCAAAATGGTTCTTCATCATAATCATAGAGAAACCACTTTTGGTGCTATATAGCACCATATCTTAACATGTTCTGTATATGGTAGCGGTGCTATATAGCACCTTAGTCAAAGAACCGGTGAAGAACAGCTGAAGAACCACTGAAGCACCAAAATTGGTGATATATAGCAATTAAAAAGGTTCCCCTATGATTATGAGCCAAGAACCATTTTTGGTGCCATATAGAATCTTTTTTTTTAGAGTGCAGTGTAAAAGCAGCTTGTTTAGAAGACTTCTCAAAAGTCATTGTGCTCATACTGTATTTATATGGCAACTGTCTTGTAATAATTACTGATATATACTGGCTCACTGCATGATTAAAAATAAATATTTACTCAATACTTGTACAGTGGTTTCATTTTTAAAATAATTAATGGACAAATGCAAACACACAACCCTTCACACTATGTCTTCGCAAGAAAGTTATGGGTTCTGTTACTTGACCATTTTGAAGAAGTCACATGGACTTAAGTCTTGATATTGTCAAGAACTGCTCCGAGATTTAAGATTAAAGATCCAAACTTAGCTTTATTGAGGGTAATCCATTATCTCAATCCATGAAAAACGGTCAAAGCCACAAGACTTAAGTCTTTCATATTTGATACACAAAATGCCTCTAAGTTATCAAAAGGATCAAAACTTTGCTAAAAAAAAAAGCCTGTTGCACATAATCTACTTATATACCTTGATTATCCATGCATTGTTTTTTGTTTGTTTTTTATCTGAGTATCAAATATGATCCAGGCTTTTGAGGAAAGTTTATTTCAATCATCATTGTATTTTATTGCTTTACATGTTTTAAAACCACAGAGCTTTCATCATAAAACTAATTATTTAAATGACATCTCACTAAGGCATATTATTGGAAGATGGAGGGCCCTATTTTAACGATCTGAAACGCAAGTGTCAAAGCGCGAAGCGCAAGTAACTTTGTGGGCGGGTCTCGGCGCTGTTGCTATTTTCCCGGCGGGATAAATGGCTCTTGCGCCCGGCGCAAATCTAAAATGGGTTGGTCTGAAGTAGCTTCATTATTCATAGGTGTGGTTTGGGCGTAACTTGAATAAACCAATCACAGCGTCATCCAACATTCCCTTTAAAAGTAGGTGCGCAAGTTCCATTATGGATTGCTATTATTATGGCTTATTTACCAGGCGCACGCCAGGAGCGGTTCACAGCCAAGGAGACTGATGTTCTTGTAAGAGCAGTGAAAGACAGAGAAGTTGTGTTGTATGGGGATGGGAGAAACCCACCCAAAATAGCGTGGGTTAAACAGACGTGGGAGGAAATAGCCACAATTGTTTCATCAGCTGGCATCCCCAGGACGTCGCACCAGTGCCGCAAGCGCTACAATGACATCAGAAGACGGGGAAAGTCCAAGCTTGCCAGCATCAATCAGGCACGCCGTGTAACGGTAGGTGGATCTGCCTCTACTCAGGACCTGACGCCAGCAGAGGACATCGCGTCCACCCTCACCGATTTTTTTTCCTGGTTGACGGTCAAACCAATTTGTCAGATGTCCTTATATACATATATGCCTTGCCACTATTGGGCAAACAGGTCTGATCCTTAATTATTACAATTAGCCTGAATAATTTGTAAGCTAGATTTATGCCTATTTTTTCACATTGTCGTGGCACACCACAATGATTTCCGTCATCTCATGTGTTAATATTTTTTTAGTGTAACAATTTATGATTTGCAAAAATAACTGTTGCATCTGTGTAGATTACATGAGCAAAGTGTATGCGCGTTGTGCACGCTATACATTATGGTCAAGCATGCGCCCTTAAAATAGCATAATGAACAACGCGCAACGCGCCACTGACTTTAGACTAGGTTTTTTCTGGTCAGTGGCGCAATTGTTTAATGGAACAGCAAAATAGCACCAGGGATTGTTTGCACCGGAACACGCCTCCTTTTTTGCGCTGAACCGCCCAGGGAGCGCAAGTTCATTCACTAGTTTAGCGACGTGCTTCTGTGGAGGGAAAAGCGCGCTTTGCGCGGGTGCAAAATAGGAATGACCCATGCGTATGTGTACAAAGTCGATTGCGCTGGGTGCAAGATAGGGCCCATAGAGAGATAATCATTACAAGCTATCAGAATTTCATCTTACTTTTTGGCCATATACACAACAACATTTGCATCAAATTGCATAATTTTGCTCAGTTTGGGCCTCTGAGTACTCCCCGAGATGAACTGTGTTAACCAACTTTATAGTGTTGTAAAAGGGGGATGGGCATCAGAATAAAAAAACATCTACTTCCTCTTCCTCATCACTCCTGCTTCACTGCAGACTCACACAACATCTCTGAACCTTCTGATCTTAACAACAGATAAAATGGTAAGTTACACTTCCTCATCACTTAATACCATAGTTAGTGGTGCTTTTTTTTTTTAACTCGTCATTTTAACCAAAAAAAGAACAGAAAATAAGATGCATAAGATATCAAAGTGAAAGTGAAAATGACATGACAGCCCAGTATGGTAACCCATACTTGAAATTTGTAAAATTCGTGAAATTTCCTGTTTGCAAGGACTATACACTCTCAAGTTCAAAGTCGAGAAGAACAAATGTCTTCAAGCATGCAAAGGCTGATAAAGATAAACAAGATCATTCAGAGTTTCGCCTGAAGAATGATCTGAAGAACATCTTGAATGGAAAAAATAAATGTGTGGTTTTAATAAATGCATATCAAATTCCTGGGAATTCAGCATTAAAGGCAATCTTGAAATATTACAAAAATACGAGGGAATTAAAGCATTTGCATTCAAATTAATCTGGAAGTATGATAATAAAAAATGCAGTGATAACCAGACTGAAGGTAATAGCACTGCTTTGCCAGTGTGAGAAAAATAAAGCTGAATGTGATCGCCTGTAAGTAATCCTTTTACTTAACAGTTGCCTTCCTCACACATTTTCCTCAGTCACGTTTTATTTACCTGAGGATTTTTTCCTGTTTTAATTGCTGTAAACAAATAAAATATATAATCTGGGAAATGCATAAATTGTTATATTGTGTGCTTGATTAACTGCCAATTATTGTTAGAGAAAACTAAAGTAATCATGATACAAAAAAAATATTTTACTGATCATTTGTGATTTAAAGTATTGTCTCATTTTAGATACACACTCTACACGCTCTATATACATTTTATTCTGTCATATGGAGTGGCCATGTTTATTTTGATATTCAAAATAAACTGATATTCTTCCATTATCTTATACTTTAAAGATGTGGCATACATATGAAATATTACACATGTATTTAGCACAGATTTAGATGACGCGTAAATACATAGTTATGGGACTAGAGGTTCAGTCTGACCTTGACTGTACACAATTGTAAGGATTGATAAAAAATAAATAACAAACAACTGCCAGATCATTGATATGGTCAAGAACTGCTCCGAGATTTAAGATTAAAGATCCAAACTTAGCTTTATTGAGGGTAATCCATTATCTCAATCCATGAAAAACGGTCAAAGCCACAGGCAAATAGTTCAAACATAAAACAAGGTCCAAGACACAGGCAAATAGGGAAATCCAGGGAGATAAGCAGAATATCAAAACCAAGGAAACCAGGATAACATTCAGAAATGCAGTGTGACACTAAACAAGACTTTGCAATGAGTGAATTAACACACAGGGATTAAATAGGAAAACATAAATTAGATAATGACATAGTGAGATGATAAATGAGAGGAAGTAATCCTTGTAATTATGTCAAATTTTATTTCTCAGTTCATGACCCCTTTAAAGAAGAGGGCTGGTCTAAACGTCCATGCAATTCCTCTTTCACTCTTATCACTCCTTATCACTTAGAGATTTGAAGCAACAAACAACAAGGTCAGTCACATTAAAGGCTCATAACACACAAGTAGTGTAAGTGGGAGTAGTGGGTCTTTGTCATTTAAATTTTTTTTTTTTTGTTTGTTTTTTTTACTATGCACATTGTATTTATGAATATATTTTGTTTTTCTGTGTGTGTGCTGTGTTTTCAGAAGTTCACTGTGTTTCTGAGTGGACTCCTGCTGCTCTTTCTGCTTCCCAACTGGACAGAAAGTGTCGAAGATGACACTGTGAACATCAAAACTCTTGCCCGTATTATTAACTTCTTCGAGCAGAAGTAAGCCTGTCTCCAGTGTCTATTAAAAAATTCAAACTCAAAGTTTGCATTAAAAGTTAGCAATGAGGAAGTGTCAACAAGAGGGCTTTCCACACTCTCATTCTAAGCGATGCTTTTAACCGTGGTAGAGACCGTGGTAGGTGTGGGAGACCTGCAGGCGCTCTCTGTGAGCCCCTCGTGTTAGGGCCTAACGACTCTAAGGTCGTCCTGAAACCTAGACATGGATACGTTCTTGTCTTATTTATGTTAATAAGACGAATGACGCAGTACTCGTTCCATATCTACGTTTTCATTTCCTACCTTTATAGTCCATTCAGGAAAAACTTGATAGCAGTCGGCAATATATAAATCATAAATCTAGAAACAATGTGAAACATTAATGTGTGGATACCCATGAATTAATTGTTAACCCTGGGTAAATTATGAGTGTGAAACATGAAGTGATAACCTATGCAGGTGTCAAACTCGTCTTTAGAATGACCCAGAGTTAACTATTTCAAGTGTGAAAAGCCCTATTGATGAGGTAGAAGAGAAATTCGAAGTTGGTTAACTACTCATTGATAAAAAAAATATTAATAATAATTAATCACCTTAAACAATATTAACAGCTACAAGAGAGTCGATAAAGATGGACATCCCCGTCAGTACGCTACCGCCATTAATGTGCCAAAGGATCAGTGTCAACAGAACTTCTTTCCTACACAAAACAACTTCCTGTCTCAGGAGAATGCTCTGAATGTGAAAAATGACATTAATGATGAAACAAATGCACTCTACCAAGGTGCAGAGCTCATCGCTGCAGGAACTAGGCAAATGAAGAAATACAAGATGCATTCAGAGTCTCTCCTGCTGAATCCTGCTAACAACTCACCCATGAGCAGACTTCTGAATAAAAGAAAAGACGGCTGCTCTGTTTTCTACACCTTTGAATCTCCCTGTGTTGACACGTGTCTGAATGCGACAAGCAGTCACAATATATTAGATGCTCTGAAGAACTGGAAAGCACATGATGGAATTAAAGCTTTTGTCTTCAAGAATATCTGGAAGTATGACACTGAAAAAGATCTTCAGACCAAGTTTAAGCAGATTGTGGCTCATGTTCCTCTCTTCCGCTGTGTGAGTGAGAATCAGTGTTATGCTTGTAAAGGAGAAGGAAACACTCCCATAGACTCACGCTGTCTGCCTCCTCCAAAAAAGATAATTAGTGAACTGTAAAACTACAGGTCTTTCCTTTTCTATATGATTCTGTATTAAGATCTAGGGTACTATTGTTTTAAAATTCAACATGCATAGATTAACTAGAAAAATTTATTAAAATATAACCTTGCTGTGGCAATCTTTTTTGCAAAAATTATGCTCTATTGTGTTAGAAAATAACGTACCTCCTAACCAAACTAATATCGTTAAAGTAATATAAAATCGTATTTGCTGAAGCTACCGTGCCATTTACCTTGTTTTTAAAGTGCTGCAGCTAATGATTTGAAGTGTCTGAATTTAAAACCAGAATATAGGGCCTCATATAATGAGACAAATTCGGTTGGACAACATATCAATAAAATGTATGAATTAAACAAATCGTTCCTGGAATTTTTTTTTGCTATAAAATAGTTTAAACTACAAAAAAAAAGTGCCCTAAAAAAATGCAGCCTTGAAATTGCAGCCTCCGGTATTGCGGAATTACCGACTTGTAACTGGTCTTAACTTATGCATTTGAAAGCACTTGAAGCACTGAAAAAGAAAAAGCTACATAGTGCACCTTTAACAAACTCACAGCCTTGAGCAGACTTCTGAATAAAAGAAAAGACGGCTGCTCTGTTTTCTACACCTTTGAATCTCCCTGTGTTGACACGTGTCTGGATGCGACTGGCCGTCACAACATTATAGAAGCTCTTTATTGGTGAGGGAGTCTTGGCTCCATCTTCCCTGCTGAATAAAAACAGCTAAAACCAGCCTAGGCTGGTTGGCTAATAGTTGGTTTAAGCTTTAAGTAGCTGGTGTTCCGCTGGTTTTAGCTGGTCTTTTAGCTGGTCTCCCAGCTTGACCATCTTAAACCAGCCAACCATCTTAGGCTGGTTTTAGCAGCAGGGTTGTGTGGCAGCTTGTAAAGGTGAAGGAAACACTATGGAGTCAAAATAGGGCCACATATATCTGCAAAATAACACAATGTTTTGCAAACAAAAAATATGTTTTGCAAAAAAAAAAAGTTTTGCAAAAAAAAAAAAAAATTTGGCAAAAAAAAAATAGAATATTGAGAAAAAAATGCTTTTTTGCAAGTAAAAAAATAATAATTGCAAAAGAAAAGTTACCACTGAGAGAAAAAATAAAGTTTAGCAAAGTAAAACTTGCAGCATTGACTTTGCAACACCTTTGCGCCGCTCCTTTAAATCCGCGTTTCCGTCATCCGTGCCTCTGCGGCGCAAGCTTTCCTTTGCGCTTCATTTTTCTTTGCGCCTCGCTTTGTGTCCCTGATTTGACGTGGGGGAGGGGTCAAGAGGTTGGGGTGTGTACATGGGTGTGTACAAGGGACGAAGGCGCGTCCTTCTCGTTACGTCAATCAATACAATCTGACTTAAATTTGGCCACTCGCCCTTGAGGCTGAGCAACTGTGCTGATCTCTCGCTGTCTCAATTAATTTGCCCAATCTCATTCACTTTCTATGCAGAGGATGATCCATCGATGTCTAGCATTCTGGTGTAAGGGTTATAAATACCCATGTTGCATGCATGCAGCTCTCAGCTATGTTAACTAACCAAACTACATCAGGAATCATTTCTTGAATCTGTCTGACACATCATCAGTGTTGGGGTAAAGTGTTACAAGTAGAGCTGTCAATTTAACTCATTAATTTAAAAAAAAACACATGATTAAAAAAATGTATGCAATTAATCATGCCCAATATATTCTTGTGTTCAAAGACAGCTAGATGATATGCAGCAGAATGACACGAGATCCATACGGTCTGGGGCTCGCGCTGATGACGTAACGAGAAGGACGCGCCTTCGTCCCTTGTACACACCCCAACCTCTTGACCCCTCCCCCACGTCAAATCCAACACAAGGCTTGTTCGACTTCACCCAGCGATGCGCAGACCGATCGGCGGCTGACTTGAAGCAGTGCATGCCGGTTAGAAATTTTGTCCGACTTGAGGCAGCGCCGACGCCACGTGACAGTGACGTATGTCAACAAAGTGCCGCGAGAGCGATTCGAGAGCAGCCGGCGATTACAGCCGGTGCAGTTTCTCCAGAGCGACTGCATGAGGCTGCAGGGGCTCTGATGACGACACAGCCGTTCCACGATTGGCCAGATTCACCGCATGACAGCGATCACGTGTGTTTCGTGTTTATTCTAAAACCTTCAGCTCCACTAATGCGCAAAAATCTGTTTTTTATAACAGTAAAACCTCCTTTCATGTAGTCGCGATATTATATTGTCATGTTTATCAAAATATAACTGATTAAAAACATAGACCCCACTTCATTGATAGTGTAGGCTTATATGTTGAACTTTATTCTTGTAAAAACACACGCTGTATTAAGCAGTTCATAAAGTATAACATGACAATAATGTATCTGAAACATCTGTGTATTGCCAAATATTGCATTTATTTCACTTCAGCTGATAAAGTGTGCAAACACAGCGCGAGCGTCACCGCGGGAAGCAGAAAGTGTCCGACTTCACATCTGTGTTTGCAGCTCCTCACCGCCTGCACGCGGCTACTCTCGCCGATCAGTTTCATCCAGCCGCAGCCGATGTCGAACACACCTACAGTCTCACTCCCACTCGTCACATATTGACGCTTGGTCAGGACCCCTCGTCGTCACTTTTTTACGTACAGGGTACCCCTTGAAAGGCATTTTTCGACGTTAAGGGTACTGCAGTGATTCCAATGAGACACCTTTGGCGTCATACACAGACGTGTTGGGCATGTGAATGTTATCATGATGTAACTATTTATTGGGTTATAATTTTTCCATTATGACATGTTGGAGTATGATTCTCAATTTAATCAGCCAGCATTATTTTATTTACATTTATTGATTTGTATTTACGCTATTCAGACACGTTTGAAAGTAGCCCAACCCCGCCCCTTAACCTACCCATTTGCGTTATATGATATAGAATATAACAGACAATATGCACACTTTACTGAAAAATGTCAAGTATTCCAACTGTTCCGAGGCAAACGATTGATTTGTGTGAAGAAAAGACCCAAAAGCGATCTGCGTTTCCATCCGCACCGCGGCGTCATAATGAAGACGCTACAGGCACGGCCATACCCCTCGGCGTCAGTCTATAGACGAACTGGGAACTCCATTGCTTTCAATGGGAAACCTTTGCCGGTATTCTATCGGTATGAACTCTCGCTGAAGAAGTCTCATTCAGAATACATCGCGATGTTTGGCATCAGTGCACGTGGGCCACATGTTGGTGAGTAGCCATGAATGTTTGATATAAAGTATTTTCTGTCGTTATTGATCAGATTATGTTCAGTCACTGCATTATATCTTTCATTTCCACTCAGCCTTCGCTTTTCTTTGCTTTCTAAATCAACACACCTTGCTAATAGGGCGATTAAACACTGTCACGTGACGTGCTATAGACCTTTTAAACAGTTATTCATATTTAATAATAACAACTAGTGTAGTTCCAAAGTGGCATTTGTAGTAGAAGCATAATAAAAACAACACTTGCCATGCTTTTAGCTGTAACCTTAGTTGTAATGTGATGTTTGTTGTAAATAGACAGTAACCACAACACTTACCATGCTTTTAATGCCTTTTAATGTAAAATCCAAATATTGTGATGTAAATAGTACTTTGTCCTGTATATAATGTATGTGTTATATATTATGACTTTTTCTCTTTTTTTTTTTTAACCTGAAAAGACCAAAAGGGCCTTCTGGACTCAGTCAGTCCATTCTTGTTCATGGAAAAGTAATGGAGAAGACCGAAAGCAGCTACAGCAAATATTTGCAATGGTAAGTATGTGTTGGTTTGAACTCTTTATCAAGCATTTGTTGTTTCTTAAACATATTCTTACAAACCCCATGGCTCAATCAGTGAGAACATATTCTCAAAGTCTTAATAATTCACAAGATTTAACAAGCTGTCAAATTCATATGATACTCGTACATGTTTGTACAAATACTCGTACATAATCCTGCAGCTTTTACTCCGACTCCTGCCATTGGCTACAGCCTCAATTCCTGTACATATTTATCATGATTTTTGTAAATCAGTTGCGCCCCTTCTTGGAAAGCAGTCCCAGAAAGAAAAGTTTATATTAGGTCCAATGTATTCTTTAAAATGATTACAAATTGGGCCATTGGGGAGGTCTCTTCACACCTCATGACCTACCTCTGTTTGCAAGAGTGGAAATGCTCACATAACATCAGATATTCTATTATTTTGTCATCAGTTGCACTGCTGATAACGTCCCGTTTGCATGTAAATAATTTACGTGATCAAAAGATCAAGTAAATAATCAACATTTTTAAACAAATTCATATGTGCTATTAAAAATATACTTTTAGTAATGGAAATGCACACCTATCAGTGAACTTGTTTCATAAATGTATTTAACATTTAATTATGCAACACTTTTTAAAGAAAGAAACAGTTATGTAGGAAATCACAACTTACATGCAATGTAATGAAATTTCCTTTCTTTCCTTTCATTTTGCAGGATTACTTGCAGATTACTTTTATGAGCCAACCCTCACAAGAGCTACTAGTTGTAGCGAATCTTGCCGTAATCAGGTAAATAATATTTTTAGTATATCAGTATTTACTCATGAAATGCTCCCCTGAATCGTATGTAAATTCATTTTATTGTAATTGTCTTAATTTATATGTTTCAAAAACAATAGTAATTGCACATAGAGTAAGTGAGACTTTCTTGTTTTACAGCAGAGAAGAAAGACCAGACCCTTATATTGAAGCAAGCTAATCGAATAAGTCCTTTGTTTAGGGTGAGGAAGGAACATGGCCATCTTGTGCCCAAAGACGACAGAAAAGTGCGCAAGTCCATTGGTATGTCTTGTATTGATGTATTGTCTTGCTTTAATATGTAGTACAGAATTTGATGTTGATCTCTCAAAGAACAGCTGTGATCATTCTTTCTATACTCTGATAAAATACACACCATTATTCATGTCTAAATCTTTTTATAACTCCTAAAATGAGCAAATTAGGTTCTGTATCTTGGATTTATCTAAAATGGTAAATATTTGTTTCCCTTTTTGATACAATTATTATTAAAATGATTGCCTTTTAGCATAAAGGCTGGAACACTTTTGGCCTTCAATTCTTAAAAATGGCACCGTCTGTT
Source organism: Gobio gobio (assembly GCF_949357685.1). Classification (NCBI taxonomy): domain Eukaryota; kingdom Metazoa; phylum Chordata; class Actinopteri; order Cypriniformes; family Gobionidae; genus Gobio; species Gobio gobio. The sequence goes on from NC_137114.1 coordinate 44,843,191, forward strand.
TGTCTTATATAAAAGCAGACATGTATTGAAGGGTTAAAAAAGCATTTAGTTGGTATAAACTCCAGGTATTTCTCTATTGTTTTGTAGACCATGGGTGGTTCTGTGTAGCTTTGGAAGATAATGAGTTGTGGCATATATTAGGAATCAAATAGTAAATGTTCTTTGAATTATGTGAAATATCTGGTTAGTTTTTTGGCTTGAAACAAGGCTTTATACTCCACAGACTAAAACACATTGCATTTGTGTTTTAAGATGGATAGCAAGAGAAGGCACACACTTCAGAAGATTCTACAGGAAAAGACTAATGTGCAGCCAAGGAGGAATACAAGAGGCAAAAACTCCAGTCTCTGAGAACTATGCATGGCCATGGGTGCTTCATAAGCATGGTAAGTCTTGTGCCTCTGTACCTATTGTATTGCCGTATTTTAACAATTTTACATTGTGCAGGCTATCACAAGTGATGCTCTTGAAACAAGTGACAGAAGAGTATGTTGTATTAAAAGAAATCTAGCATCACTGGCAAAGGCTATGAAGAGACCATGCCTTTCTAAAATATATTTTTAAAGATCTGCTGTTTAAAAGGTTGCTGTTGATATGGGTAAAATATTTTTTGTCAGTACTTGGCTAATATTATGTGCTGCAATATTATATACATAATGCTTCAATGTGTATATTATATAATGTACAGACTGCGGCTTTGTAAATTTAAATTAGGAATGGGCAACTCTGGGCCTTTTGAAATGGAGAGTTTACCTCCAAGACTAATCGAGCATGCCTGGAATTTGTAACTAAAGTCTTCAGGTTTACTTATAGATAATTATAGGCAGGTGGGTTTGAGGTTGGAGCTAAATCTGCAGGACAATGGATGCTGAGGCCCAGAGTAGCCAACCACTGCTTAAATCATGCAGAACATATGCTAACCTGACTACATTAAACTTAATTTGAATTGTGTTTTTTCTTTTACTTTTAGACCAGGACTGGAGAATGCCTGACAATGGGATGTTACAACTTCTTCCTCTGGTTGAGAAAAGGCTACACCACATCAGTGACCACATCATCTGTTTATCAATTATACACTGTAGGGTACAAGTGGGCAAACTGTTTAGAAGAAGAAGAACAGGATAGAACATGAACATGATAGAGGGAAGAGCAAGAAACCAGTCTAGCTGTGATAATGAATCATTATTTTTCAACACAATATCAAATCTGTTTTCTGTATCATAGTTGACTGGATGGGATTCTGTGGCACTCATTTGTGTGGCTTCAGCAGCTGTGAATGGATTAATATGATCTTAATGTATTTTTGAAGACCCATTTTTATTTATCTTGAATCTAATTTTTCTTTATGCTACTTTATCAACTGTATACTGTATCCTCCAATAAAGAGTTGAGTGATAAAGTATGGTGAATATTGTGTATGGTGTTTTTAAAGTAAATACACATTTTATGAGTTAATTTAGGTTATCTAAGTAATTAACAATATTATTTTACTTGAAACATAAACATTTTTCATCTGGTTATATTATATTTGGTACAACAATGCACCAAAAAGTTGCATATATTTGCATGCTGTGACAATACGCCAGTTTTCAGTGAAATAAAGGGAAGGATTTCAAACACGTCAAGCTTAACTGACGATGATCCATGTTGATAAATCTGGTACATCTACTACTGCAATAAAAATTAAAGCATGCACATTACCGATGTCAGGTACGTGAAAATACATGAAATTTTGGCAATGTCTCTTTTGTTATTTTACTTAATGGTGCATTGTCCTATATTTAATAATAATAGTGAAGTGTAAATCTAAATAGTTTTTGTTTACACTGGAAACTGGATAATGGCAAGTTGTTCATCCATTATATTTGTGGGTGTTTATCCATAAAAGAAAATAAATATTAATAATTATATTACATTTCTTTCAAATATTTCTGTATTTCATCAGATGGTCTCACAATACCCATAAAAACCTAATACAAGCATGATGTTAGAATAGAAAAGAGAAAATACTCTGATATTTAAATGTGACTCAAAGTTTGTTGTCCATGATGAGGAAAATAGATCTGTGTATGTTGTACTGCCCTTCCGCCCTCAGGGACCCAGTAGAGGCCCCTGGAAGAGCAAAAAAAAAGCACATTTCAAATGGCTGTTACTCAAAGTCTGGTTAGCGTATCACAGAGAAAATTGGCAGGACAACTGCTTATGCTATGTTTACTAAATAATGTTGGGCACAGTTTTCAGACAGATATGGAAAGCTGGCATAAAGGTTTTCTAAAAGTGCTCACAGTAAAATATCAAATTTCAGCCTGCCCCTCATATATGTCATAAAGGTTTACACAATGAACATATTTAGATATCCAGTTGTCCATTAAAGATGTCATTTACTTAACATTTATTGTCTCATTATTAAACGTTTTAAACTACATTACCCATATACCTTTGTCAGTGTATCAATGCAATGGGAAACATGGCGCTGTAGTTCATTGAAGTGTGCAGAAATGCTTAGGGTTAGGGTTGGGATCTCGGTAAAGGAGTAATTTCTCACAACATAGCGACACTTTATAGTTAACTTAACGTATTACTAACGTAACAATAACACCAAAACATACTTTGTAACATGAAACGCCGTTTTATATCGGTTAAAAGATAGTCCAATCACAGCGAGTTCTGCGATAAAGTCTTAGCCAATGACAACGCAGCAGAACAGAGGCGTCACACTTACTTGTCCATTTATGGAAAATGATGACAGATCTCATCCGGTTCCAACTGAAGGGATATCCTTAAATATTTAATATTTAGGCTGCTAAATATTTATTTCTTCTAATTAATTAATACAACTCACATTTTAAAACAAAAATCTCCCTTGTGTGGTTAAACTGATGCATAGATATATATGGAAGAGAAACCTTTCTCTCTCTCTCTATATATATATATATGTGTGTGTGTGTATTTATATATATATATATATATATATATATATATATATATATATATATATATATATATAAATCGAATCACTTCTTTATGCCATCGTTCACCATCTGAACTCTTGGAATTAAAATAAATGTAACAAAAGCATAATGAATGCACACAATTTTGTAAGCATATTCCAATATTTAATGTCAAACAGTTTAAATACAAATGTAGCGGCCAAACTACTGCACAACAGTATAAAATAACCATGCTGCGGTACAAATAAAAGAAATGAGGTTAAACTTTATCTGAAAATATATTGATTTCTTGCCTTTAAGAAATAAATAGGCAAAAACATTAAGAACATTTTACATTCTCAACTTTAAAACTATATAAACTATATCCTTGTGATTATTGTTCACTTCTATTGTAACCAAATGAAAGGCCAATTCAAATAGTTAATGATTATTATAAATGTTAACCATTTTCAGTAAGAAAATGCTTTAATAAAATACATTCATGTTACATTTACATTAGCAAGGTAGTGATATAATGATACCATATATTTAGTTATGGTGGACATTTACTATAGTGAATACTATACCACTGTAATAAAAGGTTTAATGAATACATATTGATTTCAAAAGGTGCTCACTCTCACTATCTTCATTTGTTCAAACAAACACTGTTATACAAATGCATATATATGCAAATATACAAATGCAGATATTGGAATATAGCATCATGAAGTCGATGGCAATAAATATGTCCTTTACTAAAACTCCTGATGAGCACTGATGCTTTTTTGATAAAGGCATAAGCAGACATCAAGTACAGTTTATGAATATTGGTTCTGCATATATCAAAGAGATCATGAGGAGGAGTGGTACTCCACGTGAAGACTTTGAGAAACTGTGACATAGCAAAGGGTGCGCCTCAGTGGACATATCCTACGCATGCCCAAACAACAACATCCCAAAACAGTTATGAAGTGGACACCACCAGGAAGACGCAGGAGACAGGGAAGACCAAGGAAGACATGAGACAGATGTTTCGTGAAGACCTGAAGAATGCAGGTGTTCCATGAGAAGATGTGAAGAACGTGGCCACAGATCGAATATGTTGGAGGACACATGTTGCCCAGTGTGCCCAGGACAGGACAGGACATGATGATGATGATGATGTTGTCCCTTTACATAACTGTAGGATTTCCTTCTGTAAAAAGTGTTGCATAATTAAATGTTAAATACATTTATGAAACAAGTTCACTGATAGGTGTGCATTTCCATTATTAAAAGTATATTTTTAATAGCACATATGAATTTGTTTAAAAATGTTGATTATTTACTTGATCTTTTGATCACGTAAATTATTTACATGCAAACGGGACGTTATCAGCAGTGCAACTGATGACAAAATAATTGAATATCTGATGTTATGTGCATTTCCACTCTTGCAAACAGAGGTAGGTCATGAGGTGTGAAGAGACCTCCCCAATGGCCCAATTTGTAATCATTTTAAAGAATACATTGGACCTAATATAAACTTTTCTTTCTGGGACTGCTTTCCAAGAAGGGGCGCAACTGATTTACAAAAATCATGATAAATATGTACAGGAATTGAGGCTGTAGCCAATGGCAGGAGTCGGAGTAAAAGCTGCAGGATTATGTATGAGTATTTGTACAAACATGTACGAGTATCATATGAATTTGACAGCTTGTTAAATCTTGTGAATTATTAAGACTTTGAGAATATGTTCTCACTGATTGAGCCATGGGGTTTGTAAGAATATGTTTAAGAAACAACAAATGCTTGATAAAGAGTTCAAACCAACACATACTTACCATTGCAAATATTTGCTGTAGCTGCTTTCGGTCTTCTCCATTACTTTTCCATGAACAAGAATGGACTGACTGAGTCCAGAAGGCCCTTTTGGTCTTTTCAGGTAAAAAAAAAAAAAGAGAAAAAGTCATAATATATAACACATACATTATATACAGGACAAAGTACTATTTACATCACAATATTTGGATTTTACATTAAAAGGCATTAAAAGCATGGTAAGTGTTGTGGTTACTGTCTATTTACAACAAACATCACATTACAACTAAGGTTACAGCTAAAAGCATGGCAAGTGTTGTTTTTATTGTGCTTCTACTACAAATGGCACGTTGGAACTACACTAGTTGTTATTATTAAACATGAATAACTGTTTAAAAGGTCTATAGCACGTCACGTGACAGTGTTTAATCGCCCTATTAGCAAGGTGTGTTGATTTAGAAAGCAAAGAAAAGCGAAGGCTGAGTGGAAATGAAAGATATAATGCAGTGACTGAACTTAATCTGATCAATAACGACAAAAAATACTTTATATCAAACATTCATGGCTACTCACCAACATGTGGCCCACGTGCACTGATGCCAAACATCGCGATGTATTCTGAATGAGACTTCTTCAGCGAGAGTTCATACCGATAGAATACCGGCATAGGTTTCCCATTGAAAGCAATGGAGTTCCCAGTTCGTCTATAGACTGACGCCGAGGGGTATGGCCGTGCCTGTAGCGTCTTCATTATGACGCCGCGGTGCGGATGGAAACGCAGATCGCTTTTGGGTCTTTTCTTCACACAAATCAATCGTTTGCCTCGGAACAGTTGGAATACTTGACATTTTTCAGTAAAGTGTGCATATTGTCTGTTATATTCTATATCATATAACGCAAATGGGTAGGTTAAGGGGCGGGGTTGGGCTACTTTCAAACGTGTCTGAATAGCGTAAATACAAATCAATAAATGTAAATAAAATAATGCTGGCTGATTAAATTGAGAATCATACTCCAACATGTCATAATGGAAAAATTATAACCCAATAAATAGTTACATCATGATAACATTCACATGCCCAACACGTCTGTGTATGACGCCAAAGGTGTCTCATTGGAATCACTGCAGTACCCTTAACGTCGAAAAATGCCTTTCAAGGGGTACCCTGTACGTAAAAAAGTGACGACGAGGGGTCCTGACCAAGCGTCAATATGTGACGAGTGGGAGTGAGACTGTGTTGACATATCCTGTGTTGGAATTTACTTGTTAATAAAGTAATGTGATAAAATGTCAACCCTGTTGTCTGTTTTTGTATTTTGCTTAATATATTTATGTTTTTAGTCATTTTTGTCTTTTGGGACAGTGAGAAATAAACAATTGTTACTACAATTTAAAATATTTAATTGGACCAACCACACAGTTTCACTGTAAAACATTTCTCCAATTCAAAATTTTCTAGTGACTGATCACATCTAAATTTTTTAGTTGGCCAAATTGAAAAATTTAGATGTGATCGGTAGAAAATTTTTAATTGGAGAGGCCTGACATTTTTTACAGTATTGGTCAATTACATTTTTCCATTGGCTCAACATATTATTTCTAATTGAGCCCATGTTAACAGACTGTTGCCACAATGGATCAAATTAAATTCACAGAAATTCAATTTGGCCAATTGAAAATTTTAGATGTGACCAGTCACTAGAAAATTTTGAGTTGGGAAGATTATAAATTTTTTACAGTGTAAAGTTCAGCTACATTTTACATTGTCACTTCATAGAGTAGGCGATTTCTCATTACAGTATTTCACTGATGCCGGAGAGAAGTAAATATGAAAAGATATGATGAAATGAAATGAGAGCTCTGGTCTGTTTGTTCAATACAAGGAAATTGATAAATAGTGTTTTACAGGAAAACCAGCCAGAGAAACAAAAGCATATTTAATGTAAGATGATAGATACTGTAAGATCAACACTGCTTTATTAAATGTGCAGACTGAGGGGAACAGGATCCAGAGAGGTGAGTATAAAGTATTTTTTTCATTGTCACTCCCACATTAAAATGTAGAGTATTAAGTAATATTAAAATGCAATGCATACGACTTTGACAGTAATGTAGCATCACTGTCATCATGCCCTCTGACACACGGCACCAGACACTTCATCGACTTAACATGTTGTGTAGGAAGAATTTTTCAGTTTCTGCTCTTTCTCAGACTGGCAGCTTTTCATTTTGTGGTGAACTGCCACTTTAAATTACATTAGCTAATCATAAAAAAGTATGTTATGTGTGGATTTGAAGTCCAAGGCAGAGGCGGTGTTAGTGGTGGGCTATTGGGGCTTAAGCCTTGAATGTTTTGTTACTGAACAATTAATTAGAAAAATAATTGTGAATTTGATTACAGCTATGGTAATTACCTAATTGTGAAAAGTGCACTGTAGGAAACACGTGAAATCTACATTAATTTACTGTGTTTGTGCAATGGAAATTACTGTTCAGTCAAAACGGATTCAGTCAAAAATTGCAGTAATGAAAGAAGTACTGTGAGAGACAGTAGAAAATCACTAACTTCCAATGTACTGTAACACAATAACTAATTATGTACAGTAAAAAATCACAGTAATTACCAATTAGATTGACTTCAATTACATTTTCACTCTGAACAGAGAATACAGAAGAAAATGTATTTAATAAAACTTCAAAAAATAAAAAAAAATCCCCATAAAGTCACAGGGGTTTTATTTTATTATTTTTTCAACACATCTTTAGCAATAAGTGCAGAATGAATAATGGAGCTTATTATAATGATGAACTGTTTAACTGTGTGACTGTCGTATTCAAATCATGCAATAAGCATTACTTATTTATTTATTTGGGCTGAAACAATATAACTAAACAGCACTTAAACATTAATGCTGATAGTGGTTAGCACACTGACATATAGTGTAACCATGCATCCGGTAACCTGAGTTTGATTCCTGCCTCGATATCCCTTGCTGATCCCATTCCCCTCTCTCCACTCCATGCTTTCCTGTGTCACATGTCTGTCCTGTCTCGTTGAGCACATGTGGTGTTTTGTTATTTTGGGCCAAGTGCTCCTGTCTGCAGTCTTGACCCCACCCTTCTTGTCATCTAATTAGTGATTAATTTGCCCCACCTGTTGTTCTTGTTACCTGCCTTGTTTGTCTCCTATTTAATCTCCTTCCGTTTTCTGTCCTGTTCTGGTAGGTTGTCTATGTCACATTGTCTGCTTCCCGTTCCTGACTTCTGGTTCGTGTTCTTGGTTTGTTTTTGTATTATGTTTGATTTTCCCCCTTGTGGGTTTTTGTTTTGTGTTCTGTTTATTTTGTTAATAAATTCCACCATTCTCTGCAATTGAGTCCTCGAGTTGCTCCAGTTTTTCCTTGGTTAAAACCAAGGGGGTAGCTCAGCCCCCGGAAAGCGTACCACCCATAGGCGTGGCCATTGCTAACCAAGCCATCACCTGTTGTTAGCATCCCATTGACTCCCATTCATTTTGGCCTCACTTTGACAGTGAATATCTTTACATCTGAGGCTTTTAAAGACTCTATTCATCCATTGTTTATATCTATAAAAGGCTCCATTACCTTGTATCTTACACTATCGCCCCGTTGAAGCTGTTTTTGTAAAATATAGGCTAACGATTGTGTCATAACCACGCGACCGTGTCGTGCTGTTGAGCAAATTACCATATAGACCCGAGGAGAAGCTCGTAGGCAATCTTTTACTGTCTATGAGGCAATCAGCAAACTGTCGTGGAGGCATAAACGCAGATAGAGATGTTGCAGATCCTGCTTCATTCATCAAAAGTTGCTCCTGCTCATCCTCTCTGTCTCTGCAAGATTCAGTGATTCAGATTTTATGTTGCACAATTACTAGAAGACTTGCCACTGTCGGACAGGCTGATCACGTCACATCTACATCGTCAAGCTCAGTCTGAGGCTGCGCAGTTCGCTCAGCCATCAGGAAGTGAGTACTTCTACCTGACTTAAATTCTCCCCGTTGAAGTCTATGGAGTCGCTCTGTCCATTTCTTTTACTGTCTATGGTTAAAACTTAACATCCTGTCCATCGCTACACTGTCCTGTCTAATAAGCAAAACAATTAAATAAATAAATAAAAGCAGAACTTGCAAATTAGTGAGTTTTACTGTACAGTTGCATGGTTGCTACTGTAAATTAAACAGCGAAAGTATGGTTATTTCTTCTACAGTAAGTTACTTGTCACTTGCTGCCAGTTAATTGCTGTGAATTTCACTGTCAGTTTCTTACAGTGCAATATATGTAGAATGTAGAACTAGATATGATGCACAACAGCTGTTCCTTTCATCACTGACTGAATGCGTGTTCAGGTTTGATAAATGTATTTATAAGGGGAATTCAGAAACCCTTGTTATTAGCGACACCGGTGGCAATTAAGTGAACTGCAGCCAGCAACTTTTTGCTTGTGCTCGCACTCCTGCACACGTAACAATAGACTAAACGTGATTTAACCCTTTGAGTGGTACGGTCTCATCAGAGCCGTTGAAAAAAATGACACATTAACATACTGCAGTATGATTATTGACATAAACATACTGACATGCTTTTTGGTAACCGTTTACAATAAAGGTGCATTCACGCCACCTCGTAATTATGAGATCCTATCTTGTAAAAAGTGTTCACGTCCTTGTAGAGCTTGTAATTACAGTTTGTAGGCTGGGAATTTTCTGATAGTTACGGCTTGTACCACGTGACCGCTGCACCTCATGCAGAAGCAGAGAAAAAAAGCAGCACTTCCAGCAGTAAAACGTAAATAAGCAGTTATTTCGTAATATTTGAAAATTTGTGTAATTAACTTTTGCCAATGTAAACACATTTTTTCATGCAAAAGTAATGTGAACATAAAAGATATGCAACGCGGAGTTAGATATCTAGGCTCTTCTTTTAATAACAAAATTTAACTTGTAATGACAATTTAAATAGTCACCTGACTGACAGATTATATATCCACTTACCAAAATAAAAAATGGTAATCATTAATACTTTATGGAAAAAAAATATTTAGAGGTATAATACCTCTCTATTTTCACAAGACTAGTGAAATGGTCCTAACATTTTCTCAAACAAGTCAAATTTGTGTATGCTGTTTTGGAAGAAAAATACCTTGATGGACAAAGGACTCGTCTGGTAATCTCATAACACTAAACATGTTGTACAGTAGGCAACTGGGTATTTTTGAAAATTAAAAAAACTGCAGTAACACAGTTGACCCCACGGAATAATAGTTGGCACTATTTGAGAGGATTGCCATTTGTAGTGGTGTCCGAAATTATTGTGGACGTTATTGAGTGCACTCATTCAATCCCACAATGCACCACAATAACGAGTGTACTGATGTACGCTTAACGGCTAGAGAATACTCATAATGTACTGTGATAGCACGCGCTGAATGAATTCCCATGTCCCGCGTCATCAATTCATCCATTTTCCAAAACGCACTGGTCCATAATATCATACAGGTATAAATTCCTTTTTAATTGATTATTCAATTGTTTAATTAAGGTTTATTCATGCTAGTTTCACAGTCGAGTTCACAGCCTTGCAAAGTATACTTCTTTTGACTCATATGCATACACAGGCGTTTGACGCATGCACAGTTTTGAGCAAACTCTTGCCACAAGTTACAATCCATGTAAATACTTTAAAAAAATTTCCATGTAAAAAATTTTAGCGCATGTGCTACCTGCACGTGCAAAGTACGCGGTTACAAAATATGCAACATGGAAGTCTAGAACCATTGAGCACATGGAATGTTTAGAAATATATTTTCATAAACACAAAAGTTTTTGTAAAATTTTGTTGTTAAAATTATGTAACACTGAGGACAGTCAATTAATCCACTCTTGACACAGGTTTTCTTTTTTAACTAATATTTTGGAAAAGAGAGAGGACCCATTTGTCTTTCATCCGTGTGCTTCAAGATAAAATGACATCACACTATACAAATTATGTGAGATTTTGACAATCCATTTCTTTTTGAAGGGGGTTTTCCTAGTGGGTAATTTAGTTGACAATGGTTTTTCAGATACACATAAAATAAATTACATCACAATAAACCTGTATTATTTTTGAAGAGTACAACCTAATGTCTTGATTATCTAATCTAACTGAAGGTAAAAACAATGAAATATATTATATTTTAATGAATAATTTATGTTTGAGATTTTTTTCATGCTTAAATGCAGATTAGAATGAGCAACTTTACAAAATCGGACAGTTTAATACCAGGGTTCTATGTGATATGTACCTCATTTTTGAACAAAAGATCTGGGTTTTTCCACATGTACTATGAAAATGTGCTTAGTTAAAAAAAAAAAAAAAAAAAATTCAAAGTGACAAAAACCCACTAACACTACTTGTGTGTTATGAGCACTAGCCCTCCATGTTGTTTGTTGCTTCAAAACTCTTAAGTGATAAGGAGTGATACGATTGAAGTGGAAGAAGAAGTGGATGGGAATTAATATTTTAGTCTAGACCAGCCATCTTCTTTAAAAGACTAAAAGAAAACTGTAATAATCACTGACTTTTACAATCTTGAATAATGGCATTTGCATTTTTTGTTTGCATGGCTCTTAGAAAGAATCAGTTATGGATAAGAAAAAAAACAGCAACATATTATTGGTTTTAATAAATATCTGCATAAACATTTAAGTATGTTTGCCTATTTCTTTGAAATTTAAATCAATATGGCACTCTGCAATGCATTACTTGTAGCTAAAGCTGACCCGATGTCCGTATCGTTGAAGTAGTTTCAAATTAAGTCAAATAGGAATATGCTTTGAATCTGTTTGCAATTCCGCCTGAATCTTTCGAAAAGTTAAATTAGGGAATGCATCATTTGGAACGTTTTACTCTGAGAAAGTTTACAACACAAATAACAAAAAAGCTGATGAAAAAAGGGAGGAAGAGGATATTTACCTACAGTAAATTGAAACCAAACCTGAAAACCCATCCTATCATTTATCAGATATGACAATGGTCTTTTTTGTTTAGTTTGACATATGCACGTGGAACCCGCCAACGGCCCTATACTTCAGGTAAAACTTGTTTCCAATTAAAGGAAACACATTGGCTGCATCCGAAAGCTTAGGCAGCATTTGCACATGAAGGCACCTCACAATTTCTGTGTGGGCTACATAATCTAGGAAACACTGGGGTACAGTTTATTACTTATTTGTTTGTTTGTTTGTTTTTGTATGTTTTTTTTTGTTCCCGCTGTCTTCCCTCATTTTCATATAATATGTTTTCAATCAATCAATTGCATTCATTGCATATTTAAAAACAACACATATTTGGTTTTAATTTCAATACTCTAAAAAATTGGCATGGATTTGATCCTATGGGAAAAAAATCTATTGAAGAAATGAGTAGAGAACATCCCAGACTTCACAACTATCCTGGAATGGTGAGTTTAGTGATGTTCATTGAAGGGAAGGGGTGTATTATTTTGGAAAAAAATTTTTGGCTGTGTCTAAGTGCATATGAAATTAGACCCACACACACATGGTATATGAAAACGGTTTCTTTTTCTGTAAACTTGTTTTTCAAAGATGATCATGAAGAAATGGCATTTAAAACCCTTCCTGCTATACCTCACAAATGGAAAAATGGTGTGTCCAACATATGCTGAAATGAAGTGCAGCTTAAAAGACATTCAGCCTGTAAGTAAAAGCAACACTATCAAATTAGCTTTAGGAATTCAGAAACCCTTAGAATTCACTTAACGGCCACCGGTGTCACTAATAACAAGGGTTTTGTTATTAGCGACACCGGTGGCCGTTAAGTGAATTGCAGCCAGCAACTTTTTGCTCGTGCTCGCACTCCTGCACACGTAACTTACAATAGACTGAACGTGATTTAACCATAGACTGTAAAAAAATATGGAAGTTAAATTTTATGAGCGTTACGGCTTGTACCACGTGTCCACTGCACCTCATGCGGAAGCAGAGAAAAATAGCAGCGCTTCCAGCAGTAAAACTTAAAAAAGCAGTTATTTTGTAATATTTTAAAATACGTGTAATTACCTTTTGCCAATGTACTTTTTTTTTGTGCAAAAGTAATGTGAACATAAACAAAAGACATGTATATCTAGGTTATTCTTGTAATGACAACCTAAATAAATGAAAGTGTAATAATAACGTCTCGGTTACTACTGTAAAGACGAAGTAGAGGCAGGCGGATCCATCTGCAGAACTTTATTGAATCAGGTAATGAAACAAGGACTCACTGACATAAACCACAAAGGAAACACGTAGCAACATGCAGCGTGGCAAAACAACACTTCACAAAGAACAAAGAACAAGGCAGTCCAGATAAAGGGTGGATAATGATAAACAGGTGGATGTGAGGATACTGAATAGACAACCAGACAGGGCTGGGAACTAATGATAGCAGAGGGGAATGATGGGAATTGCAGTTCTAGAACTCAGGTGACAAGGAGCGTGTGAGACCGGAGAGAGGTAAAGACGCGCGCTCAGTGACAGACGTGCGCTCTGTGACAACTACACTCTAAAAAAATGGTGCTATATGGCACTTAAAGTGGTTCTTGGCTCGTAATCATAGGGGAACCACTTTTGGTGCTATATAGCACCATAACTTAACAGGTTCTGTATATGGTAGCAGTGCTATATAGCACCTCAGTCATCCCAAAGAACCGCTGAAGAACCACTGAAGCACCAAGATAGAGGTCTGCGCGGGACTGTTTTTTAAATCCCGCTCCTGCTGGGGTTATATTCCGCACCCACCCGTTCCCGCTATATATACACTCTTTGTTCACCCGCTGTCCGCTTAGAATAATTTTCTTCCCGACCCGACCATCCTGCTAAATTTAGATCTCGTTTCCAGAATTTCACATTTAAATTTCCACGGAGAAAATAAAAATGTAGTCTGCACAAAAATTGTATTTATTATTTTATTCACCTTGTCAAGATACAAAATTGAACATTTTGCTGCCAACAGTAGGGGGGGGGAATGTGACAAAAATTGAAGCTTATTTGTTATTTTTATTTGTATTTTCAAAATACAAAATTTGTAACATTTAGCTGTCAACAGAGGAAAAGTGTCAGAGAAAAAAAAAAAAAACGTCATTCATTACAAGCAAAATATGTAGGCTACAATTTAACATCCCTGAGAAGAACGTCGATTTCAATGTCTCTCCTAGAAAAGAAATGAATATATAAATTCAACAATAACTAATAATAAATTAACATCTCAAAATTGGAGGCAATATATGAAATGAACGAAAACCGCCTAGTTGGTAAAATCAGCTTTTTCCAAACTATTTTAAATATCCATGCAAGAAAATAATGTCACTGACTGATGACGAAACTGATGACGAATTTTAATACCGAAAGTCTTTCCTCCAAAATCCGACCGCAAAGGCTGAATGCTCTCTCGGTAGGTGCACTCGTGGCCGGGATGCAGAGAACATATCATCGACAACCTGCCTGTTCTTCCTGAGGGCCGTATATTTACCACCGGTCTGCCCAGAGGACTGTTATGCACATGCTTGCACGCACAGACCCCGCAAATACAATACGCAGAAAGAACTGGTCCATGCGTGCAGCGCGTACATAGCGGTCCTACGTGCAGGCTGTAGCCTATCCCATGTGGTCAATAAGATTAAGCTTAAGTAAAGCGAAGATATGCTGTTCTGAAAGGACGTCGGGAACGTGATATTGAATGACCGACCGCTCCCGTTCAAATCACACCAGAGTTTCCGACCGCTACCGTGTTTTAGTCGGAAATATAATTCCTGCGGCACAAAATAAACAGCCGCGGGAATGCAGACCTCTACACCAAGATTTGGTGCTATACAGCCCTTAAAGTGGTCCCCCTATGATTACGAGCCAAATAACCACTTTTAGTGCTATGTAGCACCATTTTTTTTTTATTGCGTACGTTAGCTAACGCTATGGAAAAATCTCCTTTTCTAGAGAATATTGAAGCCAAAATTATCCTTAAAACTTTATATATGTAAAACGCAGTGCACTGATTGGCTGTGCTGCGGCAACTGCATAAACCTATGGCGAGGCGGCTGAGGCGTGCAAACTAAACGGGTCGCTTCCCGCCCTGACACTTCAACTCCCGGCAGAATGTGCGTGGCCATAAAATAAATGAAAATGTAATAATAATACATTTAAATAACACTTCAATGTTACTTCTATTGTGTTTTTTCTATTTCTTAGCATACATTTTATTACATTTTACTTATACTAAATTACAGCATTCTTTCATGCCAACTGTCGTTATAGAAACAGATAATCCCCAGTTCGAGGATGTGAACATCTCCGAATGCAACGTCATGTGTTGTCATCTCAAGATTCCGGTAAATACCAGGTGGCGTGAACGCAGCATAAGTATACAGTAAAAAAGTACTTTTAGTTTTACTTTTAGTAAACTATTGGTTTATAGTTAATTAATATTAAAAAAAAGTTAATATATTGTACTCTCTACATTGTAAAATATTAATAGGTATACAGACATTGAGTTTTTCATTCATTGTCACCGTAATTAATATTTAGCTCATTTGTAAAGCATTAGATAATGTTGTTTTATGCTTTGTTAACTTATGAAGCGTAAATAGTTCTCACTTTAGATTAGGTCTCTGAAAATCTGAAAATCAAAGGTCATTAATTTAGTTCT
This sequence comes from Gobio gobio, assembly GCF_949357685.1. Lineage (NCBI taxonomy): Eukaryota > Metazoa > Chordata > Actinopteri > Cypriniformes > Gobionidae > Gobio > Gobio gobio. The sequence goes on from NC_137114.1 coordinate 44,858,628, forward strand.
AAACCAACCTAAACCAACCTTTATTACACATTAATTGCATTAGTTTTTTCAAAATTTGTGCTATGAATATAAATTCACAAAAAGCAACAACATGCATAATTAACATGTTAAGTACAAATAAATTTTTAAATGAATCATGATTTAACCCTTTCACGTATAGAGGTCACTGTACTGTAGAACTTTCCAGCAGGTGTGTGTATATATATATATATATATATATATATATATATATATATATATATATATATATATATATATATATATATATATATATATATATATATATTACAAGTGATGGATGTTATTATTATGTTCTGGGGTATTTGAGGAAATAAGTGTGTGCATTTACCACTTTATTCCAAATGTAGGCACATTTATGTTATATTTCATATGTTATAATATTACTAGGTAACAGGTTTGTTTTATTATCATTCCTATAATCACTATGTGTCTGTATATGCTTAATTAGACACAGTGCGCTAACGTCACCTTTAAGTTTCATTTTCATTCTATTGATGGTCAGGACTGGTACGCCTTGCTGGTGAGTGACTATAAAATGGCAGTTCAGATAAAAAAATTTATATAACATGATTGTGTAATTTCATTAGTTAATTCTGGTGTTTTGTGTTTGTGTTTTCATTGCAGGTTTACAACCTAACTAACTAGCTAACTAACAAGCTTAACGTCACTAATATCCAGTTGGTGCGCTAGCATAGCGGTAGCATTCAGGCTAACTAGTTTGTGGATGATTATTGTGTATGTGTGCGCAATAAAAAAAATATATATATATATATATATTAGGGGTGGCACGGTACATGGAAAAAAAACGAACCGTTCAGTTCGCATGTCTCGGTTCGGAGTGTGTACGTCGCACGGTTCGACACATGTGCAATGTATCCTCATGCCCGTATGTTACCTTAGACAGTGGGTGTCCTTTTCGTGTGTGTGTGTGTGTGTGTGTGTGGACATACAGTAAAGTAAAAGTGGAGTGCTGCAGGTCACGTCACATGTAGAAATGCAAGTTGGAGAGATAAGGAAGACTGCCCGGAGTTGTTGGAGGATGTGCTAGCGTCGTATAGCAGGCAGGGCAGATGCAGTGCGGAGAGCCGCAAGCGCCCGTTGCGCATACACACACTGGCAGTGTTTGTCTCGCGCAGCTGAACCGCGGCTCATGTATTGCAAATACAGACAAATATTGTCCATTCTGTCACATTTTCCGGTGTTCTCCTCTGACCCCTGTCTGTCTCATGCTTTGATTTATGATGGGCAGCATATATCTGCTGCAAATGCGACCGTGTTCTCCTCTGTCTCATACACACATGCATATAACATGTTGTATATAAGTAGTTCACATGATAAATGTAACATTTAAAAGTTAAGATATGCTTCTAGTTTTAATAATTTAAACATACCTTTGAAGTTTGGGCAAAATCTTCTGGCAGTGTTGTGTTTTCGTGTATTATTTTTTTTTTTTTCACAGAGCTGGATGTCATATGGTGATTGTGAAACACACGGAACACTTCATGGTGAAATTTGTTAATCAGGTCAGCTGAAATAAAGCCACAGTGCATTGTTCTGATCAAAATTGATATGATTAACATGAAAAATGTTACGCCAATGTGTCAGACTTAACTATTGACAGACAGCCAGTTAGGAAACAACTTGATATGACAAAAAAAAAAAAATATATATATATATATATATATAGTTACATTTTCAGCTGTAAATAAATGCATCTGTGTTAAATTTGCAGTTCCATCAAAAAAGTAATATAAAGTAATAAAGTAATGTACATTACTTCACTCAATGCATCAGAAAAGGAATCGGATTATGAATGCCTGTTACTTGCAATGCTTTACCTGTTAAATCAAAAAGTAATCTGGTAACATTATGCATGTTACTTGTAATGTGTTACTCCCAGCACTGCTCATTTCAGATGAGATTGACATCACCTGATTACTAGTTTTTCCGCAGTCTGAAAACATCAATAGATCAATGTAGACAATTGAAGCTGTATTATAGTTTTTTGTATATATTTTATAGTTTTCACATTTTAGATCATGTTGTTCATTGGTTTGTTAAATACACACAGTATTGTGTTTTATTACTGTATTATGTTTAATACAGTATCTCTTCAATTAAAACCATAAACACATACTGTCCACTAGGGGTGTAAATTAAAATATATCGTGTCACAATATATGGCAATACAAAAATGCATCAAAATCGTGGAGAGTGACAATCTGTATTGTGTTTATTTCACTCAAAATAAAAATTACTGTGTGATAAAAAGTTTGCTCAAGTTTACAGAGATTTTGTGTCAGTACTACATTAAACTTCTATATATAATGTTGAATATAATGTATTATAATGCAATAGGGGAAAATTTGTGGGTCCTGATAATGCCAAATGTCTTATTCTCTTTTACCATATGTCTTGGAGTATTACAATAATATTGTATTGTGAGTTCAGTATCATGATATGTATCGAATCATGACATGACGGTATCATTACACCCCCAAGATCTCTTTGAAAAATATGTAAAAATAGTTAAATATTAAAATAAATAAAACATTTTAATCTGTTGCCAATATGTCAGTGCAAGATACTTTTAGGTAAAAGAGATCAAACATACATTTTAGTCTGGGACAAGTTTAAGCCTTGCCTGTGAAACCAGGGGAAAATGTATTAAAACGTTTTGTTAAAATGTAAAAAGCAAAACAGCCTTGTATTCTTCAATAGACCACCAATAAAGAGAAAGGGATTGCGGGTACTGGCATCTTTATTCCACGTGAAACACATTTCACCATCATACAAAATAACACAACCTTCCTTAGCTTTATACAATCCATTACTGACACCTGCTGGGCCAAATCATTACTCATGATTAGACTACTCATATTACATCCCTTTTCTATTTTACATCAACATCACATAATAAACAACAATTCACAATTCACACCAGCCCAACATTAGGAGGAACGTTATTTTCTAACACAATAGAGCATAATATAATTTTTGCAAAAACTATATCTACACAGCAAGATTATTTTTTAAATTGATTTTACTAGTTAATCTATACATGTTTCATTTGGAGAAAGACCTGTAATGTTACGTTCACAGCATTCACAGCAGTGCTTGGCTATGGGAGTGTTGTTTTCCCCTTTACAAGCATAACACTCATTCTCACTCACACAGCGGAAGACAGAAACATGAGCCGCAATCTGCTTAAACTTGGTCTGAAGATCTTTTGTTAGTACCAAATTCTTGAAGACGAAAGCTTTAATTCCACTATAAGACGAGTTCCAGCGCCTCAGACCATTTGAAATGTTGTGACATGTCGCATTCAGACTCGTGTTAACACAGGGAAAATTTAATGTGTATAAAACAGAGCAGCCGTCTTTTGTTTTATTCAAAAGTTTGAGCATGGGCGAGTTTTTTTCAGGATTCAGCAGGAGAGACTCTGAATGAATGTTCATTTTCCTAGTTCCTGCAGCGATGAGCTCTGAACCTAGATAAAGAGCGTCTGAGCCATTAATAGCATTTGTCACATTCACAGCATTCTCCTGAGTCAGGAAGTTGTTCTGTGTAGGAAAGAAGTTCTGTTGACACTGATTCTTCGGCACATTGATGGCTGTTGCGTACTGACGGGGATGTCCATTTTCATCGACTATCTTGTAGCTGGAAAACAGTAAACAAGATCAAGTATTAACAAATGAAACACTCCCATGTTTTGAATCCATGACCTTTTGACCTTACTTATTCTTTGTTGGTCTACTTCCTCGTTGCTTAACTTAAACTTTTAATTTTTAATTGAAACTGGAGACAGATGTAAGCTTACTTCTGCTCTAAGTTAATAATACGGGCGAGAGTATTGATGTCCACAGTGTCATCTTCGACACTTTCTGTCCAGTTGGGAAGCAGAAAAAGCAGCAGGAGTCCACTCAGAAACACAGTTAACTTCTAAAGCCACAACACACGATAAATATCATGTGCACAGTTCATTATAATAGAAATACAGCCCATACAAAGACCTACATGTCCTCTCACCAGCAAGACATCTATTAATAATAATTAACCTTGAATGTGACTGACCATGTTTGTTGTTTCAAATCTTCAAGCCCAGAGATATAGTGTAGGATTTTACTCACTTCAGCTCAAAGAAGTTTATTATTTGGGAAAGAGTTGAAAGGTTCATATTCTGTTCCTCCACACTTTCTGTCCAATGAAGAAGCAGAAAGTACAGCAGGAGTCCACTCAGAAACACAATTAGCTTCTAAACAGATAAAACACACACACACATATATGTAACACAACTATATGTTACTGACACATTCATCAACAGTCCTCTGGCATCATTTATCAGATGACAAAATTAAAATAGTCAAAATCACCATGAAGATAAGTGACTACCTTTAACACAAATTAAATTATAATCAGGGTAATTATATTAAGTATTACACATCTGAACATTACTGACCATTGACGCTGAAGGTCCAGGCATGATGTGTGAGTCTTCTTCAGATGCAAGAGTGAGGTTGTAATTGAGGTATAGATGCTGTTTTACTATTTATAATCCTGGACCCTTGACCAGCCCTCTTCCTCAACATCCAAGATCAATGGAAACTGTCCACATAATAACTTTTTCATGTGTGAGGTCTTTGGCAGGGTTTAAGCATCCCTTTATGTGAGTAAATAACCCCCCACCCGAATGTCAATTGGCCGAAAACACAGGGCACATCAGCAAAATTTCCCAACTAATAAATGAAAGGGGTTCAGGATTATTGGGACACTTCTGCCATTGAGATGACTGGGAAAAAGGGTCCCAATCAACCTGAATTCACCCCTATGTGTTCTGGGGAACTTCTGGGGAAAATAATTGCTACAATGATCTGCTGGCAACATTGTTGAGGGATTCAAAACTTATCAAAAGTTAGCATTTTCTATGTGTGTAAAGCATAAATCAAAAGCAGAACTGCAAATGAGCAGATTTATTATGAGTTGTGCCAAATTAACCTTTAAAAGGGGAATAACCCACAAGCTTCATTCACATGACGTACACAAGTAAACATAGTAAACATATCCTGATCTGCAGGGTGTTCAGTGTAAACTGAACTCCATCATGTCTTGGTTTGCCCCATAATGCTCTTTGGTTTGACAAATTTAGGTAAATAAGGGCCTGATGTCTGTCCAGGAGACTTATATTTACTTAGCAGTCATGTAAATAGCACCACCAGACAAAATATTCACATTTCAGTAAGTTCCTATTTAAGGTAGTAGATACGCCCAAATTCATTCATACTTCAGTTCTATGACGTGAGCACTCGCTTGCTGCCAGCTATTTTTTTTTTTAATGTACTGTTGTGTGAACAAGCCAGATAATACAAGTTTAATCCGAAAATTCTTCAATAGTTAAGTACATTAACAATGGATGGCAGCATTTTTAAAACAAAGAATGGAAGACTAAAAAAATTAAATGCCCCACTTTATATTAGGTGGCCTTAACTTCTATGTACTTACATAAAAAAATAAGTACAATGTGTTCATATTGTATTACAAAACATTTTTGTTGATATTGAGGTGGTGTAGTGATTGAGGTGTTCCCTTTCAAAAGCTACACTCAATGCTGCATAAGCTTATGCAAATGGGAATGTCTTTGACATAACCAGCTGTGAAAATAGTGTGAAAACACGTCAATGAAATTGACCCGGAGGTATTTATAGCCTCGGCCGGTGACGTCATAGGCGCACCTGCTGCACGAGGCTATAAATAGATGAGCTTCAGCTGGAGCAAACCAGGTCTTTTTGTTTTCAGACCAACTCTGTGTTATGGTGTGTTACAAAGTCTCTGGAAAATAAAAATAAAATTCTCTCTCTCTTTCAAGACTCAACTCGAGATCTTTGTTAGGAGTTAGTTTTCAACATGGCAGTGTGCAGATTTCTCTCTCTTTCTCATCTCTGTTACAAAGAAACATTAGTGGAAAGAGTTCTAGTTAAATCTGATCAGTTGGAAACGAGTCAGCAGAGTAAAATGCTGTATATCCATGTTATCTTTCAAATAACAGAACTGGATGCACACGTTTATTGCTGTGTGTGTTTGGGGAAGAGCATGCGGTTGCTGCATTGAGTCAGACGAGTGCGAGCATTGCAAGCCTTTACAGTTAGAATGCTTTATGCTCGTCTGGGCTACTTTCAGTCCGCACCAGTTTTCGGAGCTCTCGAATGGGTTTGTTGACGAGCAAGAGACGGGTCCGTCCCTTTCGCTTGCTCGCTCAACAAATGCATGTTTCCCCGCGTGATCCCGAAGCGCGCTCCAGCGTTTCTTCGGCTCGCGCGGGGAATGATGATGAATCTCTGGGTCCGCGGACCTCGAGCAGCCGCCTGCGATCGTTCCTCACATGATAGTGAATCCATACGAGGAATTTATCGAGGTGGTTGTTCGCGCGGTGGCCAGGGCAGTTTGTCTGGTACCGTGAATGAGAGATCCCCGAACGCAGTGAGCTTGAGGTTTCTGTCTAGAAAAAACATTTACTTCACGTGTTTTTGTACCCTTGATGTCGACATTTTCGACTATCATGGGTGCGAAATCGCGTGGATATGTGAGAATACCCCAGGTGGGAGACGCTCACGAGCTATCTCTCGCCTGGGTCTGCATTTTCATTAAAGAGACATACCTCCCCATAAAGCCATGTAGAAAATAAACGTCGGCTGTCATGGGCAAAGCTTATATATATGAATTATATATTGTATATTATTTTGTATGGAATATATATATATATATATATATAATATATTATTTTATATGGAATATATATTGTATATGATTTATATAAGAATAATAAATATAAAGGGACAGGCTGGTGCTGCGCTGCACACTATGGCTGTCTTGCAAGCATATCAGGCTGACCTTCTGAAGGATTTGAGTGGTTCATTTGGTGACTCAGTTAACTCTGTAGTGGCCAGATTTAAAGGAGTGGAAGAAACATGAAGTGTTCACTCAGTTTCTTCCTCAATGCACTCAAGGGGAGGGGCTATCAGCCACACAACCTCTCTTCAGTCCTTCAAGATTTAGGGGGGTAATAAGCAGAGTGTGGCGAGTCGCGCTCTCCCTCGTAAAGACTGGAGACCGGCTCGTCATCCTCAACAACCTCCCAGGGCAGACCTCGGGACTGTCATCAATATAAGAAGTCCGGTGGTCTGGTGCCGAGTCTGCCCCCACGGGACAGGGCGTGTCAAACATTTGCTCGCCCCACCCCGTTATCCTCAAAACTACTCCATCCCCGCCGCCTCTGGTGATTCGGGGGGGCAGTGGTTTCCAGTGAAATGTTAGACGTTCAGTGTTTAAATCCTGCTATCATCCAGGACATAGAACGTCTAACATCCCCTCAACAGGAAGTGTTAAAATTGTCACTCTCAGAGTCTCAGGCAGCGTGTGAACTTCTGCCAGGCGTTTCTGCATGGGTGTTAAGCACAGTAAAAATTAGTAAACTAATTTATTTGTCATCCTCCTTGTTTGAACGGCGTGGTCTCCACTTCCGTGAAGGCGGAGTTGGCGTTCGTACTGTCACAAGTGACAGCAGTTACTTCCTGGTCCCCAGTAGGGTGGGGGGGGGGGGGTGTCTAATCTCAGATCTTCGAGTCTTAAACCGTGAAGCAGTTAAAGTACTCAAGGTCAAGATGTTACAGTGAAGCCGGTCGTGTCGCATATTCAACATTGTGATTGGATTCGGCACGATTGATCCGAAGGACGCATGTATTCGCATATAAAGTCTGCCACAACACAGGAAGTTCCTGAGGTTCGCTCTTGGGGGCAAAAGCTTACCAATTTCGGGTCTTCCATTTGGCTAGCCTTGTAACCGCACATAAACAAAATGTATGGATGTATTACCGGCTCCATTGGGATTCCGGGGCATTCAAATTTTGAATTACAAAGGCGATTGCTAAAATTAGCACAATCACATGAGATGGTGCTTCAACACAGTGTGTTGGCTCATCTAGTTTCTCTAGGGTTGAGACTCAACACCAAGAAAAGTGTTCTTTCTCCTGCCCAGAGAACGACTTATCTAGGGTTTGTTCGGTTTTTGGTCACAAGGTGGGCACAATGGTTTCCCGCTTGAATCAAGACCATTCAGTATTATTCCCTGAGCAAAGTCAGGCTAGACCAAGATCTTACTGATCATCAGCACCAGAGTGTTAGGTCTAATGGCATCAGCATCCACGGGTTTCCCTTTGGGGTTGTTGCACATAAGACCGTTTCAGTTGTGGCTCAAAGCCAGAGGACTTAGGGCCAATCCTCAGGCAAATAAAGTGGCGCGCCATGTGGCTTCGTACACTAACTATGTGGTTCAGACCCCGGTTTTTGCCTTGGGTCCCACTCTAGGCGTACCTTGTCGTCGCAAGTTGCTAACGACGGACGCTTCCCTGACGGGCTGGGGTGCGGCCTTAAGTGGTCGTCCAGCCCAACGGGAATGGGAGGGTCATCAACTCAGTTGGCACATCAACTGCCTCGAGTTGACGGCTGTATTTCTGGCCCTGAAATACTTTCTCCCCCAATTGAGGGGCTGTCATGTCCTAGTGCGGGTGGACAGTACAGCTAAATATCTTGTATATAATCACCAGGGGGGTCTGTGCTCACGCTATCAGAATAGCGAGACAGATTTTTCTCTGGGCTCAGAACAAGTTCCTGTCACTCGAGCAGTGTACATTCAAGGGCGGTTGAATGTGGGAGCAGATTTACTGTCCAGACAGAGTTACAGATGGGGGGGTGGAAACTCCACCCAGAAGTAGGCAAGCAGATCTGGATCAGATTTTACAGAGCTGACCACAGGGAGTGGACCTCTTCGCCTCTTCTCAGATAGCGCAATGTCCCTGCTTCTCTCTGTCACCCAGCCCCGCTGGGTCTGGATGTGATGGTTCATACATGGCCCAAAATGTGTCTGTATGCCCTCCTTCCAGTCGCTCTGCTCCTGGGAGTTCTAGCCGGGGTTCGCCAACAAGGGTCTTGCTTCTTATCGATAGCGCTGCGTTGGTCGAACAGGGTTTGGTTCTCGGAGATAGTGTCTCTCCTCAACGGCTCGCCTTGGGCGATTCCGGCGAGGAGGGACCTTCTGGCTTGGACCTTTTGGCTTGCCACGCCCTGGTGGATGGGGTGCCGCTTGGGAGGCATCTTCTGCCTGCTCACTTTGTTGTGCCAGGCAGTTGTGGCCTCCATTAAGAGCCAAGATCCCTTCATGGGACTTAGTTTTAGCCCTCGAGGGTCTGGTTGAGACCCCCTTTGAACCTCTAGAATCAGCGTATGACGAACTTCTGACTCTAAAGATGGTTTTTCTTATGGCTATAACTTCTCTGAAAAGAATTGGGGACATGCAGGCTCTGTCAATATCGCCATCCTGCTTAGACTTTGCCCCAGGTTTGGTGAAAGTGATTTTGCATCCCCACCCTGACTACCTGCCTAAGGTTCCTTTGTCGACTGTACATCCTGTCACTCTTGAAACCTTCTGCCCTCTGCCGTTCACAACGCCGGATCAGGAGAAACTTCATAGACTGTGTCCAGTCCATGCTCTTCAGGCCTACGTCCACCTCACTAGCCAGTGGCGTAAGTCAGAGCAACTGTTTGTTTGCCATGGGGGCCGTAACAGAGGTTCTGCCACCATCAAACAATGTCACATTGGGTCAGGGATGCTACTGCTCTTGCCTATGAGGTGCGCGGTCAAGCTTCGCCTATAGGATTAAGGGCTCACTCCACCAGGGGAGTCGCCTCTTCTACTGCGTTAGCAAGGGGTGCTCCCTTACAAAGTGTTTGTGATGCGGCAGGTTGGTCCTCTCCGCACACATTCTTAAGACTTTATAGCTTGGATGCTCATGCCACTCTGGGCTCTCATGTCCTTGAGTCGACATCACAGGCTAATGCCTGAGGCTTCTTGCGTTCTTGTGCACACCTACACAACCGTAAGGGGTCCAGGCACCATCAAGCACGGCGGCGTGGGTATTCTCGTTCCCATTTGCATAAGCTTATGCAGCATTGAGTGTAGCTTTTGAAAGGGAACACTTGGGGTTACTTGACTGTAACCCTGTTCCCTGATAAAGCGGAACGAGATGCTGCATTGCTAGGCCGTGCTGATGATGCTTCAGGACTGGTCTTCAAACAAATAAGATCTGGTTTGCTCCAGCTGAAGCTCATCTATTTATAGCCTCGTGCAGCAGGTGCGCCTATGACAAGGTGGGCACAATGGTTTCCCGCTTTAATCAAGACCATTCAGTATTATTCCCTGAGCAAAGTCAGGCTAGACCAAGATCTTACTGATCATCAGCACCAGAGTGTTAGGTCTAATGGCATCAGCATCCACGGGTTTCCCTTTGGGGTTGTTGCACATAAGACCGTTTCAGTTGTGGCTCAAAGCCAGAGGACTTAGGGCCAATCCTCAGGCAAATAAAGTGGCGCGCCATGTGGCTTCGTACACTAACTATGTGGTTCAGACCCCGGTTTTTGCCTTGGGTCCCACTCTAGGCGTACCTTGTCGTCGCAAGTTGCTAACGACGGACGCTTCCCTGACGGGCTGGGGTGCGGCCTTAAGTGGTCGTCCAGCCCAACGGGAATGGGAGGGTCATCAACTCAGTTGGCACATCAACTGCCTCGAGTTGACGGCTGTATTTCTGGCCCTGAAATACTTTCTCCCCCAATTGAGGGGCTGTCATGTCCTAGTGCGGGTGGACAGTACAGCTAAATATCTTGTATATAATCACCAGGGGGGTCTGTGCTCACGCTATCAGAATAGCGAGACAGATTTTTCTCTGGGCTCAGAACAAGTTCCTGTCACTCGAGCAGTGTACATTCAAGGGCGGTTGAATGTGGGAGCAGATTTACTGTCCAGACAGAGTTACAGATGGGGGGGTGGAAACTCCACCCAGAAGTAGGCAAGCAGATCTGGATCAGATTTTACAGAGCTGACCACAGGGAGTGGACCTCTTCGCCTCTTCTCAGATAGCGCAATGTCCCTGCTTCTCTCTGTCACCCAGCCCCGCTGGGTCTGGATGTGATGGTTCATACATGGCCCAAAATGTGTCTGTATGCCCTCCTTCCAGTCGCTCTGCTCCTGGGAGTTCTAGCCGGGGTTCGCCAACAAGGGTCTTGCTTCTTATCGATAGCGCTGCGTTGGTCGAACAGGGTTTGGTTCTCGGAGATAGTGTCTCTCCTCAACGGCTCGCCTTGGGCGATTCCGGCGAGGAGGGACCTTCTGTCTCAGGCAGAGGGCACGATATTCCATTCCAGGCCCGACCTGTGGAACCTTCATGTTTGGCCCCTGAAGGGCACCAACTGAGGGACACGGGGCTTTCGCCTGCAGTTATTGAGACCATCCTAAGTGCTAGAGCTTCCTCCACTCGGAAGTTTATGCTAATAAATGGGGTGTCTCTGGTGGTGTACGACACAATGTAGATTCAGTCAACTGCCAGGTAACTTCAGTTCTGGATTTTCTGCAAGAAAAGTTGTCATCAGGCACCTGCCCCTCCACTCTCAGGGTTCATGTGGCCGCTCTTTCGGCTTGCCACGCCTTGGTGGATGGGGTGCCGCTCGGGAGACATCCTCTACTCGCTCGCTTCATTCGTGGGGTAGGCGGTTGAGGCCACCTGTTAGAACCAAGATCCCTTCATGGGACTTAGCTTTAGTCTTCGAGGGTCTGGTTCAGACCCCCTTTGAAACATTAGCTTGCCCCTCCACTCTCAGGGTTTATGTGGCCGCTCTTTTGGCTTGCCACGCCCTGGTGGATGGGGTGCCGCTTGGGAGGCATCTTCTGCCTGCTCACTTTGTTGTGCCAGGCAGTTGTGGCCTCCATTAAGAGCCAAGATCCCTTCATGGGACTTAGTTTTAGCCCTCGAGGGTCTGGTTGAGACCCCCTTTGAACCTCTAGAATCAGCGTATGACGAACTTCTGACTCTAAAGATGGTTTTTCTTATGGCTATAACTTCTCTGAAAAGAATTGGGGACATGCAGGCTCTGTCAATATCGCCATCCTGCTTAGACTTTGCCCCAGGTTTGGTGAAAGTGATTTTGCATCCCCACCCTGACTACCTGCCTAAGGTTCCTTTGTCGACTGTACATCCTGTCACTCTTGAAACCTTCTGCCCTCTGCCGTTCACAACGCCGGATCAGGAGAAATTTCATAGACTGTGTCCAGTCCATGCTCTTCAGGCCTACGTCCACCTCACTAGCCAGTGGCGTAAGTCAGAGCAACTGTTTGTTTGCCATGGGGGCCGTAACAGAGGTTCTGCCACCATCAAACAATGTCACATTGGGTCAGGGATGCTACTGCTCTTGCCTATGAGGTGCGCGGTCAAGCTTCGCCTATAGGATTAAGGGCTCACTCCACCAGGGGAGTCGCCTCTTCTACTGCGTTAGCAAGGGGTGCTCCCTTACAAAGTGTTTGTGATGCGGCAGGTTGGTCCTCTCCGCACACATTCTTAAGACTTTATAGCTTGGATGCTCATGCCACTCTGGGCTCTCATGTCCTTGAGTCGACATCACAGGCTAATGCCTGAGGCTTCTTGCGTTCTTGTGCACACCTACACAACCGTAAGGGGTCCAGGCACCATCAAGCACGGCGGCGTGGGTATTCTCGTTCCCATTTGCATAAGCTTATGCAGCATTGAGTGTAGCTTTTGAAAGGGAACACTTGGGGTTACTTGACTGTAACCCTGTTCCCTGATAAAGCGAAACGAGATGCTGCATTGCTAGGCCGTGCTGATGATGCTTCAGGACTGGTCTTCAAACAAATAAGATCTGGTTTGCTCCAGCTGAAGCTCATCTATTTATAGCCTCGTGCAGCAGGTGCGCCTATGACGTCACCGGCCGAGGCTATAAATACCTCCGGGTCAATTTCATTGACGTGTTTTCACACTATTTTCACAGCTGGTTATGTCAAAGACATTCCCATTTGCATAAGCTTATGCAGCATCTCGTTCCGCTTTATCAGGGAACAGGGTTACAGTCAAGTAACCCCAAGTGATTCAGACACTTAATTGCATGTTACATTTAACAAATATGTTTTAAATACTTTGTGCTGAATAACAGACCTTCCCCCAACACCCCAGAGAAGGATCCTTGGTTACCCTGCAAACAATCAGATAGGAAGTTTTATGGCGCCAAAAGAATGTGGCCACATGGAAGGTCCACAGGGGAAAGACACAGCCTGTAAAACACACGCTTATTTATTCGTCACGTCATCGTATCCATATTGATGCGCCAAACTGCTCATATGGAACAATCACTTTGAATTAGTGGTGCAAATCCTAGCCTAGCTAACTAGGAATTCGCCATTGTCTGTGAGTGAATGTAATGTTTTGATTGGTGAAAGAGTGGTATGCAACACAAGTTGCCATGCTGGCTCACAGCTACCCAAATACTGCTCTATTTGTGCTGGCTGTAAGCGTGCATTGGTTTCCTTGGAAATGCATGACCCGGAAGGTGTGAGCAGATCCCTTTCCGGTTCAATCTGATGACAGTGCAACACTTCACAGACCTTTGTGTACACAAAGACCTGCGTGTAGCCAAAGCTAGCCCTTAAGTAAATCTACACGTATAAGCTAAAGCCCTGTACCTCAACTAAAGCTGTTAGCACCCTGCTAACACCTAGACACGTTTGAGCATATAGGGCCCTATTTTAACGATCTGAAACGCAAGTGTCAAAGCGCGAAGCGCAAGCAACTTTGTGGGCGGGTCTCGGCGCTGTTGCTATTTTCCCGGCGGGATAAATGGCTCTTGCGCCCGGCGCAAATCTAAAATGGGTTGGTCTGAAGTAGCTTCATTATTCATAGGTGTGGTTTGGGCGTAACGTGAATAAACCAATCCGAGCGTCATCCAACATTCCCTTTAAAAGCAGGTGCGCAAGTTCCATTATGGATTGCTATTATTATGGCGTATTTACCAGGCGCACGCCAGGAGCGGTTCACAGCCGAGGAGACTGATGTTCTTGTAAGAGCAGTGAAAGACAGAGAAGTGAAGTTGTAATGTTGTACATTATGGTAAAGGTGATTTCACAGTCTTTTTTTTTCAGTCTTTCAGTTTTTTCAGTTTTTCAGTCGATTTTTTTTTCTGGTTCTTGACGGACAAACCAATTTGTCAGATGTCCTTATATACATATATGTCTTGCCACTATTGGGCAAACAGGTCTTATCCTTAATTATTACAATTAGCCTGAATCATTTGTAAGCTAGATTTATGCCTATTTTTTCACATCTTCGTGGCACACCACAATGATTTCCGTCATCTCATGTGTTAATATTTTTTTAGTGTAACAATTTATGATATGCAAAAATAACTGTTGCATCTGTGTAGGTTATATGAGCAAAGTGTATGCGCGTTGTGCACGCTATACATTATGGTCAAGCATGCGCCCTTAAAATAGCATAATGAACAACGCGCAACGCGCCACTGACTTTAGACTAGGTTTTTTCTGGTCAGTGGCGCAATTGTTTAATGGAACAGCAAAACAGCACCAGGGATTTTTTGCGCCGGAACACGCCTCCTTTTTTGCGCTGAACCGCCCAGGTAGCGCAAGTTCATTCACTAGTTTAGCGACGTGCTTCTGTGGAGGGAAAAGCGCGCTTTGCGCGGGTGCAAAATAGGAATGACACATGCGTCGGTGTACAAAGTCAATTGCGCTGGGTGCAAGATAGGGCCCATAGTGTAACATTCAAACCAAAGACACTTCATACTTTGAGACCCTTTAGACTAAGTAACTCTGAACCACCGACAGGGAATCTGGAGTTTGTGAAGCTCAGAATCACACGAATCAATTGTGTCACAAATGATTCACTGATTTGAACCACTCAAAGCGCCCACAATCTGCTGACCCCTGTTGGTCAGAACAGGAAGCTCAGCTTCCTCAACAAACCATTCACAAATGCTTTGTTGAAGGTGTAATCAATTAAAGACAATCAATGAACCATCTAAACATGAGGTTTCTTATAAGGCGTGATATTTCAGTAAACGGTAGGACTCATTTTTTGAAAGCTGGGCTAAGTAGACGAGTAGGAGAATGTTTTCCCACAACCAAAGGCATCATCTAGACGTCTAGATTTATAATTGATACAAACTCATATGTAAATTATAGACATCGGTTCACGAGACTGAATGACAAATGGAAATTTGAAATAATCTGGAAGATGCCATGATGCTTAAACGGTCTTGTTTACTGAGATCACGTGACTTTAACAATTTGATGTGCGCTTCGAATCACTGATTCAAGACAAATGATTCGTGAGAGTCTCGAAGCTTCACAAGACCCCGAGGCCTCAAAGGCACCCATCACTGGTTTAAGCCAGTGTGCTCTTGTTTTGTGTGTGTTTGTCCAACTCCGACCTTATTCCTCCTTTACGTTTTATTTTAGTTGACTTAATTTACTCACTTTGTTTAGTCTGAATGTCCCCATTCAGCTAAATTGAATTTGATTAAATTTCAAATTGAATCAAGTCAACTTTTCTATATTTCCTTTAAGTTTTCTAAAACTATAAGGAAATTCTGATTTCACCTTTATCCCTCCTCTACATTTATTTAATTTAATTTACTTACGTTGTTTAAGCTGGATGTTCCCATTCAGCTAAGTTGAATTTGATTAAATTTCAAATTTAATTAAATCAACTTTATTATTTACCTTTCCTTTTAGTTGTCTAGAGCTATAAGGGAATTCTACTTTCAGCTTTATCCCTCCTCTATTCTTGTTGTATTTCATTTACTCACTTTTGTTTAGCGTGAATACCCCTATTCAGCTAAGTTGAATCTAATTAAATTTCCAAATTTAATTATGTTCACTTGTTTACACAACTTTCCTTTTAGTCTCTATAAGCTATAAGGAAGGTCTTCTTTACTTTTACCTTATTTCAGTTACCTTACCATCACCATCTTCCTGCTCTGCACAAGATTATAATAGTTCTTGCAACTATCGTTTCTTTAATGAGTTACACAGGTTCAATCTTCACTCCTCAGTGCCTGGCCTAGTCCATGAAGTACGGTTACCGTGCAAAGGCACTATAGACCCCAGATAGAACTAGAAACGCTTCCCATTGTTTCTTTTCTTTTGACCCTGATGTAATTGGTGTGTCCCTGCTAGCTTTGCTACCAGTCTAACCCTAGGATTATGATCTAATGCAGCATCACTAACAAGTGACCCCTGTTTAGCCGTATCTCCTAGTTAAAACTAAATAGGTAAAACACTCCTTTCTTCCTTTCCTTTCCCTTTCTGATCTCATCTTATTGTTTTATTTCAGTTTGTTTATTTTCTGTCACTCATGTAGTGAAAACCTGCCCAAAGAACTATCTGTATTTTGAGTAATAGTTTGACCACACGTACAGCCCGGTCATTAGCTGACTGCTTGTAAGCCGTCAAAAATACACTCAAATTCATAATTTGTGTTTACCAACACAGAATCTTAACACCCTGCCTACTAGCGGCATCCATCGGCTATTCAACGCCTTGAGTGGCTCACATAACCATTCACGTGGCCCTCATAGCTGTTCTCCTACAGAGTTAGCTTACCAGCTCTGTACAAACTTGCATTTGCCTTTGCCATCTCTCTCTTGTGTCCCACAAAGTGTGCCAGTATGCCTCACACATCCAGCCCTGCCACCACCAGGAACCCCTGTAGACCCAGCAGAGCATGCAATCGGCATCCTTAAACCTGCAACGGCAGAGAAAGGAACGGCAAAACTGCAACACAAGTGGATACCAGACACCCAGGCTGAGCTACAAGGACTTGACCAGCATCATCGTCTCCTCGGCCACACTCCCACAGGCCTCAAAAGGAAGGTAAACGGACTGATGCTGTAAGTCACAGAGTTCCACCGGGAACCATCTCCCGCTCATCATGAGAATGCACAGCGCACCTGCAAGGATGCTGACAGGAGGGAGCTACCGGAGGAGATCACTGGTGCCGCTGGGCACACAGAGCAGCTGGATAACACCACTGTACAAGACCTTGAAGGAGAACTGTTTCACGCAAAGACCCTGTTAAAACCGCCAAGGTGGAACTTAAAGAGAAAAGACACTAAAGCTAAGGCCCTTGGAGGCCATCTGCATGCAGCCAAAAGCTGAAGTCCAAACACCGACTCAGCAATCCTGCAGCATTAGAGACAAGGTTAATGTGGTGTGGTCCGAAGAAAAAAAAACTAAAGGGCCCAACCAACTGCAAATTAACCCCCACAAGAAAGAGGTACCCTGCTGAACTTCACATCAGCAGTGCTAGCTCCTCCATCCCTGCACACAGACACAAAGGGGGGAGGAGCCAAAGCCCTCTGCTTAACCTCTCACCCGCCAGTTTCCTGAAAGCCTCTGCAGCCGCAGAAGGAAAAGGATTCATTCAGACAAACCCTGAAATGGCACGTGAAGTGACACTTAAAGACCTCAAGCGAATGGACAGACACATCCCTGCATTCACACCAAAGCTTGCAGGAGACCACGACGTCCATGCCTACCTACGAGACATTGACCTTCACCAGCAGTCTTCTGATAGGGTGAACCCCCAGGATAGACTCTATCTACTCTGGATCACATCCAGCCCTGAGTTGCGATGCTTTCTGGCTCGGCAGCCAGGAAACCTCCACTCGACGTGGATACGGGTAAAGTTAGGGACAGGTGTGGTGGTATGGGTAAGTTTAAGGGTAGGGTTAGGTGTAAGGGAAGTGTCAATAGTGTAATTACAAATGTAACTACAGAAATTAATTACAGATGTAATTAAATGCAGGTATTATTAAAAATGTAAGTACAATGTAAAAACATGTATGTACACAATAAGTGCATTGTATCAAATTATTAAAATGTTAGTACATAGTATAGTTAAGGCCACCTAATATAAAGTGGGTCCAAATTAAATACATAATAAAAAAATATATATATATATTATTTATTTATTTATTAATAATAAAATAATAATAATAAATTGTCAAAAAAAAATTGCAAATGTATGTAAATACAATGATACAAAATAATCGATGGATCAAATTATGCTAAATTCAAAAGTTTGTCATGCAATTTCACAATTTTGACACTGAATAAATTAATACAAAATTTCAGCTGGACAACAACTTTTTTCTAGAGCTGATGACCAGCCAAAACAATCTCTCTTCCATTAATTTCCTATTATCACTGTAAAGTTGCTTTGAAACAATCTATATATTGTGAAAAGTGCTAAATAAATGAAGGTGACTTGACTTGAATGAATTAATTGTTTTTTAGTGTTATAATTAACCCTCCTTCCCTCGGGTCATTTTGACCCAATGTTTTTTGTATTAAGTGTTCATCGGAGTGGTCCAAGACCCTAGGACTTGAATAAAAATAAACACATTAAAAAATTGAGTGGATTCAAGGAGTTTCGTGGTTGAAATTTAAAGCAACATATCCTTCCCTCACGGGTCAATTTTACCCCCTAAGGAATGAATGGAATGCAAGGAATGCTTCAGTACACAGAAATTCCAACTAAAAGTGCTAAAACTTTACTAAAAAATTATCGTATAATGTCTACATGTGTATTTGAGTGTGAACTAACTATAGGACCCAGCGGAACAGCTCATTTGCTCCATATAGAGTTACAAGTCCATCTAGAGGCAAGAGTCATGAAATATCATGTTGTATTATTATTTTCAAAAATAATCCAATACAATCCAATACAAACACAAACATACCTAAGAACTTGCAAGAACTACCTGCCCCATGAATTACAAACACACAACATAAAATAAATACAAAAACTAATTACATTAAGACCATAAATAAAATAACTAAGTAGCCTATAATAGGAAGGAGTTGCCGAAGAAAAACAGTGAAAATAAGGCATTCAAAAATAGTCATTTCCTAGTTATCTCCATAGTCCACAGTGTAGGAAGCTCTAACGCACAATCAATACCAAAAACACGAAGCGAGACAAGACTATAAACAAACAAAACAAAACAAACAACATGGGTCAGCTGCCGAATAGCACCCTGGAACTATTATCGAATTATATTATCTAATTAAGATCTATAATATTTAATTATCAAAATTAAATGAAATAAGCTTTCTGGACAAAAAAAAAAATTAAGTTAAATTTTAATTATACAAAAGAAAATTAAGTATAATTTTAATACTTCGGGTCATTTTTGTTACATGTATGCCCTGTCTGCCGTGTTCATTGTGTTTTCAGTTCAGTCCCTGTGACCTAGTTTCTCCCCAGTCTGTATAATTAGTTATGTCTATCACCTGTGTCCTGTTAATCACCTCGTTATCCCTGTGTATTTAGTTCTCAGTGTTTCTTCAGTGTTTGTCCGTCGATGTTCATGTTAACTGGTGTTCCTGAGTGTTCCCTGTGAGTTAATTGATTAAAGATTCCTGTTCCAAGGAACCCAGTTTTGTAACAATTTTGACCCACAATGGAAGTATTTGTTAAAAAAGTGCGAGGGAAGGATGAGGGTTAAGATGAGGTTTAATGCTGCCTTCACGTGCTCTCTGAATTATCGTAAATACGAGTTTCCTATGTAAAAATTGCACATTAACCCACTCCACTTTCGAAATTTTAATGGGATGAGCTCGTAATCTCGACTTCAGAAATGGGAATTATCAAATTTCCGATAGCACGTGAAGGCAGCATAAGTAATTAAAGCTGCCAGCCAAATATCTACAGAAGTTGGAGGCTACCATTACACCAGACAGAGGCGGCATCACTCAGACAACAAATCCTATGCACAAAGCATTATACAGAATATACAAAGTACACACACACACACACACACACACACACGTGTTTACATGTTTTATGGGGATTTTCAATATAGATATTGTCACGTTCCTGGTTCTGTGTTTTAAGTTGGACTCTAATTTTGAAATATATCCCCTATTGTTTCTGTGTTCCCATGTGTGATTAGTTCCTGTTTCCCTTGTATGCATTAGCTCCCTTGTTTGTTACCATAGAAACCCTGATTGTTCCCTCAGGTGTTTCTTGTTTCTTTGTTATCTTGTTAGGTTCCCTGTGTGTGTATATATAGCTCTGTGTTTTAGTCTGTCTTTTTGAGTCGTTGACTTTGTTTTGCATTCTTGTTCCTGGTCAGGATTATGTTCCCTTGGTTGTATTATCTTTGTTTCTGTTTTTCTTTATTGAACTTTTGCTGGATTTAGATCCTCGCTCACCTCATCTTTGCCATCGATGTAACAGAACGACTCACCAAAAGATGGATCTAGCGGCAAGACCAGACCACAGGATGAACTCAGCTGGTAGGGACCCGTTGAGCAAACTTTGTAAATTTTTTCAAGATGGCTGTATGATTGAGAGTTAAATTTGACATTCCTTGTGTGTGCAAGCAGACTTGGCAATAAAGCTCTTTCTGATTCTGATTCTGAACCAAGTTTTATGAAAGATATGTGGAATAATGAATTGGAAACAATTAATTAACACATCACCATTTGATCATTGACCTAAGCATTTTTCCAAAAAGTAGTGATTTCTTTTCAGGCAGACAGAATGGAATCACATTCTGTGTTCCCTTTCGTTCAGTCACTACGACGTAACGTTAGTGACTAACGAATGGGGGTTTCGCTTAGAAGCCTATCATCTTCGAGCTTTAAGAAAACGCCCTATGGCGTGCCAATGCCATGGGGCATGCGGAATTTGCATATGTAACTCCGCCTCACCGCGTGAGTATATAAGGAAGTACGTGGCAATATCGCATTATGTTTCTGCTTTCGGAGCCAAGAGTACCTACCTCTTCACTCCTCACAAGCCTTCTGAGACTCTGACAGCCTCTTCAAGATGAGCGGCTTTCCAGTCGGTGTTGGTGTGACGGCGCGTTCCAGTGATCGCATACTTCCTGCCTGCTGATCTGCGCAGTGGTCTGCTAGACAGCTGGTGTGTGTTTCCCTGGGCGCTTCGGCATCGACTGCGAGGCTTCCTCTCACAAAAAGAGCTTGCGCGTGGCACGTCTTTTTTAAGACGGCTCGCCCGTGCGCTTCCGGGTGCGTCTATGGGCGCATTCACTGCTCAGCGTGTTTGGGCTTCAGCACGTTCGGACAGTGTTTGTGGATGTGTCATGTTTCCATTGCGGGAACATGACCATCGCGATGCCGCGGTCGAGACTCTATGATCTCCGTGAGGAGAGAGAGTCCCCTCTGCCACACCCCAATCTACCGTCCCCGAGTGAGATGGTACTTTGGCTGGTAGCCAGGGTGACCTGAAAGCGGTGCGTGGTCCTCGGGCCACGCCCCCCTCTCGCACATTGCTTCCCGCGAGTGTTGGACTGAAACAGCGGCCCATCTCTGACGCCTCGTTTGTTTCGTTCACGCTTCAGATAGCAGTGAGATGTCGATCGCCGCATCCCAAGGTGGGCTGGAGTCCTTTGGGGATGACGATTAGGTGGTGCTCCGCCTCCGGGTGTGTCAGAGCTGCCTGATCCGACCTAAAGTTGACAGCCATGATATCTCGGGCAGGCGCGATTCTCGCGCTGGTGTGGAACTCCGCCCAGTCGCGAGTGCTCGTGGTTGCGCGATTGGTTTTTGGGGGCGGCACCCGACAGCCGTTGGGCCCCGCCCCCAATGCCTTTCGCTCCCCGAGGTGCATGAGGAGATCAAGCGGTCCCGGAAGTCCCTGTGCTTCCCGCGACCGTTTGGTGGCCTCCTCCACTTTCTCTGCCCTTGATGGGGCCGCGGCCTAAGGGTACTCTGGGGCCCCCTACCCCCCACTGTTGAACTCTCTGTTGCGCACTACGGTGTCCACAGAGGGCTTTGACGTGGCGTGGGTCGCTGTCCTAAGCACCCTCCCAAAGCCTGTGGGCTCGTCTACTTCGGTGGCGTGGTCCTGCAGAGCTACGGGCAGGCCGCCGCCCCTTTGCACATGCACAAGGGTGGAGCCGACCCAGGGCTCTTCAATGAGCTGCGTGCCGCAACTGATCCCGCCCCCCGGGCGGTGAAGGTGGCCACACGCTCCCTGGGTCGGTCGATGTCCACAGCTGTTGTCCGGGAGAACACCTGGCCTTACCTGGTGATGTGGAGGACGTTGAGCGGGCCCGCCTCCTCAACTCGCCCATATCCCAGGCTGGCCTCTTCGGCGGCGCGGCTGAGAACTGCGCCCAACTGTTCTCGGCCGCCCCAGAGCAGACTGAGGCTGTAACACGTACTGCCCCGGCGGCCAGCTGCTGCACCCAGCCGCCGACTCAGTCGCCTCAGTCCGCTCGCCGCCGAGGGCGCCCTCCCTCCTCCCGCCCGGCCCCAGCAGCAGCCTTCACCTGGGCCGCGCCGTGTAGGTGGTTGAGGATGACGCCCAGTCCGGACAACTCAGAGAGATGGGTTCCAGTTCTTCCATGGGGATGGTAGCAGGGCCTCTCCTTCCCCCGGTGGAGGGCCGGGGGAAAAATCCTTCCGCTGCTGGCCCCCGGGCTAGCAGCACTTGGGAAGAACTCATGTTCCTGTCTCTGAGGACCCAGAGACTGGTGATGGTGGTGTGCGCCACCCACGGGTCCCGCCACTCGCATCCCTCTCTGTCGCCAGCCTCCTGGCAGAGCAGACCCCAGTGGAACGCTCGTCTTTCCCTGGTCTCCTCTGTCAGGACGCAGCCGTTAACCGCACCCCCACAACCGGGACGCCCAACAGCCTCCCTTGTCCGGGTCGGTAACGCTGCATCGCTGCCCCACACCGGGTACGTCTGTAGTCCGAATGACCCCGCTGGTGCAGTTCCTGGGAGCCTGGCTTCAGATTCCAGGGCTGTCCCGCTGGGTCGCGAAGACAATCAGGCGCGGCTACGCGATTCAGTTCGCGCAGGCTCCTCCCTGCTTCCGGGGTGTCCGCTTACGATGGTCGGGGCCAATGCCCCTGTCATGCGAGCGGAGGTTGCCACCCTACTGGCGAAGGGTGCGATTGAGCCTGTCCCTCCAGCCGAGATGAAGTCCGGGTTCTACAGCCCCTACTTCATTGTACCCAAAAAGACCGGTGGGTTAAGACCAATCCTGGACCTGCGCATCTTGAACCGTTACCTACACAGGTTTCCGTTCAAGATGTTGACAGTCAACGCCTTTTCGAATGCGTTCGTCCGGTCGATTGGTTGCAGCGATCGACCTGAAGGACGCCTACTTCCATGTCTCCTCCTACCTCGACCAGACCGTTCCTTCGGTTTGCTTTCGAGGGGCGGGCATGTCAGTAAGCGGTCCTCCCATTCGGGCTATCTCTGTCCCCTCGCGTCTTTACGAAGATTGTCGAGGCAGCCCTTGCGCCCCTCCGGCAGCACGGGGTTCGCATCCTGAACTATCTCGACGACTGGCACATACTGGGCCACTCTCGGGAGCAGGTTTGCGGACACAGAGATCGGGTGCTCCAACACCTAGCCCGTCTGGGCCTTCGGGTCAACTGGGAGAAGAGCAAATTCTGCCCAGCGCAGAGGATCTCTTTTCTCGGTATGGACATCGGCTCGGTCGCCATGTGCGCGCAGCTTTCGAGCGAGCGCGTGCAGTCTCTGCTGACTTGCCTCCGTCAAATCGAGAGCAAGAGTGCGGTTCCACTGAAACTATTTCAGAGGCTCCTGGGGCATATGGCATCTGCAGCCGCGGTAACGCCGCTCGGATTGCTACATATGAGACCGCTTCAGCATTGGCTTCGCGATCTAGTCCCGAGATGGGCATGGCAGTCTGGCACGCTCCGGGTTCAAGTGTCTCGGACCTGCCTACAGACGCTCACCCCGTGGTCGAACCTCAGTTTTCTTCGGGCAGGTGTGCCCTTAGTACGAGTTTCCAGGCATGTTGTCGTATCGACGGATGCCTCTGCCACGGGCTGGGGTGCCATGTGCAATGGACAAGCAGCCGCGGGCTCCTGGACAGGACCCCAGCGCCTCCTGCATGTCAATTGCCTCGAGTTACAGGCAGTATGGTTCGCCCTGCACCGCTTCCGAGTGTTGCTGAAGGGTCAACATGTGCTTGTCCAGACAGACAACACGGCCGTTAGAGCGTACACCAACCATCAGGGCGGTCTACGCTCCCGCCGTATGTCTCAACTCACCCGCCATCTCGTCCTATGGAGTCAGAAGCGCCTGAGGTCCCTTCGTGCTGTCCATATTGCGGGAGTCCTGAACCACGCAGCCTACGAGCTCTCGCGGCTTCAGCCCCTCCCGGGAGAATGGAGACTCCATCCCCAGACGGTCCAGCTGATTTGGGAACAGTTCGGTGACGCACAGGTAGATCTGTTTGCCTCCCACGACTCTTCCCACTGCAGCCTGTTTTATTCCCTGACCGAGGGCACGCTCGGCTCGGATGCACTGGCGCACAGCTGGCCGCGGGGCCTACGCAAATATGCGTTCCCCCCAGTGAGCCTACTCGCACAACTCCTGTGCAAGATCAGGGAGGACAAGGAGCAGGTCCTTCTGGTCGCCCCGTATTGGCACGGCCGGACCTGGTTCCCCGAACTCTTACTCCTTGTGACAGCCCCTCCCTGGCCTATTCCTCTGAGGTCCTTACTCAGAGACGGGGCACCCTTTGGCACCCGCGTCCCGACCTGGAACCTCCACGTGTGGCTCCTAGACGGGACGCGGCAGGTTTGAGTGGCCTGCCACCTAGGGCAGAGTCCACTCGACATGCCTATGCGTTGAAGTGGAACCTCTTCGTCACCTGGTGCTCTTCCCGCCAAGAAGACCCCTGGAAATGCCCGATCGGGTCTGTGCTTGAGTTTCTCCAAGAGGGGCTGGAGCGAAGGCTGTCTCCCTCCACCCTCAAAGTTTATGTGGCCGCTATATCTGCCCACCACGATCTCTTGGAGAACAAAAAGGTAAGTCAGCACGACCTGATCATCAGGTTCCTGAGGGGAGCGAGGAGACTGAATCCTCCTCTCTCTCCTCTCGTACCCTCTTGGGACCTCTCAGTAGTTCTGAGTGCTCTGCAGAGGCCTCCCTTTGAGCCTTTGCGGTCGGTTGATATTAAGTTCCTGTCGATGAAGACGGCTCTGCTGACCGCATTGGCCTCTCTTAAGAGGGTCGGGACCTGCAGGCATTTTCGGTTGACGAAGCATGCCTGGAATTCGGGCCGGCTAACTCTCACGTGTTCCTGAGACCCCGGCCTGGATATGTGCCCAAGGTTCCTACCACTCCCTTCAGAGACCAGGTAGTGAACCTGCAAGCGCTGCCTTTGGAGGAGGCAGACCCAGCCTTGGCATTGCTCTGTCCAGTACGCGCTCTCCGCGCCTATGTAGACATGACGCAGTGTTTCAGGACCTCAGACCAGCTCTTTGTCTGTTATGGTGGAGAGCGGAAGGGAAGTGCTCTCTCAAAGCAAAGGCTGTCTCACTGGATAGTGGACACCATTGTTTTGGCTTACCAGCAGCAAGGTCGACCATGTCCCCTTGGTGTGAGGGCACACTCCACTCGGAGTGTTGCCTCCTCTTGGGCTTTAGCGAATGGCGCCTCGCTAACAGACATCTGCAGAGCTGCAGGCTGGGCGACACCTAATACATTCGCCAGATTCTACAATCTCCGAGTGGAGCCAGTGTCCGACTATGTACTCGCCCCCCCGAGGGGCCGGTAATGGACCAGGCTTTGGTGTCTTCGCTTGCTCCCCACTCCACTCCTCGGACTGGATACGTGCGATATTTGATACTGCTTATAGCGGCTTGTCATCCGCAAGTTTTTTTTTTTACTTTGCCCATGTTTAGCTTGGGAATCCAAGTCTTTAACAGTGTAAAAATCTCAGTATGCATGAAACAGCATTTCACCCCCCCCCCCCCCCCTTAAGTAAAGTAACAAAGTATTTGTACTTTGTTACATTCCACCACTGAGTACATGGTTTAAAGTTTTGACGCAAATCGACCCAAGGTTCGATTCCGCCTTTTGCCGAACTCGCTCTACTCCCTTTTCCCACCACATAGTAGATCAGAAAGGCATTTATTTTCAATAAAAATGAAGAAAATATTCAAAAAGTGGAAATAAAGCGTCTAACGTGTGTTTAATAATAAAGTGTTTGTCCGTTAGGGGTAGGTGATCAGACATGGGTAGATGACAAATAAGGGTGAAACAGCATTTTTTTTTAAACAAAGTTCTAAATTGCTTGAGAATTGTATGAATTTGTAAAGTTCAAATACTGTTGTTTTTGAAACTGTTAGAGGTTAGCAGATTTTTTCTCATCATGTAATTTATTAAGCTTTTCTCACAGCTCCAGGCAAAATATGTCCTGCGGTGTGACATGACATTACTATAAAATTCAAATATTGAAATATGATTAATTTCAAATACAAATCAGGTATGTTTTAAGTTTAACAAGTATTCTTTAAGAATGATAATTAAAATTCTGCATATATTTTTTTTCACAGCTGTTTTTTGAATATATTCTTTGCTTGTGCCATCTTTTACCGCTCACTCCAGTGGAATTATTGTGTAAAATTAGAAAAAATATTTGAAAATGTTTATAATTTTTTTTATATAGTTATATTATGCAACGTTTTCAAATGTATATACTTATTTAAGCTAGTTAACGTTGTAAAAGTCGTTTAATTGTGTTTGAAGTGATGTCACACCACAGGACATCCCGTCACACCACAGGACGAAATGAGACACTATGAACATTTATGGTGAAATGTATTGAATACTTTTGTAACAAACAAATTTATTTGCATCTCTATTTGAACATTAATGAAAACACAACATATCAGTACAATCTTATTACTTAGTGTATGAATTTGAACTAAAAACATAGTGAACAAGACATACTGAATAATTTTTTGTGTCGCAGCTCTTTTCGTCGAAAATCTGAGGGTAGGTTGACGTGCTTGCTTCGCTTTATTCCAGCGATGCTTTTGAACCCTCATTTTACTATTGGCTTTTTTCATGCCATTGAGCATTGCTTTTAGCTCCTTGTTTTCTCTTTCCAGCCTCTTAATTTTTGCTGTCAACTTGGGTGGACAAACCTTTTGGGGGGGACTTGGAATTGGGGAAATAGAACCATGAGCAGGAGAAAGATGAACTGGACTAAAGGACACATCAATTTCTTTGGGTGATGGGGGAGTAATATCCAAAATGGCTGCCAAATCCTCCTTCTTTCTGTTCCTTGCCTTTGGCCCTGTCCCAAATGGCACCTTAAACCCTCACGGTTTTCCTCTGAGTACGCACTTTCACTACGTAACGCCGCTTTGACTGCCGGGAAGAAGTCCACTGCGTAGCTCGCACCAGTGCGGGCTCGGCAGAAGTGCGCATCGAGGGCGCATATTGACCTCAAAGGGGTCGCTCACGAGCACACTTCTGAGACCTAAAATGACCAGTGGGACACCCTGTGGTCTCATGGACTTAACGGACACGCGCACGCAGCGGCCATTGTAAATCCACAAGACCGAAAGTGCACATGAAGTGTGCCATTTGGGACAGGGCCCATAGTCTTCTTCCATTTCTCACGAAGATTTGCTCTCATGTTTTGGGAGGCTGGTTATATTTCGTGGTTGAATTTCTCCTTTAGCTTTCTTTTGGGGGCAGTCATGGCCTAATGGTTAGAGAGTCGGACTTGTAACCGGAATGTTGTGGGTTCGAGTCTCAGGTCCGGCAGGAATGGTCGGTGGGGGGAGTGAATAACCAGCGCCCTCCTTCACCCACAATACCACGACTGAGGTGAGACCCTTGAGCAAGGCACCGAACCCCCAACTGTTCCCCGGGTGCCGCAGCAATATGGCTGCCCACTGCTCCGGGTGTGTTCACGGTGTGTGTGTGTGTGTGCACTTGAATGGGTTAAATGCAGAGCCATTTAATGCAGAGCCACCATACTTGGCCACACGTCACTTCCCTTCACTTCTTCACTTCTTTTCTTGATATCTGTTGATGTAACAGAGACAGCTGTTACATGTTTTCTATACAAGTGTACGTCTTAGAGAATGTTTCACCAACTCAATTTCCCTATTATAAACTTATTTACTTTCTCCTTCTCTCCCTAAAGATCTCCTCATGCCTGGCTTCATCCTGTGCTAACCTTTCCCAGTCCCTCCTGTCCTTTCTTTGCTCATGCCTATAAACTGTCAAAAATCACTTTAAAAACAATGATCAGTGACTGTTAACATACACATACAACAAACAAATGAAGACAGATATATATGTATGTTTAATATATGTATACTATATATAATATTTACAATATTTGATTAATATATATATATATATATATATATATATATATATATATATATATATATATATATATATATATATAAAGAGACAGAGATATATTTATGTTTAATATTGGAAACATAACAGACGAGAATCTAGCTAGACATCTGACTTAATTGTGTTACACTACAGGACGGGCTGTCACACCACAGGACTCTTTCACCTTTGCCGCTATTTTGAGTCATTGCTATACAAGACTGACATTGGGCCTTACAGAAACTGAATAAGTTCATTGTTTTAAACCTGAATATGATTCTTTTTGTAAAATATTTTTCTTTTTTCTCTAACTAGATCAGTCACACCACAGGACTATCAAAAATGGACACGTTCATGGTCTGACAGAAATTATGAAATTTATCAAATTAATAAGAGATTAACACTCACCTTTTAACCTCTTTAGCACATCCAAACATCTGGGGGATTTCCTGGTAGGGGGCTTGAATAAAAGACCCCTATGGCTGTCCATGTAACTGCCAGTACAAAAATCTAATATCCTATGTCACACTGCAGGACAGCATTTGTGTTTCAAAACTAAATGTACTGTAAATATATTTGTACTTTTTAGCATTTTGAAAACTTAAACTTAAGTTAATTAAGTAAATACATGCAAAATAATGTCAAGGCATTTATTAGCTGCTCCAAACATATCTGCTTTGTTTTACTAATATTTACATTTGATGAGTCATTAATGTTAGTCACACCGCAGGACATTTTGCTATTCACCTTGAAATATGAATGCGGCGAGGTGGACGAGCGAGAGACATGGGAGGAGCGAGCGAGATCGGTGTGCGTGATTTGAGAATGAACGTCACCTGCGAGGCACACCGGTCTCGAGTCCTCTCATGAGGGAGCACGGAGTCTTATAAGAACGAGCGACGCGAGTGAAGGACGAGAGAGGACCAGGCCTGGATTATGATTTGTATTTTTTTTTACGTTTTGTTTATGTATGTGCGCGGCAGTCGTCCATGAGGGGCTGCCGCTTTTACTTTCACTTTGTTTGTTTGTTTATTTGATTAAAGTTTGTTGTATTGTTCGCCCGTTCCCGCCTCCTTCTTCCCTGAACCTACATACCTCGTTACAATGAACAACACCAAATACATTTTACGTCCCAAAATCATAATATTGAAATAAAATTAAATTCTATGCCCCACTGGCATGTATTGTTTTAGTTGAGAAATGCAGTTCAGTAAACATTTACACTTAATTACAGAAAAAACATGCGTCACGTCATCTGCCACCATGCAGTTGCCCTTGGGATGCCCTTTTTCAGTTTCAGCACATGCCCCTCAAAAGGTCTGTGCACAGCCCTGAAACCACATGATTACTCACTCTTTCATGGAAGCCTTTGGCAGCGTTTAAGCATCTCCTTATGTGAGTAATTCACCACCCTCTTAAATGTCAAATGGCCAAAAACACAACACAAACATACTTAATTTACCACCTTCATAGAAAAGAATGTCTTCACTTATATTTTAAACCACAAAATTTGATCATTTATTGAATGAGTGTCTTACCAAAGACCTGCTTGTGACAACAAACATATGATCCATTTTATCACCTTTGTCATTCTTTGAATTGAGCGATTACTTTTGTCTTTATAATGGTGATGTTTATGTGTTGTTGTTGAAGGTCTTGAGAGCACCATTGATTCCAATCTAATCAAAAAGCCTGTGGTCAATGTGTGAATGCAGGTCAAAAGCAAAACTGCAAACTTACGCCGTCATTTATAACAGGGATATACAAGTTTAATTCACATGCTAAACTTATGCAGAGTTCACACTGCCCGATTTTAGGCCCGATTTTGACTCGCCGACAGGTTTTGCAATATCGGCGACAAATACCCGAAATCATAGGCAAATCGGTGCTCGTTCACGTGAATGACAATCACATGGTGTGAATGATCAAAGACACTATCAGAGAGAATCGCAGACGAGTCGCCGACGGCCGTGAGATATTTTGCATGCTAAATATCTGGACCTCTCGGCGATTCAAACTGTGTGAAATGTGTTCTGACTGAAAAATACATCGGCGATGACCGACAGCCAATGAAAGCGCAAGATGCAGGGCAGCGGGAGGTTCAGGGAGGAGTATACCAGAATATCAGTATTTTAATAGATATATTTACAATTATATCAAACAGAAACAAAGCACAGACATTTGCTTTACCAGGAGCAATAGCAGCACATTGCAAAATTATTTATTTACCTCAAACTCTCTTTGTAGAACACAATCATTGCTCCCTGTGTCTCCTCAACCATTTCCTCCGCCAAAATCCTTTTTTTCTTTTTGTCCTATTCGCTGCAAATCAGCGCACAGACAATTTGTATTGCAAACTATCTGCAGTTTATCATGTTTAATAACAATTTCAGTCTCGCGCGAGAACTCCGGTCTGATGTACGCGTGATCTCGCATTGTTTACTTGTCACATCTCACGTGTGTTTGGTTGTGAACTGTAGTTTGCGCACCGGAGAGAGTTGTCGGTAATTCTTCCTATTGTAAAGTCATGCAATGTGAAACCCCCTGTCGTCGATCTATCGTGCAGTGTGAACACAGCAGTGACTGAATGCTACCCCAGATAGTAATGCAGTGTGAAAAGAGCAGTGATCCGACGAGTTTGAAAATCGTGCAGTCTGAACTCTGCATTAAAGGGTTAATTCACTCAAAAATGAAAATTATCCCATGATTTACTCACCCTCAAGTCATCCTAGGTGTCTCTGACATTCTTCTTTCAGACAAATAAAATTAGTTATATTAAAGTCCTGGCTAATCCAAGCTTTATAATGACAGTGATT
The DNA here is from genome assembly GCF_949357685.1 of Gobio gobio. Lineage (NCBI taxonomy): Eukaryota > Metazoa > Chordata > Actinopteri > Cypriniformes > Gobionidae > Gobio > Gobio gobio. The sequence continues at coordinate 44,889,541 of NC_137114.1, forward strand.
GTTGTTCTGTTTTTTGAAGTCCATAAAAGTGCATCTATCCATCATATAACTGCTCCACACAACTCCGGGTGGTTAATAAAGGCCTTCTGAAGCGAACTGGTGCGTTTGTGTAAGAAAAATATTCATATTTAAAACTTTATAAAGTAAAGTTCCGGCCGATCGCCTTCCGTATTCAACTTATGGCACTTGAAAGTGCCTCTGCAGTTCATATAAGTTGAATACGGAAGGCTCTTGGCCAGAACTTTACTTTATAAAGTTTTAAATATGGATATTTTTCTTACACAAACGCATCAATTTGCTTCAGAAGGCCTTTATTAACCCCTCAGAGCCGTGTGGAGCAGTTATATGATGCACAGATGCATTTTTATGGACTTCAAAAACAGAACAACAATCACTGTCATTATAAAGCTTGGATTAGCCAGGACTTTTTTAATATAACTCAGATTTTATTCGTCTGAAAGAAGAATGTCATATACACCTAGACTTGAGGGTGAGTAAATCGTGGGATAATTTTCATTTTTGGGTGAACTAACCCTTAACATTATGAGTGTCACAATTCACCAGTGTGAGAGCCCGTGATCACCACCAGAGGGCACTCCAACCCGGACTGTCATTCCATCAAAGACTACATTACCCATAATCCTTTGCCCGGACTCATCATCACTCATTGTTTGCACCTGTGTCTCATTACCTCATTACCCCATTACCCCAGCCTATATAAACCATATTCACCCTGTCATTCACGGCAAAGTCTTGTTTGTTGTATACTACATTTCTGAGTGTTTTCCCTGGTTTCATGTCTTTTGTTTTGGATTTCTTACATGTTCCGTGGATTACCTGTTTGCCTGTCTCTCCTGTCTTGTTTGCCTGATTGGACTGATTACCTGTTGCCTGTTTGTTGACTACGAGTATGGATTACCCCTTACAAATAAAACTGCATTTGAATCCTCAACCCTTTGTCTCTCGGAGCAGTACGTTACAATGAGTCACCCTGGGCAGCAAATGTTGTGAGTCTACGTTTATCAAGACATAGAGATGCTGTTTTGAGAAAAGCAGTCCATCCTGATCTGCAGGGTGTTCCATGAGCTGCCATGGCTTTTCAAAATTAGTTTTTCCCTATAAATGTAATATGATGTAATTCCAGCATCTTTCTCATAATTTCCTTTGAGTTGAGGGGTTCAGCACCTGATAAAAGAGTTGAGTTTTGATATTTTCCTGGTATAGAAAAACAAAAATTTCAAGACTTCCTTTGCTTTTATTTATTACAAATTATTTGCATTTTTATGACGCATCATAATCATAGGTATTAATATTCAACCTGTAGATTTCTATTAAAATGGTTTTAATGCGACTTCCTGCTGGTTAACCATTCTACTCTTTAAAAAAACACTCGCACTGTGATTTTTAAGAAAAACAACCAGCAATGGAAAGCCTAAATATAGTAAACATTTTCAAAAAGAGGTAAATAAGGAAGTGGGTGTCAGATGTTTCCAGCAACTAGAATATTTTTTCTTGTATCTAGTGGACTTACATTTACTTAGCTGTGTTTGGTAATGTGAACAGGCTCTCCAGATGGAATGTCAACACATCACTTGGATCATTGCCTTTGTTTACTGTTTTATCGCCCCACCGATCATCATCCTATGAGGTGAGTCCTCATCTGCTGCCAGCTAAATATCAACAGATGCCAAAATGACGATTACTTCTAACTGTACCAGAGGTGAGAGTGTTTCACCTTCACAAGGCTGACATTCATTCTCACTCACACAGCAGAAGAGGAGAGCATGAGCCACAATCTTCATTTCCTCAAAGTCCTTTTGAGGATCTTCCATGCTTTAGTTAAATCAATAGATTTTTGAAAGTCTTTCATTGAACTGTGTTTGCTGGAGGATTTAACGCAGGGAGATTTGTAGATGTAGAAGATGGTGCAGATCTCCTCTTTTATTTTATTCAACAGGTTTGTCATGGGTGGAATTGGAAGGTTTTTAGTAGAAGTGAATAAGAGATGCTCTGCTTTTTTTTTTTTACTGAATCCCATCTTTTTAACGCCTGCTACAATGAAATCTTTATCTTAGTAAATGTAACTTATTTTTCACTAATCTTTCTTACTTTCTCCTTTTTCTCCATTTGCTTTCAGAAAGAAAGTTGTCATGTGTAGGCGAGCAATCCTTTTCTCATTGATTCTTATGCACATTGATGGCTAAGGTGTGTTGTGTTTTCCACACTGAATGTCTGATAGCTGGAAAACATGCAAAACATAAATCAACTCAAGCAAGCACACGACAGACTGACAGATTTTCATACTTTTACTTCCTTTTCTGCTAATATTACCTTTAAAGGGTAAAAGGTAATTTGATGTTTGACGTTACATCAGGCATACTTACTTCAGGTCAATGTAATTTACAATACGACCAAGAGTATGAATTACCAGTCAAAAGTAAAAGCAGAAAGAGTGGATCCATTGAGTTTTTTTTATTTTTATTGATAACGCAACACAAAGACACATTTAAATAAGACATTCTCCCAATAACATGCTCAAAAAATAGGTGAAAATGTGACAAATGCACATTGAAACTAGACTAACTGATGTTACTTATCATGATGAATACTGTGGATTGTGAGCATCAGAATGGAGAAGAAAGGTGATTGAAGTGACTGGTTGTTGGTGCCAGACGAGCTGGTCTGAGTATTTCAGAAACTGCTGATCTACTGGGATTTTCACACACAATCATCTCTAGGGTTTACAGAGAATGGTCAGAAAAAGAGAAAATATCCAGTGAGCGGCAGTTCTATGAGCGAAAATGCCTTGTTGATGCCAGAGGTCAGAGGAGAATGAACATTGACTGGTTCAGCTGATAGAAAGGCAACAGTAATTCACATAAGCACTTGCTACAAACGAGGTTCAGAAAAGCATCTCTGAATGCTCAACACATCCAACCTTAAAGCAGTTGAGCTACAGCAGCAGAAGACACAATATGACACTCCTGTCAGATAAGAACAGAAAACTGAGGCTACAATTCACACAGACTCACCAAAAAATGGACAATAAAAATAGTTTCTGATCCTTCAATTTCTGCTGTGACATTCAGAGTGTAGGGTCAGACTTTGGCATGTAATGGTGTGATGGGACATATTCTTGGCACACTTTGGGACCCTCAGTGACTGAGCATGACTAACCCCTTACCAGACCCCCCTATTTTGGCAAGTGGGGCATAATTGACATACCCAAAATAAAAAGGCTGCTGCTCATAAGTCATTCTGAATAGACACATAACCAACATATAGAAAGCCAACACTTGAGGGTTTACAGTTCAAGACTCAGAATCACTCAGACTGTTATTAATATGGAGATAGATAGGCTCAAACATAAAAACAAAAATAAAAAATATTAAGAATATTTTTTTAAATGTATAACAAATATTATGTGAATGTAGTATAACAACTTGTAACCACAACTAAAGTGAAGCCACAAGTGTGGTCATGCTTCATTTCAAATCTGAGGATGATATCGCTAATGCATTCTACTAAGCATTTTGTAATAGGCTACCATGTATAGGGAGTTTTTACAGAAGGTTGATAAGATGCTAATCAAATATGTTATTGCCCTGTAAAAACCCATTTGCAGTCCATTGTATACTGTCTGACAAGGAGAACATTACACAGCTGTCTGAATTTCTGAAAACAAAACGTGAGTGCCACGAATCTGGGTGAATGGGCATCACTTTAAAGGCAGATGTCGACTTTAGCGAGCCAAGCGCCACGATTGCCATCGACGTCATGGTAATGAAAACTCTGTTGCAAGCTGTTCCTGTTGCACCGGGTGATATGGACTTCTTGTTGTAGAGGAATTAATTGGCATACCCTCTGCGGCGCTCGCCCAGAATATAATGAGCTGTATTTTGTGTGGCTTTTGATGCTCATTATTCTTAGTCATCACTGTTCATTTTATTTTTGATTTAAGTTTTCTTTCATTTGTGAAATTTATTTTGTCCTTTGTTTGTTTTTTGTGATTTTTGTTTGAATCATTTTAATTAATAAAATTCCTTTTACTTCTTGTATATACCACCTATGTCTCATGCCTGACTCCAACCGAAGACTACAAGCCTTGTGTGCTCCTAGTTTGATTATGGCAATTCCCTGGTATTAAGCCCCCGGGGTGGCGTAGTCGGTTTATAAAAGTCGGGTGTTTTAGCACTACAGTTTTTTATATATATTTTATTTTGTTTATTTTTTGTCCCTGTCATCTCCTGGTTGCCACAATCAGAAATTATGTGTGGCTGAGAGGTAAATTATTAAGTGTTTTTTTTTTACCTTAGAGAATTTCCTGGTAGAATTTTCCACTCTTTGACAGGGCTGATGCTAAAAGAATCGAAGGGAGGAACATCAAAAGTTCAGATCATGAAGCCTGAAATAACTTCCTTACAAATAAGGTTGTCTACTGTGTCGGGTTCTGTTAGGGTTCTGTGACATAATATCACAAATGTAATTTGTGCGGGGAGGCTTTCTACGCCAGATTAAAAACCTTGCTCAAGACCAGACAGCAAATAGTTAGTCAAATCTAGATCGGGGTGGCGAGACAATTCAGTTGACAAATGTGAAATATTACTAATGTAGTAATTAAATATTTGTTTAGTTCTCACCAAAGCACTCTCTATTTTGCTGAAGAAGTCTGTCCGAAATTAGTTTTCTCGTGCACAAACTCAAGCCATTGTCTGATAAGGCAGCGAGGCAACGAGTCATCTCCCTAGGTTTTCAGACGCAGCAAAAGACTGAGCTGACTGTGACAATTAGATATATGCAATGTTGAAAACAACACTTCTTAAAAGTGAAATGATTTCTTGATTCATTTTGAACTGCGAGAGGCGTTACACTTTTTCCGTAAATTGAATACGGAAGGCGATCAGCCGGAAGCTAGATAATTTACTTTATAAAGTTTTAAATATGGATATTTTTCTTACACAAACACATCAATTTGCTTCAGAAGGCCTTTATTAACCCCCCGGAGCCGTGTGGAGCAGCTATGATGGATATAGATGCACTTTTATGGACTTCAAAAACAGAGCAACATTCACTCCCATTATAAAGTTTGGATTAGCCAGGACATTTTTTAATATAACTGATTGTATTCGTCTGAAAGAAGAATGTCATACACACATAGGATCAGGGCCGTGCAGAGAGTTCTTCAGAGGCAGGGGCTCAAATGTAAAAAAGGGGCAATATGTAAATATATATATATTAGGGGTGTCACGATACACAAAACTGATGGTTCGGTAAGTACCTCGGTTTTGAAGTCACGGTTCAGTACGGATTCGGTACAGCAGTTTTACAAAATTGCTTTTTATTAATTTTTATTCAACAGTGGTTTAATGAAAAAAAAATTTGTCTGTCCTTAAATGAATTCAGTTATAACTAAAAGTTTCTTAAAGATAATGCTGTAAACTATATAGGGAGCCCTTACATATTGCTATTAAAGATTAACAACAGAGCCCAAACTATTAGCCTAAATTAATTTGCTATTTATTTTTAGATATAATAAATCAACACTCATAAGCTTCACATAAGGCAGTTTTTGCATTAATATCTAAATCTAATTATTATTATTTTTCTATAATATAATCATTTTGTGGCTGTAATTTTCATGACAGGTTTATTTAAACATACATTAGATAAACAAGACATCACTAACAGGCTAAGTGGTATATAATGAATATAGGCTATATAGGCTAATATAACGAATATATAGGCTAATATAGTGCATGTATTCATGGAAAGAGTTAATCTAACGTTAGTGAACTCACAGCTGTGGACACTGAATGACTTCTGAGGTAAATGTGATTCTACATGACATTGTTTGTTTACAAGCTGTTTTATTGTTTTTCCGCGGTTGAAACACCGATGGAGCGATTACACAACATATGATACGTTTCAATAAGTTGTAATGTATCCTCAACATACCTTTAGATATTCATTTCTTTAGGAAGAGATGATCGCATTCACTCTCGCGCCGCGCGCTGCCGCTTGAAGTTGAACTGATACGCGTCTCTCTGTCCAGGGCCGGATTAACCATTAGGGCAACTGGTCACTTGCCCAGGGGCACAGGACATCTAAGGGGCCCTGGGCACTGTCAATATTATGTTAGATCACGTTATAAACGCAATCCTCACTTTCCTAATAATATGCAGATTTTTGCAACCCGTTCGATCAAAATATGTTAAATCACGTCAAAAACAGTGTCTGTAGCTTCTTGCGCTGCTGCGCAGCGAGAGGACGAGCTGTCACGCCGAATCACGTGACTTGAAGCTCTGAAATCAGCTGTTGAGGCGGGTGGACAAAATTTGGCCTGATTTGGGGTCAGTTTGGTTGTTTTCAAACATCTACATTTTATAGTCTAATTGGTTAATAATAAACTCAAGTGTGCATCATGACACACACCGGCCCACATCCCCCTTCTCTATGACGTAGAGTCAGCTGGCGTTGGTGTTGACGTCGCCGACGAGCACGCACTTTCAGCCAATCAGCGATCAGCAGGGAGTCGCGACTCGCGCTCATTCATGACAGGTTTTCAGCGCGAAATTCTAGCTGGATATCAAATGATCGCTATGCCAAAGTGGCATAAATATGTAAGTTATCTACAGTAATGAGTGGGAGAGTGACCCAACTCTCAAAACGTGGATTACACCTGTGACTCAAAGACTCTTACATATAACTAACTCAAAGAGCACGGTTGAATGATTGAATTGAAATAGTGTATGACTCCTGAGCATCATGTGCACACTGGCCTGATCAGGACATCTGCACCTTTTAAAGCGTCCAGACTGCGCTGTACTCGTCCCAACAGCTGCTGAAAGAGGTTTGAATAAACGATTAATCCATTTTGACTGTGTTAAGTTCTGCGTTATGTTCTATAAATATTGTACTTCACGAAAGACATAACGTTACTGTAGTTCTATCAAGTTAAACACAAAGATAAACGCATTATTGTTGTCAATTTATATTGTACAGTATCAGTGAATGGCACATTTTGGCTGTGGTGTGTGCAGTAAAGTGTGCGTAATGCCTGCTAATTACATTGTTTATTCCGATTATATTGGGCACTTTTTGCACTTAAATGATGCATGTGTTTTTCCATGGGTTAAAATCATCGGTTAATTTCGTGATTTTGACAGTTTCCACTTGGAACTTGTTTTTAGTCATGCATGACTGTTTTTGAATGCCCTGTTTTGATCCATTTTCCTGAGAAATGTTTTTTATTTTAATTTTATTTTGACATTATTTGGTTTTAAGGAGATACAATGGTGCTAATCAGCCTTGATTGACATGGCAATAAAATTATATCACATTATTTTGGCAGTTCAAATTTTGGGCGTCTTTTTCTTGAATTGAGTGGGTTTTAGTGAGCTTTTTGGCTTGAAATCGTCGACCCAATCAGTCAACACTGTCTGAAATTTAAACAGGAGCGCTAAAAGAAAATTTAAAAGAGAAAATGAATTGAAATTAGTCAACATTGTGAAACATATTCCAAAAATAGCCACAATTTCACATTGTAGCACTTTAGAAATAAAAAATCTCTGGTTTTAAGTTAAGGCTTCACTAGCGGTCTGCTTTATTTCACTGTTGCAGTCAAAATATAATTGATTGGCTATATTGAAACATTTAATAATTACTCTGTAGCAGCCACCAAGTTCTGTGAAAGATTCATTGTAAAAAGTTATGTTAAACATTAGTGCATCATTAGTGTTCTGTCTCTTGAATGCACTTTATGCTGAGGCTATTACATACATCGCCACTGAGCATTGCAGAAGCCTGATTTGTTAGTATAGAAGTATAGGCTATATGCTCTTGGTGATAGCGACTTTGCGATTGTCGCTTTGGGGCAGGGGCAGGGGCAGGGGGGGCCCTTGAGTCTTGTTGCCCAGGGCACAGGAAATTGTTAATCCGGCCCTGTCTCTGTCACGTCACATAAATAGAGCTTTAAAATGGCATTTATCGTTTGAATTTCGTGATAAAATGGACTGAATACTTAATATGTTCGTGTGGGAACTCGGATTGAAGTGTGTTCCGCGCTTTAAACAAGCCGACTGTTAACTGTTATATATTACATTCATAACCGTTTGGTAGGCTACACGCGCGCACCGTACCGAAAGCCCGAAACGTTAGTTCGTCTGGCCATATAGTTTTCAACCGATTTATGAATAAGAACAGAAAATTACTGCTCCACTTCACATGCCCAATGGAATTTGAACTTGCTTTGCCAGATCACGATTGGTTGGTGTATATACATGACAAACGGGCATTGGTGAATTGTGTAATACTTTAAAATATATAATATTTAGATTTGTAATTAAATCAACAAATTAGCTCTCATTATGGATGAAAAAAAATATTGGTTTACTTTTTTCCGTAAGGCCACACACTCTCGGAAAGGACCATATTTGGCTCGAGAGCCGTTTCCGAACAGTGGAAAATCAGCAATCAATCAAAACGCACGCAACCCATAGCAACGCGTCATGGCAACGCCTCAACAGAAATTGTCCGACTTTTGAGCCGTTCGTTACTATTGTATACATTGTCATCAATGTCATGTTATAATAATCACATTTATTTAGTTTTATTGACCACGATATTATCATTGATATTTGTCTGAGAGGGGCACTTTTGATTCATTTTGAAAAAGGGCAGGGGCTCGAGCACCCAAATCCCCCCCCCCCCCCCCCCCCCCCCTCTGCAAGTGCCTGCATAGGATGGCTTGATGGGGAGTAAATCATGGGCTAATTTTCATTTTTGTGTGAACTAACCCTTTAACTGTTTTCAACCCAGGCCGTCAAACTGACATCATCAGAGAAGGAACGCCATTCCAGACCGGAAGAAACTTTTCAAATTTTGATTAATGATAACCACAACAAACTTTTTTTTTCTGTGTAACTTGCACAGATAAAATTTTACCTCAAGACTAGTAATATGCGCTAACACAGTGAATAGGATCCATTTTGATTTCATGACGACTTTAATTTTTGGAATCTGATAACATAATCCAGATTACATATGTAATCAATTATTACCCAGCACTTCGAATTATACAGTGTGATGTTTTATTACCAAATTTCGGGAGGAGCACGTGCAGATAATTAAACCTAATTAAACACGAGTGGAGCACATCAAGCTAATCAATTTAAAGGCGGCATGAAATCAAATTTTACAATTTGTATTTTTATATTAATATTGTAGTGTTTACTATAACTGATTTATCTGTTCACTTCATTATTTTTAAAAAATTCATTTACCCTTATAATCTTTAATCAAATATGTTAACTCTCCCTCCCCCATGAAACGACCTCTCTTCTCCCCCGGTCATGTGCTATGGCGCGAGGGCGGGGTTATCGCCCCGTCTCGTTTCTGCACCTCCTCTCAGAAACCTGTCACTGATCGTGGTTAGGTGCATTTTTCTCGGTATACACAATACCTTCTTCAAGAAGGACTTGAGGCAAAAAGAGAGAAATATATGAGAAATAAAAGCTTTTTTTTAATGTAAAAATTACTCAATATAGTCGGACGAACAGCTTATCGTGACGACTCGCACTGAGGAATGCAGCGTGTGAACGCGCTTACGGCGCGCCCCCTTTATAAGGGAGAGCTGAGAAAAAAGCTTTACAGAAATAAAGCCATAAAAGGCTTAAAATAAGTAAAATCTGTAGCATAAACCAGCGAAAAGTGAGGAAATATGCTCAGTAACATTATGTAGAAAAGATTTAGAAAGAAAATACATTTATTTAAGAGATAGATTGAGTTTTTCTCCACAACTGAGTGCAAACTTCAAATCTGCCTCCATTTTGTTAGCAACGCCCAACTTCCAACGATCCAATCAATTCCCGAAGGACGAAATCAAGCCTCGCCCTACATTTTTTCTAATTTCAGAAGCCGTTTCACTCGGATATACGTCACAATAAGGAGAAAAAGACGATCTCAACTTCCGTTTCATGCCGACTTTAATCAACGATAAGAGGTGTATATATACAGCAGATTTACCTTCTTTCGTTGACCATTTTTATTTTAGCATCCCTCCACCACCCCATCTCCTCACTTTGATTCTAATAAACTCTTATTAGACGTCAACACAATCCATAATATAATACAGTCTAGTTCTAGACTATTGCTGCGTCCCAATTCGCATACTATCCGTACTAAATAGTATTCGAAAAAAGAATTAGAATGTCCCAAATCGTAGTATGTTGAAAAGAGTATTCCAAAGATTCCCGGATGGTCTACTATTTCCGGTCAGAATTCGAAGTGCAGATCGATGCGCACTCTAACGGCTGATATTGCCCACAACCCATTGCAAAATGGATGAGGATTCGATTAGAACTACAAACACGGATTAAAAGTGTTTAAAAACTACAAACATGACGGTTATGCGAGTCGAACGGTTAAGTAGAGAGGGTTAGATAAAGGGGTTTGAGTGAGCAATTATCAATATTTAACCTGACGAAAAGATATTTATTCAATATTATCCACATTATATTTCACCTGCAGCAGCATAGAGATTTTTTGTAATGATACGTTTAAATGCATCATTATATTTAAACTGCAAACACATGAGGAGAGTCTCTGCATTAAAGACCCACGAATGGCAGATCAACGTGCTACTACATTTCTCTCCGATACGGTAGGAAATGAAATTGAATGTGGAGGATTTGAACTGTGACGATGATTGACAGGGCAGTTTAAATGGTGACGGGACGCACGTAACTAAGCGACTGAGTCCGTTATAGATGACGAAGTAGTATGTCCCAAAGATTGCATACTCTTCTGCTACACACTCAAAAGTATGTACTTTTTCTTCCCAAAAAGAGTACATACTTTTAGAACGTAGTATAAGTAGGCGAATTGGGACGCAGCATATCTCTATCACAGGGGGATACTCTGGGTTCGGGCCAAAATTCTGTGCCTGGAGCCCTCCCCCGGACAGCACGCCAAATACGCATAATCTTTACTCTATTTAATTTGATCAAAACAGCCCTGACCCATCGAGGCATGGACTTTATTAGACCCCTGAAGGTGTGCTGTGGTATCTGGCACCAAGATGTTAGCAGTAGATCCTGTAAGTTGCGGATTGGGGCCTCCATGGATCTGACTTGTTTGTTCAGCACATCCCACAGATAGTTCTGATGCTCACGTGCCCACTGTTGCCACTTTCGGCGGTGAACAGAGGTCAGCATGGGCACCCTGACTGGTCTGTGTCTATGCAGCCCCATACGCAACAAACTGTGATGCACTGTGTATTCTGACACCTTTCTATCAGAACCAGCATTAACTTCTTGAGCAATTTGAGCTACAGTAGCTTGTCTGTTTGATCGGACCACACGGGCCAAACACTTTTATAGACACTGACCACTGCAGACCGGGAACACCCAAGAGCTGCAGTTTTGGAGTCAGTCGTCTAGCCATCACAATTTGGCCCTTGTCAAACTTGCTCAAATCCTTACGCTTGCCCATTTTTCCTGCTTCTAACACATCAACTTTAAGGACAAAATGTTCACTTGCTGCCTAATATATCCCACCCACTAACAGGTGCCGTGATGAAGAGATAATCAGTGTTATTAACTTCACCCGTCATAATGTTATGTGTTGTGCCTGATCTGTATATATATTTTATTATATTATTTTATTTATTATTATATGTATTTTTTAATATACATTTCTGTCATTTTCATTTCTGGGTCTGGTGCTTATGAATGATCTGGCAATTTTAACATAATGCCAAGAATTACTTATGTTAGAGAAAATAATGATGCTTTTTTAGGAAAAACTCATCCAAATGAGTGGCACCATATATTTCAAAGATACTGGTTTGTTACTTGTTTTTGTGTGAAGCACTCAATAGCAAGTAAAGCAAAGTCTACACAGGCATTTATAATAAATATTGCAATTTATCAAATAACACAATTAAAATCACTTTTATTAGACACAGAACATGTGTTCAAAAATAATAATTTAGGAATTGTGTGTGGTGAAAAAAAGTGCTCAATTAAAGATATGGTGGAAATCAATTATCAACATGCCACCATTGACAAACATTTTCAGGAAAAGAATAAGGGATAACTTCTAATTAAGCAGACAGAAAGGCTCTACCTTATTATTTTCCACACATTTTTTACATCCCATCACACCAGTTTTGTTACACCGATAAAAAGGCACTTTTTCATCAATCTTTTGGAAATCATTTTTCAGATCCTTCCTCCAGATGTCCTTGTGCCAGATCTTTTCAAAGACAAAAACATTTATTCCATCTGTTCGTACATTTATCCAGTTTGAAATACCTCGCAAAATATTGTCCTTGCTCTGAATGCACTTCGACACACAAGGTGAGATGTAAGAATAGAAAACTACACAGCTATCCTGATCCGACTGTGCTAGAAGTTTGTCCATTGGAGAATTACCCAAAGGATAGAGCAGAACATGCTCAGCATGTTCCTTTGGTTTTGTGTTAGTTGGCCGTGCAGCAATGACATTTTTTGATGGTGTGCAGAGCACACATTTCTCTCCGTTAGTGAGACAATTTCTCACATGTTCTGCATCTTGCTTGCTGAACACAGTCTGGATATCAGATCCTTCTTGTGTGCACTGATCCTGTGGGACTCTGATCGCTATTGCGTACTGAACATCAGACTTGGTCCTTGGCTGGACACTGGAAGGCATAAGATTATCACAATTTTCAAGAACCTTAAAGTTATGTATTTGCCTTGTTCCTAAGAATGCAACTTTCCATCATGCAACTTACTGATTTGTTGATGTTGATTTAATTTAATTTAATAAATAGTATAAATAAACTTACTTGGCATCAAAGTACTGGATCATTTTAGCAAGGGCTGCAGTGTTCACATCCCACTGAATGCCTTGAACACCCAGATAAAGCAGGCAGAGGACAATGAGCACACTCGATGGAAATATGAATGCCTTTAGATAAAAGACAAAATAGCTGGGGAAAGGTATGTACACTGAGAGAAAGTTTCACAACATTCCTGCTTTTAGTACTCTTCTCATAAATGACAGCATAAAGCCAATGTGTTTCTCGTTTGCAGGCATATTAAAAACCACTGCTGTTGAAACTCAAAGAACACCCCTCATTGATTGACATGAGCTAAGCAATAAGAGAAAAAAAGAATATGTACTAATTAAAAATGAACTCATTCATTTTCATACATTGTGATTGCTATATGGAATATTACGATGTTATGGTAAAATCACTGGGAAAAAAATGGGAAAAAACGTATTGTCCCAATTTAATCATATTATTTACAATCTACACGACAGTGTTTCTCCTCTAAAGTTGATGTCTTTGCTTTTGATTAATGTAATTCTCTAAAATGTGCACTTCACTAAATTATTTAAGACGAATGTAGACCATTCAAAAATCGAAAATGATTTTGCTGAAACTAGTTCCCACCGTGCTTTGCTTGGGACTTAACGAAGAGAGCCAAATTGTTGAAATTAAGTGTTATGTTATGTGTTTTTGAACAATATGAGAAAAGGGGGAGACTTGATATTGTTTAGTAGTGTTTAATATTTAATTATATTGGAATTATTCGAACCATTTAAATTAGTTAGCATTGTGGAGAAGAGTGGAGCATTTGCTTAGGCTGTGTTATTTATTTAACCAAAGAGCATTTCATGCTTAGCATTTACCATGATAATGTATGCTATTGCTAACTAATAGTTTGGAAGCTAGTTAGTGCAGTCTTATAATTCAGTCATGTGACACAAAAATACAAGAAAATTAATTAATCCTGTAAGGGAACCATATTAGAATCATTTTGAGACCACTTGGGTTACTTAAAAATGGCTTAATTCCATGATGTTGAAATTATGTGAACAAATTATGTTTGTTTAACTTTGCTTAACAACCAATGTACATGATTAAATCACGTAAATCCAACACACTTTTTTCAGTGTTTTTTTATTTGATGGTGATAAAAAGTCTTATGTTTATATTTGATTTAATTATTACTGTTACTTTATGCATAAAGTCAAAAGGAATGAAAAAATTTGAAATTTTTTAACAATTTAAAATTGATGTTAACTTAAAATATACAGTATTTGGAAACAATATCAAAAAGTAAAAACTTAGAAAGCAAGGAAAACTCTACAGCTGTTTTATAGATGCAAGTTTTTTTTCTGTAGAATGCCTTTCTCTTTTTTTTTCTTCTCGTGTATTTTCTTACTCTTGACAAGTATATGTACTCTTGTATGTACAATAGGTTTTGTTCTTATTAAAAGTCCATAAAAAAAAAACTTGAATTCCCATTTTAAATAAACGATAAATGGCACTTTCTTCAACAGTTTTTTTTTTTTCATTTATTAGGAATATTTTGATTAAGGTTTCAACAACATATGTCTACATACAGCTTTCTTAATCGCACTGAGGTCTTTAAAGACGGCGAGCTGAAGTGATGCTTGAGTGAGCTACGATATTGCACTTGACAAAAACATCTTCCTTTGACACAATTTAAGAAATAAGAAGCACCCATAATCGCTATTCACACCTGATAACAGGTGCAGTATAGCTATATTATAATATAAAGTATATTATTATATTAATAGCTAATAATATGCTTTTCTTGCTTAGAACACAAGTGCGTGTTTGTAATAACTTACAATTGCAATCTAATTTTGATCACAGAATGAGTTATAAATATATCAATTTATTGTTTGTAGCCTATAGCTTTCTACTATATGAGGCTAAAGCTACACCTGTACATATAAACACTTAAACATATTTTTTTCTAAAAAGATAAAATTCCCCAAACCGAATGCAAAACATACAAACCCTATATTGTCTTAATCGTCGATTCATTATCTTCATGTTTCCTCCGTAAAAACGTAGTAATAAGAAACAATGCTGGGTTGTGAGAAACGAGGAAGCATTAAATAAGGTATTAAGCAAGGCTGTTTCTAGAAAAAACTTGTTAGTTGCTTCAGTTTCATTTTCATGGAATTTTTTTGGCCACGTAGCCTACACCGGAGTTTCAGGAATGACAACCACATTGAAATGCGGGAGTCCTTTAAATTATTGCTCTATGTGTGTAAAGAGCTCCAGAGGTCACATGACCCATTCTTCTTTTCTTCTTTTATTTATTTATATAGCACACATAATACAACAGGTGTTGCCCAAGGTGCTTCACAAACAATCGGTTAAAACACTTAATTAAAACTTAGATACAAACAAACAATACAAGCAAACATTAAGACAGGAGACAGCAATATACTGTATCACTTTCCCACAACGGGCCAGGCCACTTCAGACTGACCCCCATGCTACATCTAATAAGTGGGTTTTCAATAATGACTTAAACACAGCCAACGACTTTGCTTATCTGACAGAGTGCGGGAGGTCATTCCACAGTTTACGACCGACTCGCGAAAATTCTCTGTAAGAACAAATTTTAAACGGAAAGGTGACAGTCACAAGGAGATTTAGATTTTCCGATCTCAATGACCTGGACGGGATGTATACAGACAACAACTCAGCAAGGTATGGTGGAGCCAAATTATGTAGTGCTTTAAAAACCAGAACAATGATCTTGTAATGTACTCTATACTCGACTGGCAGCCAATTTAAGGATCTCAAAAAAGGTGTAACATGATCTATTTTCTTGGCTGACTTAATCAATCTGCAGCATTTTGTATGTTTTGCATTTTTGGCATTTTGGCAGGCAGGAACAGCTGGAGCCAACATGAGTTTCAAGGCAACGGAGTTCACTGCGCACTTTAATTCATAAACCATAGGCTTGTACATAGCAAAGCTTAACCCTTAATCGTCCCTCAAGTAGGGTTTACGTTTGAGTCCCTTGGGGTCAGATAGACCCCAAACTTGTACAGAGCGATTGCATAAGGAAATATAATTTTTTTACATGGAAAACTATATATCATTTTTTTTATTTACTTCTCAACTATACATTTATGCTGTGTTTTTGTGGGTATTTGGTAGTTTTTTACCTATTTAATGCACAAATACTTAAATATGTCATAAATTGGCTCATTAAAAAAAAAAAAAAAATTATGAAAAAATCACTTGAATGATGATCTTAAATAAATATAAATCGTTTTTGGACATTGCTCTATGTGTTAGGGATAGAATACCGCCATCTGTAGGTTTGTGGAAAAACTTTAGGAATTATAGTTAAAGAGAAAGAGAGTGCAATGACCACATTATCCACTAGAGGTCCATAGGGAAGTTATGCAAAAGTTAAGCTGCCTTTCATCTTTCTTTTATTTGCCCTTTTCCCTCTCTTTCTCATGATTGTTCCATGTTGCATTTGTGCTCTATTATTTGTCCTTCATTTATGTATGGAATTGTTTCAGATTTATGCCAGTTTTTTTTTTTTTTTTGCCAGTTTCTATAAAAATGCTCTCTGTTGCAGTCACACACGTGTGTGTGTGTTTGTTTGTGTGTGTGTGTGTGCGTGTGTGTATGAGACAGAAAGTTTGTTCATACTTTGTTCAAACTTTGTGTTTATGCTCTAGGACCAGATCTTGATATAAATGTAGACATTTTCAGATTTATACTGGATTTAGTTGATTTTTTTACAAACAAAGTGAAAAAAAGCATTTTTTACATTTTCCCATTCATTGCCAAAATAAAAAAATGCTCCAGACACCTGTGTTTGTGTGTGTATGTGTGTGTGTGTGTGTGTGTGTGTGTGTGTGTGTGTGTGTGTGTGTGTGTGTGTGTGTGTGTGTGTGTGTGTGTGTGTGTGTGTGTGTGTGTGTGTGTATGAACATGCTTTTTCCATATTGCATTTGTGCTCTAGTATTAGTACTTCATTTATGTAAGAACATCTTTCAGATTTATGCCAGTTTTGTTGATTTTATTAGCCAATTTCAATAAAAATACTCTCTGTTGCAGTCACACACATGTGTGTGTTTGTGTGTGTGAACGTGTGAACGTGTGTGTGTATGAGATAGAAAGTTTGTTCTACTTTGTGTCTATGCTCTAGGACCAGACCTCGATATAAATGTTTCAGATTTATACTGGATTTAGTTAATTTTTTTGACAAAAAAAGTTTTTTTTTTTTTTTTTTTACACTTTCCCATTCATTTTCAATGTGGGGTCAATCTGACCCAGAGGGACTTAAACTGTAAAAAAATTTTTACACACCTTTAGAACAACCAAATCAAGCCCAGATGTTTTTTGCATGTTTAGATAGATTATTTAGGAAAAGTCACAGAGTCTCATGGCCCTGAGATAAAGGGTACACTTTTTAAAAATGGAGGAAAAGTCCAGTGGGGTCAGCTGGACCCCAAGGGACGATTAAGGGTTAATAGATTAAACATAACGGTAACACTTTAGAATAATGGTCCGTCATGAATAGGTAACTATGTAGGAAGTAATGCAGGACTAATGAGTAGTACTACATTAACACTTCAGCTGCTACTACTACTAACATATAGAAACAAGCTTAACTAATCAGTTAGTAAAATAATATTATATAAAAACAAATTATAAAGAATTACTAATTAATTACTAATCACAACATTAACGTGTCTGAGATGTGAGAAATTGTCTTTTTTTATTCTCAATGTGGTCATAAAATGCATCAATAAATACTCAATTACCTAGTCACTCTTCAAGGACTACTAGTGAACTGGACCATTATTTTAAAGTGAAAAACCATCTTACATGCATCCTGTCACCGTTTAAATTGCCCTGTCAATCATCTCATCATAGTTCAAATCCTCCACATTTCATTTCATTTCCTACCGTATCAGAGAGAAATGTAAATGCACGTTGATCAGCCATTTGTGGGTCTTTAATGCAGACTCTCCTCATGTGTTTGCAGTTTAAATATAATTATGCATTTAAAAGTTAATGGCCAAACATATCATTACAAAAGTTCACAATGCTGCTGCAGGTGAAATATAATGTGGATAACATTGAATAAATATATTTTCGTCAGGTTAAATACTAATAATTGATCACTCAAGCCCCTTTACCTAAACCTCTCTACTTAACCGTCGGACTCACACATCTGTCATGTTTGTTATTATTTAACAGTTTTTATCTGTGTTATAGTTCTAATCGAATCCTCGTCCAACTTGCAATGGGTTGTCGTAATATCAGCCATTAGAGTGTGCGTCGATCTGCACTTCGGATTCTGACCAGAAATAGTAGACCATCCGGGTATATTTGGGACACTCTTTTCAACATATTACGATTTGGGACATACTAATTCTAATTTCGAATACTATTTAGGACAGATAGTATGCGAATTGGGACGCACCAATATTTTCACTCGCTGAGCACTTGGACTGAGCACTTGAGAGATTCGCTCTGTGTCAAGTGATCGGTAAAGCACGCTATTTCAGTTCATCTCATTGAATACACAGTGTATTTGACACACAGTAAACACTAGTGTGAGGTACCCGACTGAGAGTGTTTCTCACAGAAAACTCTCAAGAGTCTTACATACCACTCAGAATTGACGTGCTACATGTAAACAATATTCTTTTTTTTGTATTTCCTGTAAAATAACGTTGTTCATTTGGAATTGTTCAGCCTTTATGAACAAGAAGAAACGAATGTGCAAACTGCAATTTCATTGGCTAGTGCTCACCTATTGCTGTCCCTGTTTTGATTTCAGCAAATCAGTTTGAGTGAATGCAGACAATGTGGTAAATATTTATAAACCTGGTAGCAGATCATCAATCCTTAGTGCTGTTTATATTGTTATTAGTTGTAGAATTTGTATTATTATTATTAGGGTCAAGTACCGCAGGTGGGGAGGCACCTATTGAATCATATAGATTTCTTCTTCTTATTATTCTTCCGCCATGAGAGTCTATGACAGCCCATTGAATCGTTTGCGGGAAAGTTGTAACGGTTTGACATTCTGATAGAGGACAGTCCCAACATTAAATACACCAATTTTGGTGTCTCTAACTCATTCCCTCTAGCGCCACCACCTGTCCAAATTTTCAGTCATATTTGTGCTAATAACTTTTGAACCGTAATGCCTAGCAACACAATTCTTGTTTCCTCATGATGATTCTATTGTACCCTATGACGTAATTTTGTGTCATAAATTTTCCCGCCATTTTGAATGATGCGAAAAGCCTACTTTTTTGAACTCGTCCTGGACAGTTTGTCCAATTTTCACCAAAATTGATCTTCAGACAATGGTGACAAAAAGTTATGAAATTCAAGTTGATCTGTACAACCATTCGCAAACAACGCGCAAACAAATTTTACGTAGCGTTCGAAAAAATACACTTAAGCCTATATCTCTGCAGCGCTTTATCGTATTCAGACCAAATTTGCAACATGTCGTCACAAGCATGACCTGAGGTTGCATGCTGTGTTTCGGTGATGCGCCATCTACTGGTCCGGAGATATGAAAAAAGGCTATTTTTTTTGTTAACTCCTGAACGGTTTGTCGAAAAATAATAAAATTGGTCTCGTTAGATTCAGGGCAAGTTGAATGATATCCAGTTTTACCATATCAGCCATTTTGGCTGTCTGCCATTTTGTATTTTGCGCTAAAATGTTGTATTTTAAGAACAAATTGTTATGAAACTTGGTATGGGTCATCAGCATGATGCCCTGAAGGAGCCTGAGAAGTTTTGGACCAGCGCCACCTAGTGGAAAAATAATTTTTTCAGACGCTTATAACTTTGGGTGTGGTCAACCTATTTTCATGGGAGTAACTTTTCCTGAATCCTTGCCGAGTCCAACGATGCCAAGCATGCCAGGTTTCGCCTTATGGTTTGTGCAGCGTTGTGATTTAGCGCTTAAAAAAACATTTGCGAATACCTTTTGAAACTGTTAGTCGGATCGAGACGAAACCAGCTTAGGAAACACTAAATCCAAGTTTGTTAACTGGATGTCACAGCTCAAATGTCAAAATTTTGATAGGAAGTGTCAAAAAATCTAAACAAAGTCGTCCATGGGTCATTTTTTATGTTGTTGTTGATATAAATGTCATAACTCAAAATGAGAGATTGTCACCAAAATCGACACGCATATGTATGGGCTCACGCTGAGGACACTTAAAAGAAAAGGTTGGATTGTGCCTCTTGGTGGCTCGTCCTAGACCGTATGTCTGATTTTCACCAAAATCGAATTGTATAATCTTCAGACTGTGCCGACAAAAAGATATGGATTTCGTGTTGATAGATGACACTGTTTTCGTATACCACAGCAACAAAGTTGAGGCATTATGCCAAAATGACTTGATGCTGTATCTCTACAATGCTTTGACATTCAGGTGCTGGTCATATAATTAGAAAATCATCAAAAAGTTGATTTATTTCACTAATTCCATTCAAAAAGTGAAACTTGTATATTATATTATAGGCTGATATACTTCAAATGTTTATTTATTTTAATTTTGATGATTATAACTGACAACTAAGGAAAATCTCAAATTCAGTATCTCAGAAAATTAGAATATTGTGAAAGGTTCAATATTGAAGACACCTGGTGCCACACTCTAATCAGCGAATTAACTCAAAACACCTGCAAAGGCCTTTTAAATGGTCTCTCAGTCCTCTACTTCTTCCCTGCCCTAGTGTGTAATGCTCTGTGCGATGTCCAAACCTTTGTACTTCAGGCACTTTCTGTGTTTCGCTGCCTCCTCATGATGGATCGCTTCCTGTACTCCTCAGTTGTAAGTCACTTTGGATAAAAGCATCTGCTAAATGCATAAATGTAAATGTAAATGTAAATGTAAATGTTCAAGAACTACTACGCACAGACGTATGCAAGACGTATGCATTCCTTGTGTCAAGCCGCCACTCTTGAACAACAGACAGCGTCAGAAGCGTCTCGCCTGGGCTAAAGACAAAAAGGACTGGACTGCTGCTGAGTGGTCCAAAGTTATGTTCTCTGATGAAAGTAAATGATGCATTTCCTTTGGAAATCAGGGTCCCAGAGTCTGGAGGAAGAGAGGAGAGGCACACAATCCACGTTGCTTGAGGTCCAGTGTAAAGTTTCCACAGTCAGTGATGGTTTGGGGTGCCATGTCATCTATTGGTGTTGGTCCACTGTGTTTTCTGAACTCCAAGGTCAACGCATATATATATCCCGTATACCAGGAAGTTTTAGAGCACTTCATGCTTCCTGCTGCTGACCAACTTTATGGAGATGCAGATTTCATTTTCCAACAGGACTTGGCACCTGCACACAGTGCCAAAGCAACCAGTACCTGGTTTAAGGACCATGGTATCCCTGTTCTTAAAGGGATAGTTCACCCAAAAATGAAAATTAGCCCATAATTTACTCACCCTCAAGTCATCCTAGGTGTATATAACATTCTTCTTTCAGACAAATAAAATCTGAGGTATATTACAAAAGTCCAGGCTAATCCAAGAATTAGAATTTGATTCATAGTTGCTCTGTTTTTGAAGTCCATAAAAAGTGCATCAGTCACCACTGCCACTAAAGACTGCTTTGTAAATAATCTTCCTCATCAGTTCCATCTCCTCAGCATCCCAGATAGTCTAGAGGAACTCGATGTTGCAACAGAAACTATTGATTCTCTCTTTTCCAGCACTTTAGACACAGTTGCTCCTCTTCACTTAAAAAAGAAAATAGTCCAACGGTGTGGTACAACGAGCACACCTGGGCCCATAAAACAGCAGCCAGAAAAAACAAAGAAAGCAAAACTGGAGGTTTTTCGCATTTCGTGGATAGAGGGCATGATTGCATACAGAAAGGCCTTAAAAACTGCTAGATCTGCTTCTTTCTTGACTCTCTTAGAAGAAAACAAACCCAACCCTAGGTATTTATTTGATACAGTGGCTAAATTAACAAGAAATAAAGCTTTAACTTCTTAAGTTTGCAAACAGCACAGCAGTAAGGACTTTATTAACTTATTTACGTGCAAGATTGATAATATTAGGATGAAAATTATAACTATACAACCATCTACTACAGTATCGCATCAGACAGAGCATTGTAGTGTCACTGAGGAAAAATTCCATTCATTCATTGATATAGGAGAGGAAGAATTGGCTAAACTCATTAAATCATCAAAATCAACAATCCAATCCACCTTTATTTATAAAGCACTTTAAAAACAACACTGTTGACCAAAGTGCTGAACACAATCTATAAATAAACAATAACAAACAACAAAGGCGCAACAAAAATTATAAAACAATCAATAGCAATAAAAGTAAATACAACAGTAATATAAAACTAAAAAGTCAACCCTCAGACTGTGTTAAAAGCCAAAGAAAAAAAATGAGTTTTAAGACGGGATTTAAAAACAGGAAGAGACTCAGTCAGTCTGATGTGCAGAGGCAGCTCATTCCAGAGTCTCGGAGCTGCCACGGCAAACGCACGGTCACCTCTGAGTTTACGTTTGGTCTTGGGGACGACCAGCAGAGCCTGGTCAGCCGACCGGAGCGAACGTAAGGGGGTGTAGGGCACAAGCAGATCAGACAGGTACTGGGGGGCCAGGCCATGCAGACATTTAAAAACAAATAAAAGAATTTTAAAATCAGTGCGAAAATGCACAGGGAGCCAGTGGAGGGATTGGAGGATGGGTGAGATATGGTCAAATTTCCGAGTTCCAGTTAAAAGACGAGCAGCTGCATTTTGGACTAGTTGTAATCTTGCCATAAGTGATTTGCTAAGACCAGTGTAAAGTGCATTGCAATAATCTAAACGAGTGGTGATAAAAGCATGGATTAAAATTTCAAAGTCATGTCGAGATAAAAACGGTTTTATTTTGGCTAGTTGCCTCAGCTGGAAGAAGCTGGTCTTCACCACTGCACTAATCTGTGCATCAAGTTTTAAATGACCGTCCAACTTGACTCCTAGGTTTGTAACCATAGGGCTAATGGCTCGGGTTAGATAACCCAGGTCAACAGGAACCGCAGCAGCTGAGTCAATAGGAGCAAATAAAACAAACTCAGTTCCCTTTCGTTCAGTCACTACGACGTAACGTTAGTGACTAACGAATGGGGGTTTCGCTTAGAAGCCTATCAACTTCGAGTTTTGAGAAAACGCCCAATGGCGTGCCAATGCCATGGGGCATGCGGAATTTGCATACGTAGCTCCGCCTCACTGCGTGAGTATATAAGGAAGTACGAGGCAATATCGCATTATGTTTCTGCTTTCGGAGCCAAGAGTACCTACCTCTTCACTCCTACAGCCTTCTGAGACTCTGTCAGCTTCTTCGAGACGAGCAGCTTTCCAGTCGGTGTTGGTGTGACGGCGCGTTCCAGTGATCGCATACTTCCTGCCTGCTGATCTGTGCAGTGGTCTGCATCCAGCTGGTGTGTGTTTCCCTGGGCGCTTCGGCATCGACTGTGAAGTTTCCTCTCATAAAAGAGCTTGCACGTGACGCGTCCTTTTCAGGATGTTTCGTCCGTGCACTTCTGGGTGCGGTAGATCGCTTTTTTCTTTCGACGGGCACGAGCGCTGTGTGACGTGTTTGGGCTTTCAGCACGCTCAGGCAGCGCTCGTGGATGACTCATGTTCTCTCTGCGGGAACCTGGCCATCTCAGTGCTACGATCGAGACTCCGTGAATTCCGTGCTGATGCCGGAACGAGAGTCCCCTCCGTCCCCCCCCAATCTGCGGTCTCCTCTGGAGGCGGCACTTTGGCTGGTGACCAGGGTGATCTGAGGGTGACGGTGTGGAATAAAGCTCCGACGCTAGTTCCTCGGCCCACACCCCCCTCTCAGGCACTTGACCCGGCCCGCGCTCAGGCGTCTACATCGGGGCCGGCTCCTGCTGTCCCGACTGTGGCGTTTGGCGCGGCGGAGGAGGAAGTGATGTCTATCGCCGCATCACAAGGTGGGCTGGAGTCATCTGAGGATGAGGATTCGGCTGTGCTGCCACCTTCGGGTGTCCCAGCATTGCCCGAGTCGGACCCAGAGTTGACAGCCATGCTCTCTCGGGCCGCCGCAGCGCTTGGACTGGAGTGGAACCCTCCGCCTCAGCCCGAGCGTTCGCGGTTGGATGATTGGTTTTTGGGGGCGGCGCGTTCGGACACCCGTCCGGCCGCTCCTCCAATACCTTTCTTCCCCGAGGTGCATGAAGAGGTCGCGCGTTCCTGGAAGGCCCCGTTGTCTTCCCGTGAACGTTTGGCGGCCTCTTCCGCCTTCACCTCTCTCGATGGAGCCGCGGCTCATGGGTACACTGGGGTCCCCCCAGTCGAACGTTCTGTTGCGATGCAACTGTGTCCACAGAGCGCTTCGTCCTGGCGTGGTGACCCAAAGCACCCCTCCAAGGCCTGTAGGTTTTCGTCATCTCTGGTGGCGAAGTCCTATAGAGCTGCGGGGCAGGCCGCCGCTTCTTTGCATACCATGGCAACTCTTCAGGCTTACCAAGCCAAGTTGCTGTGCGATATGCACGAGAGAGGGGCTGATCCAGGGCTCAGCAATGAGTTGCGTGCCGCCACCGACCTCGCTCTCCGGGCGACGAAGGTGACCGCGCGCTCCCTGGGTCAGGTGATGTCCACAAATGTGGTCCAGGAGAGACACTTATGGCTCACCCTGTCTGATATGCGCGACGCCGAGCGAACACGTTTCCTCGACGCCCCCATATCACAGGATGGGCTATTCGGCGGAGCGGTCGAGAGCTTCGCCCAACAGTTCTCGGCCGCTCAGAAGCAGACTGAGGCAATAAAATACATCCTGCCCCGGCGGTCAGCTGCTGCCTCCACCCCACCGCCCGCGCAGGTGCCTCAGCCTGCTCGCCGCCGAGGACGTCCTCCCGCGGCTTCCTCCGCCTCTGCGCCACCCAAGCAGCAGCCTCCACCCGGGCCGCGCAGAGGCAGCCGCAGGAAGGCGTCCCAGTCCGCTCCAGCCCCGCAGCCCGCGAAGAAACGCCAGGCTAAGCGGCGCTCCTGATGCGGACGGCTCAGGGATGGGCAGTTCTTTCCAGGAGACGGCGGCAGGGCCGCTCCTTCCCCCGGTGGAGGGCCGGGGGAGAATCTTTTGTTCAGCTGCTGGCCCCCGGGTCAGCAGCACCCTAATGTGGTTAAAGAAAGAACTGACAAACCCATCCCTGAGCCCCCAGAGATCGGTGACGGCAGTGCGCGCCACCCTCGGGTCACGCCACTCTCGTCCCTCTCTGTCGCCAGCCCCCTGGCAGAGCAGACCCCCGTGGAACGCGAGTCCTTCCCTGGTCTCCTCTGTCAGGGCGCAGCCGTTAACCGTGCTCCGACCCGGGGACGCCCAACAGCCTCCCCTGTCCGCGCCGGTAACGCTGCCTCGCTGCCCCACCCGGGGTACGCCTACTGTCCGTATGACCCCGTTGGTGCAGTCTCTGGAAGCCTGGCTTCAGCTTCCGGGGCTGTCCCGCTGGGTTGCCCGGACCGTCAGGCTCGGCTACGCGATTCAGTTCGCGCAGGCTCCTCCCCGTTACAGGGGAGTCCGCTATACCGTGACCGGGGCCCATGCCCCCGTCATGCGTGCGGAGATTGCCACTCTACTGGCGAAGGGTGCGATCGAGCCTGTCCCTCCAGCCGAAATGAGGTCGGGGTTCTACAGCCCCTACTTCATTGTACCCAAGAAAACCGGTGGGTTACGGCCAATCCTGGACCTTCGCATCTTGAACCGATCCCTTCACCGGCTTCCGTTCAAGATGTTGACTGCGAAACGCCTTTTCGAATGCGTTCGTCCGGACGATTGGTTTGCAGCGATCGACCTGAAGGACGCCTACTTCCATGTCTCCATCCTTCCTCGACACAGACCGTTCCTACGGTTTGCTTTCGAGGGGCGGGCATACCAGTACGCAGTTCTCCCATTCGGGTTATCTCTGTCCCCTCGCGTCTTCACGAAGATCGCCGAGGCAGCCCTTGCGCCCCTTTGGCAGCACGGGGTCCGCATCCTGAACTACCTCGACGACTGGCTCATACTAGGCCACTCTCGAGAGCAGGTTTGCGGACACAGAGATCTGGTTCTCCACCACTTAACCCGTCTGGGCCTTCGGGTCAACTGGGAGAAGAGCAAACTCTGCCCAGTGCAGAGGATCTCTTTTCTCGGTATGGAGATCGACTCGGTCGGCATGTACGCGCAGCTTTCGAGCGAGCGCGCGCAGTCTCTGCTGACTTGCCTCCGACAAATCGAGAGCAAGAATGCGGTTCCACTGAAACTTTTTCAGAGGCTCCTGGGGCATATGGCATCTGCAGCCGCGGTAACGCCGCTCGGATTGCTTCATATGAGACCGCTTCAGCACTGGCTTCGCGATCGAGTCCCGAGATGGGCATGGCAGTCTGGCACGCTCCGGATCCAAGTGACTCGGGCCTGCTTACAGACACTCACCCCGTGGTCGAACCTCAGCTTTCTACGGGCCGGTGTGCCCTTAGAACGAGTTTCCAGGCATGTTGTCGTATCGACGGATGCCTCTGCCACGGGCTGGGGTGCCATGTGCAATGGACAAGCAGCCGCGGGCTCCTGGACAGGACCCCAGCGCCTCCTGCATGTCAATTGCCTCGAGTTGCTGGCAGTACGGTTCGCCCTGCACCGCTTCCGAGCGTTGCTGAAGGGTCAACATGTGCTTGTCCGGACAGACAACACGGCCGTAGTAGCGTACATCAACCACCAGGGCGGTCTACGCTCCCGCCGCATGTCTCAACTCGCCCGCCATCTCGTCTTATGGAGTCAGAAGCGCCTGAGGTCCCTTCGTGCTGTCCATATTCCGGGAGTCCTGAACCACGCAGCCGACGAGCTCTCGCGGTTTCAGCCTCTCCCGGGAGAATGGAGACTCCATCCCCGGACGGTTCAGCTGATTTGGGAACAGTTCGGCGACGCACAGGTAGACCTGTTTGCCTCCCACGACTCTTCCCACTGCAGCCTGTATTATTCCCTGACCGAGGGCACGCTCGGCACGGATGCACTGGCGCACAGCTGGCCGCGGGGCCTACGCAAATATGCGTTTCCCCCAGTGAGCCTACTCGCACAGCTTCTGTGCAAGATCAGGGAGGACAAGGAGCAGGTCCTTTTGGTCGCCCCGTACTGGCACGGCCGGACCTGGTTCCCCGAACTCATTCTCCTTGCGACAGCCCCTCCCTGGCCTATTCCTCTGAGACCGGACCTCCTCACTCAGAGACGGGGCACCCATTGGCACCCGCGTCCCGACCTTTGGAACCTCCACGTGTGGCTCCTAGACGGGACCCGGCAGGTTTGAGTGGCCTACCACCTACGGTGGTCGCCACCATCACTTCCGCTAGGGCAGAGTCCACTCGGCATGCCTATGCGTTGAAGTGGAACCTCTTCGTCACCTGGTGCTCTTCCCGCCAAGAAGACCCCTGGAAATGTCCGATCGGGTCCGTGCTTGAGTTTCTCCAAGAGGGGCTGGAGCGAAGGCTGTCTCCCTCCACCCTCAAGGTATATGTGGCCGCAATATCTGCCCACCACGATCTCTTGGAGAACAAAAAGGTAAGTCAGCACGACCTGGTCATCAGGTTCCTGAGGGGAGCTAGGAGACTGAATCCTCCTCGCTCTCCTCTCGTACCCTCTTGGGACCTCGCAGTAGTACTAACTGCTCTGCAGAGACCTCCCTTTGAGCCTTTGCGGTCGGTCGATATTAAGTTTCTGTCTATGAAGACGGCTCTGCTGACCGCATTGGCCTCAGTCAAGAGGGTCGGGGACCTGCAGGCATTTTCGGTTAACGAAGCGTGCCTGGAGTTCGGGCCGGCTAACTCTCACGTGATCCTGAGACCCCGGCCTGGATATGTGCCCAAGGTTCCCACCACTCCGTTCAAGGACCAGGTGGTGAACCTGCAAGCGCTGCCTTTGGAGGAGGCAGACCCAGCCTTGGCATTGCTCTGTCCAGTACGCGCTCTCCGCGCCTACGTAGACATGACGCAGTGTTTCAGGACCTCAGACCAGCTCTTTGTCTGTTATGGTGGAGAGCGGAAGGGAAGTGCTCTCTCAAAGCAAAGGCTGTCTCACTGGATAGTGGACACCATTGCTTTGGCTTACCAGCAGCAAGGCCGACCATGTCCCCTTGGTGTGAGGGCACACTCCACCCGGAGTGTGGCTTCCTCTTGGGCTCTAGCGCATGGCGCCTCGCTAGCAGACATCTGCAGAGCTGCAGGCTGGGCGACACCCAACACATTCGCCAGATTCTACAATCTCCGAGTGGAGCCAGTGTCCGACTATGTACTCGCCCCCCCGAGGGGCCGGTGATGGACCAGGTTCAGGTGTCTTCGCTTGCTCGCCACTCCACTCCACGGACTGGATACGTGCGATATTTTCCTCAGGTGAGCTCCCCGAGAGCCCTGAGCTCCTCCAGCACTGTCGACGCCGACATCAGTTCAGTCTGCCCTCTCGAGCCCAGACCCTCATGTCCGGCCAGGTGCCCCATGTGCATGGTTCCCTCCGGCGACCCCCACATGTGTATTTCACCGTAAGTCTCCGCAGTGAGCGGGTTTCTTCCCTTGGCGTGTCCCCGCCACCCCTAGGGTTAAAAATCCACCTTCGGCTGGTACCCTAGAGATCTTCCATATGCAGCCCTCTCCGGGTCATATGTGTCTCTTAAGTCCTCCCCACGGGTAGGCATCTTGGCATTCCCTCACTGGGATATGCTTCCCAGTGTACCTTGGTAATCCTGTGTTAAGTGGGAGTCCTTCGTCCGTACTAGTCTTACGACAGGGAACTCACACTTACGCAGGGCGCTGGAAGACGGCTGAGTGGCGGGATTATATTGGGACCCCCATTCGTTAGTCACTAACGTTACGTCGTAGTGACTGAACGAAAGGGAACGTCTCGGTTACGGATGTAACCCTCGTTCCCTGAGGAGGGAACGGAGACGTAACGTCCCCTTGCCACATCAGCTGTGTTGCCTGGAACGCAGGAGTTCAGTCTTGGCTCCTCAAGCAGGTAACATAATGCGATATTGCCTCGTACTTCCTTATATACTCACGCAGTGAGGCGGAGCTACGTATGCAAATTCCGCATGCCCCATGGCATTGGCACGCCATTGGGCGTTTTCTCAAAACTCGAAGTTGATAGGCTTCTAAGCGAAACCCCCATTCGTTAGTCACTAACGTTACGTCTCCGTTCCCTCCTCAGGGAACGAGGGTTACATCCGTAACCGAGACGTTTTGCTCTCATTTAAAAACAAAAAATTCAGAGCCATCCATGCTCTCACTTCATTTAGACACTCTAAAAGGGTTTTTGACTGACTTAGCGGAACATATATTTGGCAGTCGTCGGCATAAAAATGGAACGAAACATTGTGACTTCTAAGGATTGACCCCAGAGGCAACAGGTACATTGTAAAGAGCAGCGGCCCAAGGACAGACCCTTGAGGAACTCCGCATGACAGAGAAGCTGAAGAGGACACAGCATCACTGACCTGAACTGAAAAACTTCTGCCTTTCAAATAGGACATAATCCAGGCCAAGGCCAAACCCTTAATGCCCACACAGTTCTCCAGTCGAGACAATAAAATTTGATGGTCAACTGTATCGAACGCAGCCGTAAGGTCCAGTAGCAGCAGAGCAACAGTATCACCAGAGTCTGAAGCCAGAAGAATGTCATTAAAAACCCTCAGCAGAGCTGTCTCAGTGCTGTGGGCTGACTTAAACCCAGACTGGACAATTTCTGTTATACCATTTTCATTCAAAAATGTGCTCTGCTGCAGATAAACAACTTTCTCTATAATTTTGGAAAGCAGGGGAAGCTTCGAAATAGGCCGATAATTAGAGAGCTCAAGTCGGTCCAGACCAGGTTTCTTTAACAAGGGTTGAACAACTGCATGTTTAAAACTAATAGGTACAACTCCAGTAATTAAACTGACATTAACAATATCAAGTATGCAGGGCGCCACTGTCGGAAGAACCTCTTTAAAAAGACGAGGGGGAATCACATCATTGGGGGAGCCAGTGATCTTCATTTGACCGATAATCTTTTCTAAAAAAGGCAAGCTAACCGGCTCAAACTGGTTCAAAACAGCAGAACAGGTTACAGGAATGCCAGGGTCATACAAAGGTGGACCGATAAGGGCCCTAATGCTCTCCACCTTGTGGATAAAAAAGTGAAGAAACTCCTCACACACTTTTGATGGGTTCTCCAGGCACTGGAATTGTGGGACATTAAGAACAGTTTTGAGAGTATTAAAAAGAACTCAGGGATTGTGACCATTAGAAGAAATAATGTTAGACACATGCTTGGTCTTTTCAGCTTTTACAATTTTTTGATAAGAACGCCAACTCTCTCTAATTATCTGAAAAGACACTTCGAGTTTATCTCTCTTCCATTTTCTTTCCGCCCTTCTGCACTCGCGTCTGGCAGCACGGGTAACATCGTTCAACCAAGGATCAGGTCTCGGTTTGGACAGCCTGGTTTTTACGGGGGCTACAGTGTCTAATGCTGCTTGGCAGGCAGCATTAAAACCACCACACAGATCTTCAACAGTAGTGTTAGGACAAAGAGAGACACGATTTAGATTAAAAACAGAGGAAAACTGAGCAGCAGTGGAAGGGTTAATTATCCGACCACGGCGCACAGGAGCGCACGGTTTAACTACGACACAAGAGAGGGAAATTTCAAATACAACAGGCTTATGATCGGAGAAAAAAGCATCGCAGACCTCAAGATTAGTAACCGTTAAGCCATGAGTTAAAACCAAGTCAAGAGTGTGCCCACGTTCCTGCGTGGGGCCAGATACACACTGTACAAGATTAAAACACTCAATGACATTTAAAAAGGCTCTTGGCATTGGCTTTTCAGGACCGCATACTTGGATGTTAAAGTCCCCTACAATAAGGAGGCAGTCATACATTGGCACAAACTCAGCCAAAAATTGAGAAAAGTCATTGATGAAATCCTTGTTGTATTTGGGTGGCCTATATACGAGTGCGCACAGCACTGGAGATGCACCGCTCAGTTCAAACAAATTCACCTCAAAGGTGGTGAAGGATACAGCGAGTGCGAGCTGTTTACACTTAAAATTTGTTTTATAGACTGTTGCCAGTCCTCCTCCACGACCTGATGTCCTCGGGGAGTTAAAGTACAAACAGTCTGACGGTAAAAGTTCACAAAAAGCACTCGACTCACCCACAGGAATCCATGTTTCCGTTACACAGAGAAAATCCAGATCACGCGACTCAAAAAAGTCCTTCAAGATGAAAGTTTTGTTTGCTAGCGATCTAGCATTCACCAGGGCAAACCTAGCTGGATCCGGGGCTTTTGCAGCCAGTGTAGTCCGAGCAAGCGGCCGTAGATTCTGCTGATTCACCCCGCGCCAGCGGAGGTGAGGAGCCTGAACACGGCAAGCAGGGAGCCCCACGTCCAAGCCAGCCACTGGAACCAAACAGGAGTCGATCGGGTCTGCAGAACGCCACGGCACGAGGCGACGAAATTCCGAACGGATTCCAGGCAAAGTCAGGGTGGAAGACGCCAGCCAGGTCCTCAGTTTCACCAACCAACCACCGCGTTTTCCCCGGCGTCTACGGCGCGCTCTGCGCAAAGGTGGAGCTGACACACGGCGAAGGTGAGCTGGTATTCCCGTTAGAAACGGAGGACAGAACGTTTTTTGGCCATCATGCTCAAATGGCACCAAGTTTTTAATCAAGGGTCGAAGATCTAAGAGTATTTGGCGGTCATAAACCAGTAGAGAGCTGACATTTGCAATAATAATTAACAAAAATAATGTATATACAAACAGAGTGCGCAGAGACAGACGGCAGGCCATAGACACCGGCGCCATCTTCTAACAACATGTAGGCTCGACCCTATACCGACTAAGCTACTTTAAGAGATGCTTCCAGAGGTCATAGATCCACTTCTTAATAGTATTAATTAATCTTTGTCATTAGGATATGTACCGAACACTTTTAAGCTGGCTATTATTAAACCACTTATTAATAAACCGCAACTTGATCCTGCAGAAGTAGTCAATTACAGGCAAAAATATTAGAAAAGGCAGTGTCTTCACAACTATGCTCTTTTTTAGAAAGAGTACTGAGTACTTAGTACTGAGATTGCTCTCATTAGAGTTACAACTGATTTACTCTTATCATCGGATCATGGTTGTATCTCTCTACACAGCAAATTTCAGGAGTTGAAAAATCATGAGTTAGACAAAAAAGTGTGAATGAGTTAAATTTGTTGAGTTATTTTTTTAATTTTGACTACCGTGTGTGTTATTGGATACTCCCTGGCTGTGTTGTATTTTGGCGTTCATTCATTGGTGTTCAGGAGCGTGTTTTAACACTACATCTGGAGTTACATTTTGAGAAGTGCGTCACGACACGACCCTGGTTCTGCAGCACAAATAATGGACTTTCGGCTTCGTTGTGACTGAGGTAGGTAAAAGTGTATATATACAACAACAAAAAA
Organism: Gobio gobio; assembly: GCF_949357685.1. NCBI lineage: Eukaryota > Metazoa > Chordata > Actinopteri > Cypriniformes > Gobionidae > Gobio > Gobio gobio. The sequence goes on from NC_137114.1 coordinate 44,921,841, forward strand.
ACTATTTCAACATGTTCTATATTTTCTGACAAACACGTTTTGTCATAGCTGTTACGTTATATACTGTGTACTAACGTCAACGACCATGGCAACGTATGAACGTAGCCGATAACTTGTTTCAAAATTTTAATTGCCTATTTGCGCGAACTTTTTTTGTCGATGTAAACCAGCTAACCGTCTTTCCATTTGCTTTGCAGAGAAACCGGATAGAATGGCTTCAGCCAAGTGCAAGCAAAACTCAAGTAGGCAGGCTATCTGACGTTTCACAAGGGTTTATTATCAGCGCCACTCCCGTGCACACATGGGGTAACGTTAGTTTGCAACACTTTCAAACGGCAACGCCGTCAAATTGAAGTGGCGAGCTGGCGACTCAGCTCAAGAAACCTGTTCAGCTTCCACACTAACTTTAATGCCGACGAGGTAACGTAATTCACTCTGTTAGCTGCCTATATGTTTTGCTGTTAGATTTTACAGTATGACAGCAATTGTTTTCAAAGTGTGTCCATGCAATGAATTTCTGAACCAAATGTATGAATTTGCTCAAATAAAGGCAGTAAATCAAGAGTATGGTGTTCAGTGTAGTCATTTCCATATAAAACATATTGTGTTAAATAAATGTTAACTCTAAGAAGTGTTAAATAAAATGTTTCAAGTGTTAATTTTTAACACTGGTAAGGAGTTTATATTATAATTAACTACATTTCAGAGTTACTTTTACTCTCCGTAGGATTAGTATTTTAACTCCAGAAAGAGTTAAATTTTAACTCTGAAAAAGTGTTAAAAATTCAACTCCAAGAGCAGAGTTATTTTAACTCTGCGCTGGAGTTTATTTGATGGTCACGCATGTACACTCAGATTGAGTTGATTTTAACTAACAGGGAGTTTATTCCAAAAACCAGAATTTGCTGTGTATTAGTGTTACTCGATCTTAGCGCTGCATTCGATACTATCGACCACAAAATTCTTCTGAATAGACTAGAAATTATGTTGGCATTAGTGGAATTGAATTAGCACGGTTTAAATCATACTTATCTGACTGCTATCAGTTTGTAGCAGTAAATGAAGAGATGTCATACTGATCACAAGTTCAGTATGGAGTAATGCAGGGCTTAGTGCTAGGACCGTTGCTTTTCACCCTGTACATGCTACCCTTGGGAGATATCATTAGGAAGCATGGCGTTAGTTTTCATTGTTATGCTGATGATACTAGTATACTCTAGTATACTCTATAATCTTCGCGCCCTGAGGAAACACAAAAAACTGGATGACTAGTAATTTCCTACAACTTAATTCTGAAAAAACCTGAATTTCTAATTATTGGACAAAACCCTCTGCACATAGTAACGTAGAATACTGCTCTGTCAAGTCCTCATCGTCAGTGAAGAACCTGGGTGTGCTCTTTGATACCAATCTTTAATTTGAAAGTGTAGGGATCGGTTTTGGTGCTAAGACAAAAGCTGAGAAACACACCCCAGCAATTGAACAATAAAAGTCACTAATCTTGAGAGAAGATCTCACAGAAACTGTGTGACAACACCCTGACAAACATTCCTCCCCCCTCCCCATTTTGCCCTCTCCTTGCCCTGTTTCCAAGTCACCAAATGCAGATATACCAGTGATGATGTATCTTGTAAATCTATTGTTTTATCCCTTTCATGTTTGATGTCTTTTTAAAGGTATCGGTGCGAATGGTAAAATGGTCTCAGTTTCACTGTAGTCACTAGTAGTATTAGAAAGATTGAAAACTAATGAGAATTCAGTTCTCCTTTGAGTAGTCTCTTCAAAGATATCTGATCCACTCCCCCAAAACCAGGTGGGGGTGTTGCAAATATTTACAACCCTTTTGTTCTAGTTGAAGTATTAAAGGCTGGATAATCTAACTCTATGGGGGAATATTCTGTAGTCAGAACCCCCCATGTAGTGCTGGAGCAGTGTCTTTAAGACACTTACCCAAACTGCATGTATTGTGCCAGACATGTGACTCTTTTAAATTATTTTCATATTGTTTTGCAATTGTGTTTTATGTTTTTACGCTGATCAGTTGTGTACCATGGATTCTTGTTTACTTATTTACTTTTCCAGTCTGGCCAAAATAAATGTTAATCTTGATTTATTCTGTATCTTTCTGAAATCATTATTTTATTAGTGTCTGTGAGGAGTAAGTAGGAGTTACCGCAGATCTCTCTGCCAGGGCAGATCATACTGGGGACCCCATAGCGGGAGCATTGAGCCATGCATGAGGGAAAACCTGATTTCTGACAGCCACTGTTATTATAAGTTGCAGTTTCCGTGACTATCACTAAAATTACACGTTTTGTTATGAGTAAACATGTGTGACTCACTTAGAGGTAAGATAGTTCACCCTGCAATCCTCTGTAATATCAGAACTGACTAATCTGTGTCCGTTAGAGCAAGCAAAACCGGACGCTTAAGGCGAGACACGGCAGGTGAAAACATCGTTTTTTCATGCAGTGGTCAATTTTGAGATTTTGGGCCAGTTTGCTCCCTTTACATGTAAGCTTTCATGTCAAAATAAAAAAAATGTCAACATTACACATTAAGTTGGTTATTTCATTATATTTTGTCACCGTGCGCCTTTAGATTTCTACCCGAAATCATCAAAAGTTATTCTAGCGCGATCTCTCGTGCCGTCTCCATTCACAGAAACATGTCATGCTTGGTATCATTATAAAGCTCTCAGTCTCACGCACAGCACTGGCTAATCCAAATATGGACATTTCCTTTGTAGAACTAACCAACCGCGAAAGTTTGCAGCCGAACACCACATCTGATTGGTCGATGTGAATTTCTCACGTGCTGCCGCTTGCTTATGTATTCTGTGCTTGAGAGAAAGTGCAGACAACGCTGAAATCGGCTCATAAATGCTCACAGAAAAGACCAAGTAGCAAGAGCAAGTAAAAAGAAAGTAAACAACAACAGATTAGACGACGAAACCCCGTCAGAATTAGATTCAAATAGTTATAGATGGACCAATACAACAAACAGGGACAGTTCGTCTGCAGTTTTTGTGACTGGTGTTGTTTGTTAAAGGGGTCATAGAATGACATTTTTGTACAAGTTAATATGATTCTTTAGTGTCTAAATGAAAAGTTTGTAATATACTTTAATTAAAAATTCTCATTAGTATTGTAAGAAAACACTAATTTTACCTGGTCAAAACCAGCTCAGTTTTCAGCAAGTCATTTCAGTGTATGTGACTTTAAATGATAATGAGCTTTGCTCACCCCACCCCCTCTGCTCTGTGGGGCGTTCGGTTCGACCCGACACAACACCACAACACACGTCGAGTGTTGCCTTGACAACATTTGAGGGTATATTTTCGAGAAATAATGGCAACGGGAGTCTCTGAGGACACATCTAAGAAACCTTATCAGGACGTTTCTGAATGGTTGGTTAACGTCATGTCACTTTGATCTATCTTTGTACTGGCAGAGTAGCGTAGTTGCTATGTGTTTACTGATGTGTTAGTTCATTGACAGATTGATGTTATGTTATAAGATTTTTATTTTACATTACTTCTTAATCAGTAACAGACACCGTTATAAACCATGTACAAAAGTAAGCTTAGTGTAGTGTTCCCACGTTAACTTTATCACCCGAGTACACAGTTTGTAATAACAAACATAACGCGTTGTTCATTATAAACGTGGGATTATGAATTATATTGAGAACGTCATACACAGAAAGCATGCCGTAATGTAACTTACCCTGTAAACTTTAGCCTCATTCATCGTGAAGCGTGCAAGCGATTTGCAAAGATTAATATAAAGGTTAATAAAACGTTACACTCACATCTTCCTGAGGTGCAGCAGGAACACGATCCTTTTTTCAAGAGCAGCTTATTAGCAATTATTAGCATTGCTTTATACTGACCCTCGTTTATAAAGCCGTCTGCTGAGAAATGATTCGCTCAAACATTGACGTTGATCGGGGGGGGGGGGGGGGGGGGGGGGATATTCCCTTCTAAAACAAAACTCAGCAGCCACTGGGTCTTCAGCGGTTCGGATTTAGGAACATCAAAATGACTGCTGTGTTCGTTATTACACCCAACAACACAACACCACAATCGCTTAGACGCCATTCTGCTCCAGAGTATCAACAATGGCGGACTGATGACAGCTCGCTCAGGGCGGGTCTGTGTTGAAACGCTGCTGTCAATCAACAATCGTAGGGGGGGCGTACACCGTGTAACGTCACACGGTCAGACGGCTCGATTTGAGACAGGGGAAAATATATAAGGATATTAAAAAAAAACACTGGATGTATTTTTATCATTATAGGATGGTTGTGTACAGGCACTGCCAACACACATTTCCGTATAATCAACTTGTAAAAGTGCATGTACCATTCTGTGACCCCTTTAAGGTAGTTCTCTTAAGGTAGTTCTCTAATAGCTATTGCTATTAATAATTTATTCATTTATCAATTTCCACGTGTTTTAAGTATTATACATTACTGATATTAATTAACTGAATATATATTTTGTTTGTAGGTTGGGGGTTTTATAGAAATGTATGCAGTTATACAGTATAAAACTTTAAAGGCCGTTTTCTCAGAATGAGTTTTTTCTCACACTCAGAGTCAGATATATCCACTTCAGGAGCACCTACAAGCACCAACTTTTGCAGTCTTATACTGAACTATATTCTGAAGGCTTTTACTGAGGGATTTGTTGATATATCATTCCTATCCTGAGTTATAGGTCCTTTAACTCCAAAAAACATGGCGAAAATTTATTTTTTAAGGCTATTGTCAGTATTCTCTAATTTACTAAAGTACAAAATAAGATATCCAGAATCCCCTCTGTAAAAGCCCTCTCATCTAACATGTCAACAAATAGAACCAAGATTTTTAAACATGGTCCTTTCCAATTTCCAGATTTTGTTTTTGGAAAAGTATGCAAATGAGCGTATATTTAAGTATATAAGGCCTCATTTGCATATTAAAACATTAATTTACACAAAACTTGTAATACATTTTTTTCTTATGTTTATGCCAGTAATAAACTGGAGAAGTTTCACAGTGATATCTTGTAATTAAAAAAAAAATCCCTATTCACCTGTAGTGTCTCGCCTTAACCTATTTGAGACTCCAGGTCCCATGGAGGAAAGAATATTTGAAAATAAGTGATACTAAGAAAAATCAACGATCTAAATTAAATCGCAACTAATCTTAAAATCAGCTGATAAACTCTAAACGTAACACACTTTATGGAGTCACATAGAATTGGAGTCAGATAAAATTATTAATGGAGTCAGATTTAAAATGAGATATCAATAAATTAAGAGAACTTCACCAAAATGCTGAAAAGGCTTACACGCAGAATTCCTTTTGACCAAGCCATTAGTTTCCGGTTTTTGGGCTAAATGGATGGAAATTTACAAAAGCCACGTTTCTAGCATCTGTAAAACTGCATTTTTCCATCTTAAAAATATATCTAAATTACGGCACATGCTATCAATGCAAAATGCTGAACAGTTAGTTCATGACCTCAAGGCTAGATTATTGTAATGCTCTACTGGGTTGTTGCCCTGCTCGCTTAATAAATAAACTGCAGCTGGTCCAAAACACAGCATCTCGAGTTCTTACTAGAACCAGGAAGTATGACCATATTATCCCAGTTCTGTCAACACTGCACTGGCTCCCTATTAAACATTGTATACATTTTAAAATCTTGCTTATTACTTACAAACACTGCATGAAAAGTGGGATTTTCGACCCCGTAAACGCCTGTATACTCCCGGAAATCTCCCTCATTTTCGGCAGTTTTCGACAATTTAGAGGCAGCGAACGTCGCGTTCGTCTGTGCCACAAATTGTCGTAAACGAACCATGACGTAGGTGGAGAGCCCCCCCGCTGAGAGACAGCGCGGAGGTGCGACGCCTCTCATTAGCATATGAATAGCAGCGAAACCAGAGAGTCAACGGCCAGACTTGAATTTACTCACTCACTATTGGCTGAAGCCACTACATTTAAAAAAGAAAAATCCCTCGTGATTGGTTGGCAGATCACTGCAAACCAATCATTATTGGTCCCCCTGGCTCATTATAAATGTAAACCCCAATAATAATAATAAATATATAATTTATGTTGTAATAATTTGTTTTATATTAATGTTATTGTGCTATGAAGTATTCATACCATCAAGGAATATATGGGAAAATTATACGGACCGTGCCGTTTATTCAAAGAAAGAGCTTCATTTATAAGCATACAGCTGTTCATTCAAAGAAAGGGCTTCATTTATAAAACACAGCTGTTTATTCAAAGAAAGAGCTTTATTGTTAAACACACAACTATGTACAGTGCAGCAGTAATGTAATGTAAAGTTCGGCGTGCTCCAGGCTGCGAGAGGGCGGTGGCCGCACAATCCATCCAGACACCCCGTCAACAAAGCCATCTTCCTCGCCAGACATGAGTTCAATGGTCGCGGACTTCCAAATGTCCACCTCATCCAGCACACTCTCGCTTCCAGCAACTGTAATACAATCCATAAAGACAAAAAGCAACCTGAAAAATACTCACATTGACAAAAAACGGATCTAATATAATAAATCTTACCCTTTTTCTTCTTGATCGACTCCGAGCTAAACTCCGCCTGCTATGTAAGTTCAGGTTGTTTGTATCTGAAGCTGCGGGGTGTCGATTCGTAATACGTCTTACAGGCAGCTGGAAAACAATTACATGAGACTGGTATTAATAAAAACAGTCACGGTAAAATTAAACAAGGAATGAGAAACACATTAGAAGTTACTTACACACAATTTCGTCGTGATCAGCGGTTAAATCTGGACTCGCGGAAATCGCTCCAAGCAGATAAGAGGTCACGGCTTCGTTATGAGGCGAGGATAGTCTGTGAAAACAAAATGTGCAGTTTTAAGCTTGGATCTATTAACGCATCCATTTCCTTATACAGCTGAATAAAAGCATATTCTTTAAATCGTAACGTTACATTACCCATGCTCTGGTTCATAGCGCCTGCAGTTTGCCTCAGAGTTGTGAAGACAAAGACAGCCTCCTGAAAATGAGTCGAAAAAGTTGGTCGCGTCCATGCAGAGATTGAGTTGAAGACGGCGTCCTGTCATAGTTGATCACGAAAAAGGAAAGCAGCAAAAAAGATAGGAAATGTAAAAAAAAAAGTGTAAAGCTCGTCTTCTACGCGTCATGGCCATGACCTCGACCTCGCACGTCATTGGACTAGGGCTCTACTATGGAACGCGCCCGGGGCCAAATCTCTTTATACGAAACGCGTGACTTATGACTGTTTCAAAACGCACTGTTTTCCGCGTCAACGCAGCAATTTTTTACGTGTTTCTTTTGTATGTGTAGACAAGCACATTATGGTCGTGTAACATGCATACACACACAGTCGACGCACAGTTTTAACATATTAAGAAGACACATTTGAACGTGTTTCTTAACGCGCACATTCTGTACATGTCGAAGTGTAATATATATATTTTTTTTTAAAGCAGACTTACCTTTAGATGTAGCCTAGGCTACATACATATTAATATAAGATATTAATTAATTGCTTAACTGACTACTGTGCTAGAGTAAAGTAGCCTAATGTTACAATGTATATTAAGTAAATGCTTAATATTATACAATTATTATAATTTATCTATATGGGTTATTGTTTGTTTTTTAAAGTTAGGCTATATATAATTTCTAAAAGTATATATAGGCTAATTTACACAGCACATATTTATAACTGAAAACACACACACACACACACACACACACACACACACACACACACACACAACTTTATTCACTTTCACATAATAATGTTTTTGTAATTTGGTGTTTAGTTTGTTGTATAGTTTGTTTATACTGTTCTGTCTCTGTTTTGCTTCCAGGAACATCTGATGAGTGCTATAATAAAATGACTCCATTATATTTAAAATATGTTTTGATATACATTTTATTTATATTATTAATATTTTATTTACCCATAAACGTGTCTTTAGGAAGCCATAAGTTATAGAGACAAGAATAACTTTTGCCATTTAAATGCCACATTAATTTACTGAGGACCCATACAGCCAATGATCATGTGTGAAAACACTTATACATAAATTGATCACTTAGAAATCAAAACTAAGGTTTGAGAAAGAAAGAATATGCATACAACAAAATATATTGTTTCATAGCAGCTTCAGTAACAAGTTCAAAACAAGTTCTGCTGTAAACCGGCTCTAACAAGCCAATATAGTGTCAATATTCAGCTCAAGTGACTTCAGTGTTGATTCAGTTCAACTGTAAATTCCTCAGTTGTGCATATTTGTGTGTAGTTAGATATATGCAAAAACAACATTTTTGGAAGAGTTAAAATTGTTTTGCACAAAGTGTTGCTTTTGCAAGCGATGTCTGATGTTTTGCATGTTGTGTGTTTTGTGTGAAGAGTTACAAGAAATGGAGCCATATTTTCAGAAATTGTGTGTAAGCAATTAGATAAAACTGTAAATGAATCCAGTTTATTTTAGTTCAGGACTCATAGTCCAGGTGTTACACTGCATGAAAAGTGGGATTTTCGACCCCGTAGACGCCTGTATACTCCTGGAAATCTCCCTAATTTTCGGCAGTTTTCGACAATTTAGAGGCAGCGAACGTCGCGTTCGTCTGTGCCACAAATTGTCGTAAACGAACCATGACGTAGGTGGAGAGCCCCCCGCTGAGAGACCGCGCGGAGGTGCGACGCCTCTAATTTGCATATGAATAGCAGCGAAACCAGAGAGTCAATGGCCAGACTTGAATTTACTCACTCACTATTGGCTGAAGCCACTACATTTAAAAAAGAAAAATCCCTCGTGATTGGTTGGCAGATCACTGCAAACCAATCATTATTGGTCCCCCTGGCTCATTATAAATGTAAACCCCAATAATAATAAATATATAATTTATGTTGTAATAATTTGTTTCATATTAATGTTATTGTGCTATGAAGTATTCATACCATCAAGGAATATATGGGAAAATTATACGGACCGTGCCGTTTATTCAAACAAGGGGCTTCATTTATAAGCATACAGCTGTTCATTCAAAGAAAGGGCTTCATTTATAAAACACAGCGGTTTACTCAAAGAAATAGCTTTATTGTTAAACACACAACTATGTACAGTGCAGCAGTAATGTCTCGTAATGTAATGTAAAGTTCGTCGAGCTCCAGGCTGCGAGAGGGCGGTGGCCGCACAATCCATCCAGACACCCCGTAAACAATGCCGTCTTCCTCGTCAAACATGAGTTCAATGGTCGCGGACTTCCAAACGTCCACCTCATCCAGCACACTCTTGCTTCCAGCAACTGTAATACAATCCATAAAGACAATAAGCAACCTGAAAAATACTCACATTGACAAAAAACGGATCTAATATAATAAATCTTACCCTTTTTCTTCTTGATCGACTCCGAGCTAAACTTCGCAGTTTCAGGTTGTTTGTATCTGAAGCTCCGGCGTGTCGATTCATAATACGTCTTACATGCAGCTGGAAAACAATTACATGAGACTTGTATTAATAAAAACAGTCACGGTAAAATTAAACAAGGAATGAGAAACACATTAGAAGTTACTTACACACAATTTCGTCATGATCAGCGGTTAAATCTGGACTCGCGGTAATCGCTCCAAGCAGATCTCAGAGCTCAAGGCTTCGTTATGAGGCGAGGATAGTCTGTGTAAACAAAATGTGCAGTTTTAAGCTCGGATCTATTAACGCATCCATTTCCTTATACAACTGAATAAAAGCATATTCTTTAAATCGTAACGTTACATTACCCATGCTGTGGTTCATAGCGACTGCAGTTTGCCTCAGAGTTATGAAGACGAAGACAGCCTCCTGAAAATGAGTCCAAAAAGTTCGTCGCGTCCATGCAGAGATTGAGTTGAAGACGGTGTCCTGTCATTGTTGATCGCGAAAAAGGAAAGCAGCAAAAAAACATAAAAAAATAGTTTAAAGCTCGTCTTATACGCGTCATGGCCATGACCTCGACCTCGCACCTCATTGGACTAGGGCTCTGATATGGAACGCGCCCGGGGCCAAATCTCTTTATACGAAACGCGTGACTTATGATCGTTTCAATCTTCAACACGCCCTGTTTTCCGCTTCACGCACAGTTTTAACATGTTAAGAAGATTTGAACGTGTTGAACGCGCACATTCTGTACATGTCGAAGTGTAATATATTTTTTTTTTAAAGCAGACTTACCTTTAGATGTAGCCTAGGCTACATACATATTAATATAAGATATTAATTAATTGCTTAACTGACTACTGTGCTAGAGTAAAGTAGCCTAATGTTACAATGTATATTAAGTAAATGCTTAATATTATACAATTATTATAATTTATCTATATGGGTTATTGTTTGTTTTTTAAAGTTAGGCTATATATAATTTCTAAAAGTATAGGCTAATTTACACAGCACATATTTATAACTGAAAACACACACAACTTTATTCACTTTCACATAATAATGTTTTTGTAATTTGGTGTTTAGTTTGTTGTATAGTTTGTTTATACTGTTCTGTCTCTGTTTTGTTTCCAGGAACATCTGATGAGTGCTATAATAAAATGACTTCATTATATTTAAAATATGTTTTGATATTCATTTTATTTATATTATTAATATTTTATTTACCCATAAACGTGTCTTTAGGAAGCCATAAGTTATAGAGACAAGAATAACTTTTGCCATTTAAATGCCACATTCATTTACTGAGGACCCATACAGCCAATGATCATGTGTGAAAACACATACATAAATTGATCACTTAGAAATCAAAACTAAGGTTTGAGAAAGAAAGAATATGCATACAACAAAATATATTGTTTCATAGCAGCTTCAGTAACAAGTTCAAAACAAATTCTGCTGTAAACCGGCTCTAACAAGCCAATATAATGTCAATATTCAGCTCAAGTGACTTCAGTGTTGATTCAGTTCAGTTGATTTCAGTTCAACTGTAAATTCCTCAGTTGTGCATTGTGTGTAGTTAGATATATGCAAAAACAACATTTTTGGAAATAGTTAAAATAGTTTTGCACAAAGTGTTGCTTTTGCAAGAGATGTCTGATGTTTTGTGTGTAGAGTTACAAGAAATGGAGCCATATTTTCAGAAATTGTGTGTAAGCAATTAGATAAAACTGTAAATGAATCCAGTTTATTTTAGTTCAGGACTCATAGTCCAGGTGTTAGTAATCTGTGTTTAATCTTTGTTCCAGGCAATAATTTTTTAACTCACGATTAAATAGATTAAGGCCTACTCTTGGCATAATTTAAACCCTGTCCAGGAAACCACCTCTTGAAAATCTGCATTGATAATTCATAAAATGTGGTGTGAGCTCAATTTAAATGACAATTACAGAAAAACACAATCTGACTTAACTATAAACAAACAAACTTGTACTTTTCACATTTATGATTAATAGCCATTTAAAAAATCATTCACAGTGCAGGGTGGAAAAATTAATGTTGGTATGTAAACTGTATGCTTTACTTGATTTATTTGTGTCATTGGTTCATTGTCTTGTTGCATTACATAACCTCTCTAAAGGTTGAAGACATGAACTGCTGTCCTGTATTTTTTTTATTTTTTTTACATAACATTGGTTATTGCTAATGACATACAGAGTAATTAATCTACACTGTGAGCCCGGACAAGTTGAATCTACTTAAAAAATTGGAGCAAACTGGTTGCCCTAAAAATGTAGTAATGTGTACTAAAACGAGTACATTTAACTTAAATTTAAGTTAACATTTTAACTTAAACTTTAAACTTGTTTTAGTCAAAAAAATTCAGAACCTAGATAAAACTCCCCCTGCTGCTACTCTGATTTGCATTTGTGTAGCTCACAGCATGTTCATTTACATGATAAAGGCTCCCCTAGAATTAAGGGGAGGGGGGGTCATGGGGGGACAACTGCCAAGCAAGGCCCACGTCAATTTCAGACAATTTACGGCAGTTTTCGGTGTGGCCTGCAAATTGCCGTGCACAGTCGTAAACCTGAAGTTTCACGGCAATCTACAGTGTCACATACTGACGAAAATCCCACTTTTCATGCAGTGTTAGTAATCTGTGCTTAATCTTTGTTCCAGGCAACAATTTTTTAACTCGCGATTTACTAGATTAGGCCTACTCTTGGCATAATTTAAACCCTGTCCAGGAAACCACCTCTTGAAAATCTGCATTGATAATTCATAAAATGTGGTGTGAGCTCAATTTAAATGACAATTACAGAAAAACACAATCTGACTTAACTATAAACACACAAACTTGTACTTTTCACATTTATGATTAATAGCCATTTAAAAAATCATTCACAGTGCAGGGTGAAAAAATTAATTTTGGTATGTAAACTGCATGCTTTACTTGATTTATTTGTGTGCTTTGGTTCATTGTCTTGTTGCATCACATAAACTCTCTAAAGGTTGAAGACATGAACTGCTGTCCTGTATTTTTTTTTTTTTTTACATAACATTGGTTATTGCTAATGACATACAGAGTAATTAATCTACACTGTGAGCCCGGACAAGTTGAATCTACTTAAAAAATTGGAGCAAACTGGTTGCCCTAAAAATTTTGTAATGTGAACTAAAACGAGTACATTTAACTTAAATTTAAGTTAACATTTTAACTTAAACTTTAAACTAGTTTTAGTTAAAAAAATTCAGATCCTAGATAAAACTCCCCCTGCTGCTACTCTGATTTGCATTTGTGTAGCTCACAGCATGTTCATTTACATGATAAAGCCTCCCCTAGAATTAAGGGGAGGGGGGGTCATGGGGGGACAACTGCCAAGCAAGGCCCACGTCAATTTCCGACAATTTACGGCAGTTTTCGGTGTTGCCTGCAAATTGCCGTGCACAGTCGTAAACCTGAAGTTCCACGGCAATCTACAGTGCCACATACTGAAGAAAATCCCACTTTTCATGCAGTGAAAGTACTACATGGCTTAGCTCCCCAGTACCTGAACGAGCTCTTAACGCATTAGTCCTTCACGTCTATTGCGATCTCAAAACTCTGGCCAATGAATAATACCTAGAATATCAAAATCAGCTGTTGGCGGTCGATCGTTTTCCTATTTTGCACCTAAACTTTGGAATAGTCTTCCTAGCATTGTTCGGGAAGCAGACACTCTGTCAGTTTAAACCAAGACATCTCTTTACTATGGCATACACATAGAACATTATCAATTTCTATTATTTTAATCAGTCAAATGATTGTTAGGCTGCATTAACTAGGTCTGCCAGAACAGGGAACACTTCCCATAACACCTGATATCCTCATTACATCATAAAAAGAATGGCATCCACGCTAATATTAGTCTATCTGATTATCCCAAGGTTTACTGTAGTCAGCCGGATCCAGATCAGATGGTGGACCTGCGCCTAGACACGACCTCAACGCAGCCCTGAAGTGTCAGCAGAGATTATGTCAACTAGACTCTCCCCTGTGAAGGCCTCCTTCCCTTCCCTTCTGTACAGATAAAAACACATATGCACACATACATATTCAAACACGCTTGCCTATAGGCTGAACACGTAATGCTTGCATACATATTGTCGCCGTTTTCACAGATTCGCCTTTTTGGAGTTTTCGCGCGTGGATGAGGATGATGATGATGATGATGATGATGATGATGATGATGATGAGGATGATGATGATGATGATGATGATGATGAGGATGATGATGATGATGATGATGATGATGATGATGATGATGATGATGATGGTGATGATGGTATAGTTAAAAAACTATGCCCTGCGGATGGGGTCCGGAATGCATTGGGGGTTTTCTGTTTTAGTTGAAGATGGTGTTTTTTAAATGGCACCAAATTAAATAACTAATCAGTTTTTACAACATAAATTAATAAATCAAAAACTTTTCTTCTAAAACAAAATGTATTTCCTATTATCACTGTAAAGCTGCATTGAAGCAATCTGTGTTGTAAAAAGTGCTATATAAATGAAGGTGACTTGACTTGACAATATGTGACATTTTTTAATTAAACAGAAAAGAAGAGAAAGTTTATTTTGATTTAATTTCAGAATGATTCATGGTAAAATGCAAACACAGCATTCATCATGTACAAGACCAATGGAAACCACATAATTACTCTTTCACTGAGATCTCGGTTTAAGCTTCTCTTTGTGAGTAAACTTTTAAAAAGTGGTAAATAAGAATGCAGGTGTCAGATGTGTCTAGTATCTAGAATTTTAGTATCTAAAGGGCTTGCAGTGCATCCAAAAAGTTTTAAATCGACTTGAGGCTGTAATTGGTGCCAAAGGTGCATCAACAAAGTATTGAGCAAAGGCTGTGAATACTTATGTTCATGTGATTTTTTATTTATTTATTTTTTTCGTTTTTAATACATTTGCAAAGATTTCAAATAAACTTCTTTCACGTTGTCATTATGGGGTATTGTTTGAACAATTCTGAGGAAACTAATGAATTTAATCCATTTTGGAATAAGGCTGTAACATAAAATGTGGAAAAAGTGAAGCGCTGTGAATACTTTACGGATTCACTACACATATACTTTACTTAGCTGTGTTGGTAATGTAAAAAGGCTCTACAGATGGAATCAACACTTTAAATTCATTAAGATGTTATTTTTAGTAGCTTGTAGTGTGTGCCTAATTTCAGTAACTCCGCTTTGACACTTGGATTTTTGTTTCATCATTTTTGTTTACCGTTGAATCACCCCACCGATTCTCATCCTATGAGGTGAGTCCTCATCTGCTGCCAGCCAAATATCAACACTGATGCCAAAATGACGATTACTTCCAACTGTACCAGAAGTGGGAGTGTTTCCCTCACCTTCACAAGGCTGACATTCATTCACACTCACACAGCAGAAGAGGAGAGCATGAGCCACAATCTTCATAACCCCTTAACCCCTTTGCCCCCATAACCCCTTAACCCCATAACCCCTTCTTAAAGTCCTTTTGAGGATCTTCCATGCTTTAGTTAGATCAAAAGATTTTTGAAAGAGTTTCATTTAACTGTTTTTGCTCTATTTCTCAAGGCTGGCCAGAATTTTATAAGAGCTCGACTCATTAAGGCAGGATTTAACGCAGGGAGATTTGAGTACAGCTCTCCTCTTTTAATTTGGTTTTCAGTAGAAGTTAATAAGAGACGCTCTGCTTTATACTGAATCCCATCATTTTAATATTTGCTACTTTGCAATGTAACTTATTTTCAATATTCTTTCTCCTTTTCCTCCATTTGCTTTCTCCTCAGTCAGAAAGTTACTAAACAATACTCAAGCAAACACATGATTGACTGACAACTTTTCATTCTTTCCATCCTTTTCTGCTAATATTACCTTTAAAAGGTAAAAGGTAATTCGAAGTTACAACAGGCATACTTACTTCTTGTCAAAGATGTTTACAATACGACTAAGAGTATAAATGTCCACAGTCTGCACATCAAGTCAAAAGAAAAGCAGAAAGAGTCCACTAAGTGGAGCCATTGAGTTCTAGATTGATAAGACAACACAAAGACACAAACAAGACGTGCGTCCCACACATGACCTTTCGGATGTGATGATGTCATACGCAGTGAAGAATAACAACATCGAAGTCACGCTATTGAAATTAAAAAGTATATAAATGTTTGTTTTTTTAGAAATTGGCCGATGGTTTCGCTGGATAAGACCCTATTCCTCAGCTGGGATCATGCGGAGCGGGGGTTCAACTGTTTAAGAGGGAAATGGCCTGTGGGAAGAAACTGTTCCTGTGCCTAGATGTTCTAGTGGCCAGTGATCGGAGTCGCCGTCCTGCTGGTAACAGTTCAAACAGGAGGTGTCCAGGGTGAGTGGAGTCTGTGATGATTTTCCCTGCTCTCTTCCTCACTCTGGAAGAGTACAGGTCCTGGAGGGTTGGCAGGGGAGCACCAATAATCCTCTCCGCAGTCCGGATCGTGCGTTGTAGTCTCTTGATGTCAGATTTGGTAGCTGAACCAAACCAGACAGTGATGGAAGTGCATAAGACAGACTCAATGAAAGCCGAGTAGAACTGAATCAGCAGTTCCTGTGGGAGGTTGAACTTCCTCAGCTGACGAAGGAAGTGCAGTCTCTGCTGGGCCTTTTTCACAATGGAGTCAATGTGATTGTCCCACTTCAGGTCCTGAGAGATGGTAGTGTCCAGGAACCTGAATGACTCCACTGCTTCCACAGTGCTGTTCATGATGGTGAGTGGGGGGAGAGCTGGGCTGTTCCTCCTGAAGTCCACTACCATCTCCACCGTGTTGAGCTCAAGGTTGTTATAACTGCACCAGACAGCCAGCTGTTCAACCTCCAGTCTGTAAGCAGACTCATCACCGTTTTGGATGAGGCCGATGACAGTGGTGTCGTCTGCAAATTTCAGGAGCTTCACAGAGGGGTCTTTAGAAGTGCAGTCATTGGTGTACAGGGAGAAGAGCAGTAGGGAGAGAACACACCCCTGGGGGGCGCCAGTGCTGGTAGTGAGAGTCCTGGATGTGAGTTTCCCCAGTCTCACAAGCTGTTGTCGGGCTGTCAGGAAGCTGGAGATCCAGGAGGTGATGGTGAACGTGTGAATTGCTGAAGCCATTCGAAGCCCTTTGAAAGTGCATTGAGTTGGACCTTCAACCCTTTGGTTGCAATTGAAAACCATTATGTGAAGAAAAATCCCGGTATGTTTTCCTAAAAAAAATATTTTTGACTGAAGAAAGAAAGACATGAACATATTGGATGAGATGGGGGTGAGTAAATTATCATGAAATTTTCATTTTGAAGTCAACTAATCCTTTAATCACTGACTTTCACAATCTTGAATAATGTCGTTGGCCTTTTTTGTTTGTATGACACAATAACAGGTGGAGTGTGTGTACGGCTGGGCAAGACTTAGCTTCCTCTGACCACGGACTATTCACGAGTTCACACTTACATATAATTTATGGAGAGTAATTTAAATGCGTATTTGGCGTGCTGTCCGGGGGGAGGCCTTCGAGCTCTGAATTTTGGCCCGAACCCAGAGTACCCCCCGTGTATGTAAGTGGTTGATAAAATAAAAGTGTGGAGAAGGGGTGGTGGAGGGATGCTAGAAAACTGTCATTGAATGGAGGTAAGACTGCTGCGTGTATATATACCTCTTACTGTTGATTAGCTGAGTGCTCTCCACCTGTGTCAATTATCTGAACGTGCTCCTCCCGAACTATGTTTATAAAACATCATGTGTGGAAATGTCTCATTCAAACCACTGCTGCTGCTGCTGCTTCTGATTTCTTCTAGAGGGAAGAGCTGCCCATAACTGCTGGTCTAAGATCAGTTTTCTCCGTTTTTCAGCATTAAGTAATGTAGCCAATCAGAAATGTCACAAACAAATCAGACCTTCAAACTGTTCTCTTCAACCCGCAGAAAAAGTGTAAAGTAGCCCAATTCCATGGGAAAACTGGGGACTTGGCAACACTGGCAGCGCTACGTCATATGGCACAGCTGTGCTTTAGGCAACCTGAGTTTGAGTCCCAGCTCGAAGTTCGGGCTTCTCAAGCCAACATCAAAGTTTGTTCACAAACTTTAGCATAAGTTGATATTTTCTGTACTTTTTAAAATTGACCTTTTTTGCTGTGTGTAAGTCTCGTAACATTTTAGTTTAAAGTGCGAGGGGACCAGAGTTAAAAGTTAAAAGAAACATTAACAAGTAGCCTAGGAGAAAGTAGAATAAAAGAATAAAATAGAATAAAAATATTCAGTAGCGCTTTAGATTACAGCCCGGAAAGTACTGCGAAAGTAAAACGAATTTACAGCGTAACTTTCGGTAACTATAGTGTAACTATAAAGTACATATGTGTACATAAGGGAACAATATGTAATATTTGGGGAATAAAGGGGGAACTTCCAGGAAAATTTGCTAATTATTTATACTGTATTTTTTTTTTTTTTTATCATTATTTTTTAATCATGGGATTCATTTAGTGGAAATAATGAAAATGAAGAAGAAGAACAAGAGGAAAAGCCAAGCAAGAGAAACAAAAAAGGGACATATGCTTTTTTCTGTCAGGACTTTAGTATTTGAAATGAAAGGTTTATTTTACATTTTTTTATAAATTAATAAGAAGTGTCGTAAATCTGTTTTGAAAGTTATTTTTTAAGTAAATGTTTCCAAACAATATCATATTTTTTTGGTATTGTATTTACCCTGTAACTAAATGAAAGAAGAAGGTAACAAACACCACTTTAATTTACAGCCCAGAGGGAGGGGGGAACAATTTAAATTGATTTGTCCATGTTATACATTTCAGAAATGCACATATACTAAGCACACAGATTAGCTAACAATCTATTCTTAATCAATTTAATAATTAAGGCATTAAGTGAATAGGAATACATGTTGTTAATGAACAGGGTATATAGAGATGTGCATGGGTGCGTGTTGATGCAGAGCCGTGTCATCTGAAGTCCTCGCAGGAGTTGAGTCGTCTCTTCACAGGTGTTGGTCATGTGAAGTCTTTACGAGAAGCTCGATCCAGACTGGAGCTGACGGACTCTCTAGTTACCTCGGGATGGGCGTCCCGAGATAAAACAGAACAGAAAAATGATTAGCGTAGCTGCTGTTCAGAGCCTTAAGCAAAGACAATCATGTGCACTGATATAACTGGAGTACAAGGTTATGAGATGCATCATGTGAATGCTTGGCTAAAGAGATGAGTCTTTAATCTAGATTTAAACTGGAGGAGTGAGTCTGAGCCCCGAACATTATTAGGAAGGCTATTCCATAGTTTAGGTGCCAACTATGAAAACGTTCTTCCTCCTTTTGTGGACTTAGATATCCTAGGAATTACCAGAAGCCCAGAGTTTAGTGATCTTAAAGATCGTGATGGGTTATAAGGCGATAGAAGATCAGTTAAATACACAGGAGCTAAACCACTTAGGGCCTTATAGGTCAGTAGCAATACTTTATAATTGATACAAAACTTAACAGGTAACCAGTGTAGAGATGCTTGAATTGGTGTTATGTGATCCTATTTAAGAACTCTAGCAGCTGCATTTTGGACTAATTGTAGCTTTTTTATTAATGACGCAGGACAGTCAGCTAGTAATGCATTACAGTAATCTAGTCTAGAGGTCATGAATGCATGAACTAACTTTTCCGCATCAGAGACAGATAGCATGTTTCACAGCTTAGCGATGTTTCTGAGGTGGAAGAAGGCTGTTTTTGTAGTATTTAAAATATGATTTTCAAAAGACACGTTGCTGTCTAATATAACACACAGGTCTTTTACCTTCACGAGGATCACTTGGTGTTGGCATCATGGCACAATCAGCGTGACCACGTGCTGCGGGAAAAACTGCTGTTCTCACAGCAAGCACATTTTTTGTTGTTAGTTCGGTGAGGGGGTTTTTCCTTTGAGTACAGTCACAGGCTGCACACTTTCCTGTGTTCTGTCGCAGTCTTCCCCTGGGTGCTTCAGCACAAAAAGAGCGTTTCCTCACAAAAAGAGCAACACGTGACACTGCGTCTTTTTCAAGATGTCATTCCACCCGTGCGTTTCTGGATGCGGTCGTTCCCTATCACCTGCTGACGGTCACAATCGCTGTATCACGTGTCTGGGCATCCTGAGACAGCGTTTGTGGATAGTTCATGTTCCCACTGCGGGAACATGACTATCGCGGCGCTTAGGTCTAGACTCACCTACCTTCGGGAAGGCGGAGTCCCCCTCCCCATACCTCGATCTAGTGCTATTCCTGCCGCGCAGAATAGACCTACTTTGACGGATGGCCGGGGTGATCTGAGGATTACATTCAGGGCAAACCCGCCAAGCCAGCCTCAGCGGGCCCCTGATCCCTCACAAGCGCAGCAGCCGGTAGAGCTTCCGGAGGAAACCGCTGGCCCCTCCCATGGGCGTCCAGCAGTGACTTTCGGGGCTCTGAATCAGATGTTGATCGCTGCATCAGAGGGGGAGTTCCAGTCCTCTGGGCATGAAGGTTCTGCTGTACTGCCTCCCTCTGGGAGAGTGGCAACAGTCGAATCGGACCCGGAGTTGACGGCAATGCTTTCCCGGGCTTCCGAGAAGGTCGGGCTTGAGTGGAACCCTCCAACTCGTCCCGAACCTTCGAGGTTGGATGATAGGTTTCCCGGGGTGGGTCGCACTGGTTCTCAGCGTCCTGCCCCGGTGCCTTTCTTCCCGGAGGTGCATAAGGAGCTTACCAAGTCGTGGTCGACGCCTTTCAGTGCTCGGAACCGACCTGGTGGCTCCTCCCTCCTCACTGTAACAAGCACCGTCCTTCGGATGAGACGTTAAACCGAGGTCCTGACTCTCTGTGGTCATTAAAAATCCCAGGATGTCCTTCGATAAAGAGTAGGGGTGTACCCCGGCATCCTGGCCAAATTTGCCCATTGGCCCCTCTCCATCATGGCCTCCTAATCATCCCCATATATAGATTGGCTTCATCACTTTGTCTCCTCTCCACCAATCAGCTGGTGTGTGGTGGGCGTTCTGGCGCAATATGGCTGCCGTCGCATCATCCAGGTGGATGCTGCACATTGGTGGTGGTTGAGGAGATTCCCCCTTCTATATGTAAAGCACTTTGAGTGCCTAGAAAAGCGCTATATAAATGTAACAAATTATAATTAATTATAATTATTTACTACCCTCGACGGCGGACAGGCCAAGGGTTACGTTGGAATCCCACCAGTTGAGCAGGCTGTCGCAATGCAGCTGTGTCCGGCGACCACTTCCAACTGGCATGGTGACCCCCAAAGGCCTGTAAGTTCTCTTCCTGTCTGACCGCGAAGGCTTACAGGTCCTGTGGACAGGCCGCGTCTGCCTTGCATGTCATGTCGCTGCTTCAGGTGCACCAAGCCCAAGCACTCATGGACATGCACGAGGGTAGGCCTGACCCAGAGCTCCTCCGGGAACTCCAGACGGCGACGGACCTTGCCCTACGGACGACGAAAGTCACCGCCCGTTCCATTGGTCAGGCAATTTCCACTCTGGTGGTCCAGGAGAGTCATCTCTGGCTCAACCTGGCCGACATGAGGGAGACCGATAAATATCGGTTCCTGGACTCCCCCATCTCCACAGCCGGGATGTTCGGCGATGCGATTTAGAGCTTTGCCCAGCAGTTCTCGGCTGACGGAGCAGACGGAGGCGATCAAACACATCCTGCCCCGGTGGCCCGCTGTTGCCTCCACCCCGCCACCGGCCACAGTGCCTCCAACTGCTCGTCACCGAGGACGTCCGCCCGCCCGCCGCCGCCTTCAGGAGATGGCCGCAGCTCCACTCCTTCCCCCGGAGGAAGACCGGGGGAGAATCCTTGTTTCTCATTTGTTTTCTGTTCCACTGCTGGCCCCAGTGTCAGCGGCACCCAAATTCTCAAAAAAAGAGCAGTTTCCAATATCTCTAGGCCCCAAGAGAGCGTGCTTGGCGGTGTTCGACGCTCCCGTGCCTTGTCACCCTCAAGCGCCTCTCCAATCGCCAGCAGGGGGTGTCGGCTGTGGGGACGCACACAAGCGGACTTCCCACACTTGCACACCCCCTCAGAGGAAACAGGTAAGTGTTGCACAGCACAATCAGACCCCACTTCGGGCCGCTCCCATGCAGTCCAAGTCGGGTCCCTGCACGACGCTACGCTGCCCCGCTCCGGGTACGTCGGTGGTGCCGTTGGTCCCGCTTGCGTGGTTGCTGGGTGCCTGGCCCCAACTGCAATGGCATATCAATTGCCTGGAGTTGTTAGCAGTTTGTCTTGCACTGAGCCGCTTCAAAACGGCGCTACTTGGCAAGCACGTTCTGGTCCGTACTGTGGCCGTTGCGTACATCAACAAACAGGGTGGTCTACGCTCCCGTCGCATGTCACAACTTGCCCGCCATCTCCTCTTATGGAGCCAGAAGCATCTGAGGTCGCTTCGTGCCATTCACATTCCGGGCCTGCTCAATCGTGCAGCCGACAAGCTGTCGCGATTGCCAGTGTTCCCGAGAGAGTGGAGACTCCCAGCTGATCTGGAATCACTTTGGGGCCGCACAGGTAGACCTGTTTGCCGCTCCGGACACGACCCACTGCCAGTTGTTCTATTCCCTGACCGAGGGGACCCTTGGCTCGGATGCCCTGGCACACAGCTGGCCCCGGGGCCTACGCAAATATGCGTTTCCCCAGTGAGCCTTCTCGCACAGACACTGTGCAAAGTCAGGGAGGATGAGGAGCAGGTCCTGTTGGTCGCTCCGTATTGGCCCAACAGGACTTGGTTCCCGGAACTAGTGCTCCTCGCGACAGCACCTCCTTGGCCCATTCCTCTGAGGAAGGACCTCCTGACTCAGAGATAGGGCACCATATGGCACCCGCTTCTGGACCTCTGGAAACTCCATGTCTGGTCCCTGGATGGGATGCAGAGGTTTTAGGTGGCCTACCCCAGAATGTGGTAGACACCATCATTTCCGCTAGAGCTCCCTCTACGAGGTGCCTCTATGTGTTGAAGTGGAACCTGTTCGTCCCGGAGATGTTCGAACCGCACTACAGAGAGCGCCCTTTGAGCTTTTGCAGTCAGCATAGTTAAAAATTCTGTCTCTGAAGATAGTAATCCTGACTGCATTGGCCTCTATCAAGAGGGTAGGGGACCTGCATGCATTTTCGGACGACGAATCTTGCCTGGAGTTCGGGCCAGGTAACTCTCATGTAATCCTCCTGAGACCCCGGCCTGGATATGTGCCAAAGGTTCCCACCATGGTATTTTTCTTATGTGATGTGGAATATCATTACAAATTTTGATGTATTTATAAAAAAAAAAGATTTCTGACCATAGTTGTTTTCGTATGAAGGGACTGGAATTAGGGCCTGTGAAACTGACCTAGTGAGGCATACTGGTCTCATATTGGATGATGGATGAAGTGTAGCAAGTGTAGGTGAAGTGCCATTTTGAATTTGAAAATAAAATGTAATAGCATGACTATTTATATAGTGCTGAAAAGTCAGAGCGTTTGAGCGTGTAAGTACAATGCAATGATGGGGCCATTTTGGACGATTACTGTGGATCTTGAGAGCTTGATTGTATAATCGTGCTATTGGTTCAGTAATTTCCTTAGTGGTAAGAGACCAGATTGGAAGACAATAAGACATTGTTGAAAACACAATTGCATGTAAATAAGTTTCAGAAACAGAAAGATATTATCTAATCTTTTTAGATCTTTTTAGACCACCGTAGCACCGGAACGCGATCCACCAGAACTGGGACCACCGGAGCATGATCCACGATCCACCGGAACAGGGATCACCGGAAAAGTCGTGGAGGGAACCCTTCGCCTCCTCCTCCGTTTCGGAACAGGGACCAGCCGGTCCACAAACTCCCAGAAATTAGGAGGCCCCATTCTCCCCATCTCCTGAGGACTGAGAGGCTTGTCTAGGCAGAGGTTGAAAAAGTGATGCACCTCAATGAGGAATTGCCAGGCAAACTCTCTTACATCAGCCCTCTGCTGACGGATGTATTTGGAGTTTACCTGCCGCATCACCTGTATGTGTCTGCTAAGCTCCATGGTCACAAACAGGAATCACAGGGAAACGGCAAGGACAGGGGAAAAGAAAACAAAAACTCCTCCTGCTGAGTCCTCTGAAGGCTGGTACGTTCTGTCACATCACAAACAAAGGAACCTGGTGCGAGGACTCAAGTGCAGGGAAAAGGTATTTATTACAAAACAAACATAAACACAAAACAAAACCCACAATGGGGCAAAACAAAATAAACTCATAAACAGAAACAAACTCAAAACATACCAAACACAGGGAAATGGGAGACGTTGACATGACATAGAACAACGTACCAGCACAGAACAGAGAACACAATAATTTTAAATAAGGGAAAAACTAGGCAGGTGATGAGGAACAACAGGTGGGGCAAATAATCAATAATTGGATAACAAGAGGGGTGGAGTCAGACAAGGACAAGAGCACATGCTCAAAATAACAAAACCCCACATGTGATCAACGAGACAGGACAGACATGTGACAGGTCATTTGATTAAAAAATTGGAGTGATTTGTGCTCTTTTCCAATCAGTAGGAAAGATCGAAAACCTAATGCAAAGATTGATTAAATGCTGAAAAAAATAGGTATAAGGCTATCAGCATGAGTCTTCAAAAAGAAAGTATTTAAACCATAAATATCATGGGCATGAGAGTTTTTTAATGACCGCAATATTCTCATCACCTCGTTCTGTGAGATCTCAGAGAATGAGAACTGATCAGTTGTTAGAGAGAGAACAGGTGAGAATAAAGAAGTTGCAAAATGAGTTGCCAATTCTTTAACAGATGATACAAAATAATCATTAAAAGCACTTGCAATCTTTTCTGAATCTGAGATAAGTGTACCCTGTACGGAAATTTGAATATTAACATTCTTTTTCTTCTCATTCACGCCAACAACTTGAGGGTGAGTAAATGATGACAGAACTTTCATTTTTGGATGAACTATCCCTTTAAGGGTCTGCCATAACGTCTTTGGGTTAGTCAGATAGAGTAATCTGTTGTTGGAAATAGATCGCCTTATCCTTACGCAGTTCAGCAGTACATTTATTTCTAATTTGTATGAAATTATTTTTACTCTCCGGTGTTCGACTTAACCATTATCTTTTAAGGAAAGAGGCTTTCTGTTTAAGGAGTTTCAATATGTCAGAATTTATCCATGGTAGTTTACGCTGCCTAGGTCGAACCTTACTGGCAGTGGTATATTTATTCTGTATTTTCTGAAGTTTAGTGTGAAATTGCATTAGAATTTTATCCGGATTTTCCATTGACATCTCATCGCTCCAGTCA
Organism: Gobio gobio; assembly: GCF_949357685.1. Classification (NCBI taxonomy): domain Eukaryota; kingdom Metazoa; phylum Chordata; class Actinopteri; order Cypriniformes; family Gobionidae; genus Gobio; species Gobio gobio. The sequence goes on from NC_137114.1 coordinate 44,946,625, forward strand.
GTAACACTAAATTCCGCATTAAATTGCGGTAATTTTGAAGTTGGTATTTTTGGTACAGAATGAGGAGCATGAGTTTTTGAATATTTTAAAACTGTCCTAACTGCATAAATGAGCAAATTATCTGAAATAGCCGAATCTATAACACCAGACATTGCATATTTTGAAGGCTGATTTGTAAAGATAAGATCTAGAATTGAGCTACGTGTTTTGCCAATTCTTGTTGGTTCCTTGATTAATTGATAAAGTCCGAATTTCATTGCAATGTCTTTCAAAGATTTTGATGAACCGTCATACCAGTCAAGGTTAATATCACCAAGAATTACAAGCTCTTTTGTTGTAACAGATTTAATTATGTTAGGAAGCTGAGATAAATAGGTACTAACAGTGACATTAGGAGGCTTGTAAGTCACAATAATAGTAACTGCGTGTTAGGGGGTAAAATGTACTACCAGTTTTAAAGTTTCAGTTTCAGTCTCAACTTTTAATATTTGGTGTTCATAATTCTGGTTCACATAGAAGTCCACTCCGCCGCCAGTCTTAATAGTACGGTCTTTAGGATACAATTTATAATTTTCTATAGAAAGGAAAGAATCAGGAATACTAGGGGTTAATCATGATCCTGAGATTGCCATTACATGTGCCTTCGATTGCGCAAGCATGATTTTGAGTTCATCTATTTTAGGAACAAGGTTCAAGACCCGCCGTCCTTCAGGGTTACGTAACCATACGTAACCGAGACGTTTTCTCAATATCTCATGACTTGTGTCACTTTTCTTATTATGTTGCTTACCAGAAGTTACTAGTCTTACCCATGATACTCTGCAAAAAGGTCATGATGCCTATCCACAGCAATGTATATCTGATTTCTAGGGTGGACAACTGTAAGATTAATTGATAAAGTTATTATTGTTTGTAACTCATTTATTCATGAGTTACAAACAATAATAACCTGTGAAAGTTGTAAGGGTGGCTCGTCTACAGTGGTTCAGGCTGCTGGATTGCCATTAAATGTGCCTTCGATTGCGCAAGCAGGATTTTGAGTTCATCTATTTTAGGAACAAGCCTTCGAATATTTAAATGGCAGATTTTAAAGCCTCTGGTGCTATCAAGTTGACTTAAATTAATTGGGACAAGCAAAAGATGTTTCAAAGGACATAGTCAGAAAAGATGGAGGAGCAAAAGTCGGAGCTGGAATTCTAAAATAGGGTAAATAGTTTTGAGTTATAGGTAAAAACATACACAGAGGTTGCGGTACAGCAGTAAAAAGTCTGTTGCAATTTGCATGTGCATATAGTCCCCATAAATGCAATATACCTAAACTTGTCTACAAAATATTTGAGTCAGGTCCCGGATTGAGCTCAACATTTCCAATAAATAAGAGAATAGTTATTAAAAGTCTTGATGTGTTTAAAACGTATTTAGACTTATTTTCATCAGAGTCATTTGATTTAACATCAGTTACCCACCGATGAAAAATGATAGTTTGAGTGGAAAAGAACAATGGCTGATGGAATTTTGGTCTGCCAGAAAGTTTGTGTACAAACCCCCAGCCAGAACAATGTAGACAGCTGATTGACGTGCATGTGCCGGTGCACGGTGTGAAAAACTCTGCCAATGGCTGGGTAGGTGGAAGTCGAATGCACTCGTGCAGAGCAGCCGCTCCGGAGGACCGACGATCGCAAACAGGAGCAGGGATTTCGACAGCATGCAAGCCCATCATGAAAGCAATAAACGCACAGAAGAAACCAACCAAGACGGTAGGCGATGATCCAGACTTTGGTAGAGTTTGGTAGTTGCGTTTGCGAGTTTGCGTTGACATGTGTGAAGATAATGAGGATCTTGGATTAATCTTTTGTTTATTTATTGTCCATATAAAACAGCTATGGCGGACAGCCACAAGACATAACTGGAGCCAGTAAGATATCCATATTGCAGCATTCTTGACAAATTTCAGACCTGCAAAAGTCTGAGTTGTCGCGTATTTAATGTTTGTTTGCTGTAAGAGGTCATAGCCCTCTGCGACTGCTGCCGCCATCTTGTTCAACATTCAGGTTCAAGACCCGCCGTCCTTCAGGGAACGAGGGTTACCATACGTAACCGAGACGTTTTCTCAATATCTCATGACTTATGTCACTTTTCTTATTATGTTGCTTACCAGAAGTTACTAGTCTTACCCATGATACTCTGCAAAAAGGTCATGATGCCTATCCACAGCAATGTATAAAACGGATTTATTGTCTGATTTCTAGGGTGGACAACTGTAAACCATTTATTCATGAGTTACAAACAATAATAACCTGTGAAAGTTGTAAGGGTGGATCGTCTACAGTGGTTCAGGCTGCAGGGTTGCCAAATGACTAAAGAAATGTTATCAGCAAGATGATAGAAAACTTTACATTTCTTGTCAAATACCACCCACTGCAACTTATACGACGATGGAAATAAACGCAGTTATAATAGCAAAATACACTCACCTAAAGGATTATTAGGAACACCTGTTCAATTTCTCGTTAATGCAATTATCTAATCAACCAATCACATGGCAGTTGCTTCAATGCATTTAGGGGTGTGGTCCTGGTCAAGACAATCTCCTGAACTACAAACTGATTGTCAGAATGGGAAAGAAAGGTGATTTAAGCAATTTTGAGCGTGGCATGGTTGTTGCTGCCAGACGGGCCGGTCTGAGTATTTCACAATCTGCTCAGTTACTGGGATTTTCACGCACAACCATTTCTAGGGTTTTCAAAGAATGGTGTGAAAAGGGAAAAACATCCAGTATGCCAGAATTTGGCGTAAACAGAATGAGAACATGGATCCATCATGCCTTGTTACGACTGTGCAGGCTGGATGTTTTCTTGGCACACTTTAGGCCCCTTAGTGCCAATTGGGCATCGTTTAAATGCCACGGCCTACCTGAGCATTGTTTCTGACCATGTCCATCCCTTTATGACCACCATGTACCCATCCTCTGATGGCTACTTCCAGCAGGATAATGCACCATGTCACAAAGCTTGAATCATTTCAAATTGGTTTCTTGAACATGACAATGAGTTCACTGTACTAAAATGGCCCCCACAGTCACCAGATCTCAACCCAATAGAGCATCTTTGGGATGTGTTGGAACGGGAGCTTCGTGCCCTGGATGGGCATCCCACAAATCTCCATCAACTGCAAGATGATATCCTATCAATATGGGCCAACATTTCTAAAGAATGCTTTCAGCACCTTGTTGAATCAATGCCATATGGAATTAAGGCAGTTCTGAAGGCGAAAGGGGGTCAAACACAGTATTAGTATGGTGTTCCTAATAATCCTTTAGGTGAGTGTATAATTGTTGTTTTAACTGCAAACAACTGCTCTAGATGCTTAGCCTATTTCTTTAACTGCAGTAAACTAAACTTAATTTACTATGTACAGCTGATTTATATAAAACACTCTAATTATATAGATATGAACACATTTATTTAACTTATTTATACATACCACACCATATAAACCTAAAATCCTAATTCAAGGAGTAAAGAGTTAAAGTGTTGTATTAACACTGCTAGTGAAAACGCGGCATCTGGCAGAGAGTGTAGTTATGTACATCCAGCAAATGCACGTGTTGTGCACCCCTAGGACTGACAGACACCATTTTCTTTAACTCGTGATGCTGAGCAAACGAGTAGGGTTACCACTGAGATAAAGTGTTTAATCTAATTTACAGTATGGAAGTTTATAACATTATATTGTTTTAGGATGGTATCTATGTGATGTGTGTGTGTGTGTGTGTCCGTGTGCACCTAAACTTTCCACAGAGATATTTTCTTTGACTCGCGGTGCGGAGCAGACGAGGGAAACAGACGAGATAACTTTTTTACAGGGAAACACCTAAAGTAAGCTGATGATGAGAGACATTGTTCGTGGGGTTAATGTAGGGCATCTTGACCGTGAGTGAGGACATCAGATATGATTGTGACTTCCTAGATGATGTCGTGGATGTGGCTGTGATACTGGAAGGGGAGATTGTGGTTTTGGATCTAGAAGATGTCCTAAATGCCTTTGCCACTGTTTTGACTCCTTTATGCTTTGAACAATGACTGTCACAAAGAGCTATGAGGTTATCCAACATTTTTTTTTTTTTTATCAAGGTTTAATGGTTGGGGAGAGCTGCACATCTAAGATTGATGGACTGAAAAAAATGCAGTGAGGTAACACTGGTGCATATGTGCTGTTTATGCTCATTGATAAATGTACTGAAGCTTGAGAGCTTACACATTGTTAAAAATTGTGTAATTTGTAAAATTAACTTAAATTAAGTTTAGATTAAAATGGTATAAAGCCAATTCAGAGGTGTTTAACAGTCTTTGCCGTTTCTTTTTGAAAGTTTCTGAAGAAAGGATTTCTGTGATGTATGTTGTGGGGTGAGCTTGTTTCATTTAAGTTTTCAAAAAAAATTGCTTTATTTGAAAACAGAGGCAAGCACAAGACATACAGTACATTAGCTATGTTTCCATCCACCTATTTTATGTGCATTTTGGGATATTAAATGCAGTGGCTTCTTTTACTTCTCCTAGTGATAATTAGGAACAGTTTATCAGGAAGTGATAATTTTCTTCTCTTTGACTGACTAAATGGAAACACTGCTTTATTTGCATTTTTTTAATGCAATATTTTATATATTTTACGTACAAGTTAAACTTGCAACTTTGGATGCAAACAGCTATTGACGCAGGCATAAGATACCTTTTTTTGTGTGGTTATTTTAGGTGTTTGTTTTTGCAATAAATGTAATTGTGTATTGATATGTGTTGCTGTGATTTTAATTTGCTAGTTCAGAAAACTAAAGGGGAAGTTTTCATTACTAAATTTAATTAGTTCAGGTAACTTATCCAAATAAGTAAGAAAAACAAAACAAAAAAATACATATATATATTAAGTCAACAAATAATTTTTTACAGTGGTTGCCACAAGGGAGGTCTCCACTGTGCACAACTGTCCACACAGTGTACAGTGGGGAGACAGTGCTGAAGTGGCAGACAACAAAAGATGGGCAAAACAGAGGGTGTTTCCAGGCCAACAGCAGTTCAACAGTAGCCTACAAGAAGTACATGGGGGGAGTTGACACCCCTGACCAGATGCTAGGAACAAAGTCGGTGCACCGTAAAACACGGAAGTGATACATGACTATTTTTCAGCACTCCCTGGATATTGCAGTGACTAACAGCTTAATTTTACACAAAGATCTGCGTGCTACTGTCTTTCCATTTGTGCAACACAACACGATTAAATTAAATACATTTCCATAATATGCATTTACCTCTTTGTTTCACCTGACTCCATTAATGAAAAGGTTTTAAATGATTTTGTTAAATATTAACTTTAGATTTATATTCTATCTTTCAATTTAAATCGTTTATCTTATGTTATCCTCAGTACTCAAGATTCCTACTCACTTAAAAAAGTTGGGTTAAAAATGACCCAACAGCCCAGCCAGCACAGTCATGTGGGGCCCATATGGGCGTCACCTGGGCTGTCTAACTGGGGCCCAGCCAGTTTTGTCCTCAGTTTCCATGGAGGCCCCACATGGGCTAGCCCAGATGAACTGAACACTGCTCAGTGTGTACACTACAGGCTGTTAAATGTAACTGAATCAGTGTTGGAGTTAATGATATAATTAAGTGATTAATAGAGTAATGACTGAATATTACTGAAGACTCCTGATGATAACAAGCAGAATCACTGAAGGACAAAGAAACACAACAGACTTCAGACACAACTTCACAAAAGCATTATCAGCTTCCCTTTTTACCTATTAGATTGACTTTCTGTCATCTTAGTTCTTATTGATAATTAACAGAGGTTTAGATATTGAAGTTGTATTGAAAATAAGAGTTAGTTTGATGTCACCATCGTGGTGATCAGTGTTTTCTTTAGTTGGCCCGTTTGACGACTTTTTAATGTTAGTGATTCTGTGGCTGCTGTGACTGAGTTTGCTATGGCAAGAAAAGCAAGAGAAAACACAATCAGATGCTGTCGGCTGCTTGATGATAAAAATATAATCATTGTGAAGAAGCTTAATTCACTGATCTCAGTTTAGCAAGCGCTATAGGATACTATTAACTTGTTTTATTGTGATTCTAGAAAAAAGAAGCCAGTATGGTTTTAATCAGAAGAGCTGAAGAAGTTTTAAATCAGATTGAACACTAAGCACTTTGAACTCCTGCGAGATTAACTCACACACAGACATCAAGAATTAGTCTATGAGTCTCAACCATGGTGACATGCTTCATGCCGCAATGCATTGAGAGCCATGGATGAGTTTTGCATGATGCACCCAGAATGCATTGTGGCATGAATCATGAGATTCATAGACAGATTCTTGATGTCTGTTTGTGAGTAAAACTCGCAGGAGTTCAAAGTGCTTAATGTGTAATGGGTTAATAAACTGGAGAACAGTTTCTTTTATGCTCTGCATAAAAGATTCTTTTATGCTCTGCTGTCAGTGCCACTTCAGCACTAAAATACTCGGCAGCGGAGCTATTGCGTCTCAACACAATGAATTTCGGGACTCCACTGGCTCTGTTTGCCCACCGTGATGTTCTTTCCAGACCGAGATACATCCACCGCGGATCGGGACGATCTTATATATCCAGTAAGTCAACCTCTGCTATTAGTTCTATTTGGTCTAAAGTTCGTCCCGTTTCCTCCACTGGCCGTGGAGTTAATACAAATCACTTGTTTCCCGTTTCCAAGGCAACGCCAAGCGCTAGTCTTACTGACTGTTTTAAATGTGGACTTTTTAATGTTCGATCTTTAACTAATAAAGGTCTGCTGATAAGTGAGTTTATTAGTGATGGTAAACTTGACATAATGTGCCTCACTGAAACTTGGCAACAGCCTAATGATTATTTCCATCTTAATCAGACAACCCCTAATGGGTATTCATGCATCAGCCAACCTCGCTCTAGTGGGCGTGGGGGTGGGGTTGCTGTTGTCTATCGTGACACTATCAAAGCTAAAACAATCAGTATACCTCATTTTTCTTCATTTGAATGCTTGGCTGTTAAACTCTCTGGCTTCCAACCATTGGTAATTGTAACACTCTATAGGCCACCTAAACCTTCTGATCTGTTTTTAACTGACTTTTCTACATTAATGACGTCACTTGCTGTCTATTCTCCCAATTTATTACTTGTTGGTGATTTTAATATTCATGTTGATGCCACTACTACTTGCTCCATTGCTGCTGATTTTATGTCATTACTTGATGGTCTTGATGTCACTCAAAATGTACATTTTCCTACTCACAGCAAAGGTCATACTCTAGATTTAGTATGTTCACATGGTATTGTGCCCTACAATGTAACACATGCTGAGTTACCCATCTCTGACCACAAAGCTGTTTTATTTGAAGTCTCTGTCCAAGTTTCCAGGTATAAACACCAACGCACTATAACCTACAGAAACATAAAACAAATTAATCCATCTGACCTTATGAGCCTCATAAATACATGCTCGACTACTGACTCCCTCTGTCCCCTCAGCCTCATCGCTCATTACAATGACTGCCTATCTTCTTCTTTAGATGCTCTTGCTCCCATTCAAACTCGTTCTGTTTCCTTTAACCACTCGGCACCGTGGTACACACCTGAGCTCCGCCAGTTAAAAAGACGTGGGAGACGTCTTGAGCGCCTTTATAGACGGACAGGGCTTGTATCTCATGTGCAGGCCTACAAAGATCATCTATTGCAATATAGTAACTCCATTTCTGCTGCTAGAACGTCTTACTATTCAAACATTATAAACTCTGGAAATAACAATTCGAAGCTCCTGTTTTCAACCGTAAACCGCATCCTTAAGCCACCTGACAACATTTCCACTGACTCCTCAACGGAACTCTGCAACAAGTTTCTAAACTTCTTTCATGCAAAAATTCAAGAAATACATCACCATCTACTTAATATTCCTAGCACTCCAGCTCATAACCGGTTCTTCATAACTGCCCTGCAGGGCCCTGCCTTTACCAACACCCTCTCAAACTTCACCTTGGCCTCAGAGAACCAGATCAAAGAACTTGTCAGCAAATCAAAGACATCTACTTCCCAACTAGACCCTTTGCCTACCAGTCTTCTTAAAGCATGCCTGCCTTCCATTGTTCCATTACTCACGGCTTTAGTAAACTCCTCCCTCTCCACAGGCATTGTTCCGCCCACTCTTAAGACTGCTGCTGTCACGCCTGTCCTAAAAAAGCCAAATGCTGATCCTGATAACTTGAACAACTACCGTCCCATCTCGAACCTTCCTTTTGTATCGAAGATACTGGAGCGGGTCGTGGCTCATCAACTACATCACCATCTCAATTACAATGACATGTACGAACATTTCCAGTCTGGCTTCCGTGCTAACCATAGCACGGAAACTGCATTGTTAAAAATAACCAATGACCTACTCTGTGCTGCTGACTCTGGTCTATTGTCCATCTTGATTTTACTTGACTTGAGCGCTGCTTTTGATACCATTTCACATCCCCTCCTCGTTGAACGTCTGGCCAGCATTGGTATAACAGGGGATGCACTCTCCTGGTTCTGTTCATACCTCACGGATCGTCAGCAGTTTGTACAACTCAAACACTATAAATCGGCCTGTGCCTCTGTGCCTCAGGGTGTCCCCCAGGGGTCAGTATTGGGTCCACTCCTCTTCATTATATATCTGTTTCCCTTGGGCAAGATCATGAGACATCACAAAATAAATTTCCACTGCTATGCTGATGACACCCAGCTTTATATTTCAACTAAACCTTCATCTCCCCTTCCACCCATCTCACTCAGAAACTGTCTTCAAGACATTAAAATCTGGATGAACGCAAACTTTTTGAAACTTAATGCCAATAAAACTGAAGTCCTACTCATCGGCTCCAAATCTACTCTTTCAAAACAGCAAAACCTCAATCTTACCATAGATGAGATCTCGGCCCCTCTGTCAACTCAAGTCAAAAGCCTTGGTGTCATTCTGGACAGTTCTCTATCCTTCAAATCACAGATTAAATCTCTTACACGGACCTCATTCTTCCACCTCCGAAATATCTCCAGGCTTAGATCCACTTTGACACAAGCCAGCACTGAAACTCTGATTCATGCCCTTGTCACGTCACGTCTCGACTACTGCAACTCGCTTCTCATCGGTCTCCCTTCTAAGCTAATAAATAGACTTCAACTTATTCAGAACTCTGCCGCTCGAATCATCACTGGTATCAGATCATCTGAACACATCACACCTATCCTTATCACTCTACACTGGCTCCCTGTGCACTACCGTATTGATTTTAAGACCCTTGTCATTACCTACAAAGCACTCAATAATCTTGCACCTAGCTACATTTCTGACCTCTTGTCAGAATACGTCCCTGCACGTTCCCTCCGCTCTTCCTCGACTGGCCTCCTTGTCACCCCCAAATTTCGACTCTCTACCATGGGGGCTAGGGCCTTCAGTTGTGCTGCTCCAAGACTTTGGAATTCCCTTCCTTCCCACATTCGACAGGCAGATTCAGTCAATTCATTTAAAAAATTGTTAAAGACCTATCTCTTCAGGAAAGCTTTTAATTTGTAAAACAGTTTAGTTGTACAGTGCCCTTGTAACCCTCCTGACACTTTATTTAAATATTATATTTTGGCGCTTTTAGCACTAATCAGATTTATATTATTGGGTACATATTTTACTATGAATGTAATGTATTTTAATGTATTTCATTCTTTTATGACTGTTGATATATGTAAGATGTCCTTGGGTACTCAGAAAGGCGTCGGCCAAATAAAATGTATTATTATTATTATTATTATTAACAAACCTTATGTACATGCTTGAAAATCATTTACTTTATCTGATGAAAACTGCTGGATCTCCTGCTGTAGAGACACAAAGCTAATATAATCAATGACTCAAAGGAGATCAGCAAATAAAGCCACTATATGATGATAACGCCTGTATCATCAACAACAAACCAACATCATACACTTTCTCTTGCTGTTTTCATTATAACAAACAAATATAGCAACCAGAATTGTTTCTTTTTTATATGAAGCAGTCAACTAAAGCAAATACTGATCACCATAATGGTAACTTTATTACTTTCAATACAACTTCAATATCTAAACCTCTGTTAATTATCTATAAGAACTAAGATGACAGAAAGTCAATCTAATAGGTAAAAAGGGAAGCTGATAATGCTGTTTGTGAAGTTGTGTCTGAAGTCTGTTGTGTTTCTCTGTCCTTCAGTGATTCTGCTTGTTATCATCAGGAGTCTTCAGTTATATTCAGTCATTTCTCTATTAATCACTTAATTATATAATTAACTCCAACACTGATTCAGTTACATTTAACAGCCTGTAGTGTACACACTGAGCAGTGTTCAGTTCATCTGGGCTAGCCCATGTGGGGCCTCCATGGAAACTGAGGACAAAACTGGCTGGGCCCCAGTTAGACAGCCCAGGTGACGCCCATATGGGCCCCACATGACTGTGCTGGCTGGGAGATAACCCAATGGTGGGTTGATATAGCACCGACCTATTGTTGGGTTATTTTAACCCAATACATTGGGTAGTAAGTTTTACCCAATAAATTGGGTTACAAAATAACTCATTTGTTGGGTCATTTGGCCAAAATGTTGCTTTAACCAACCTAGTATTATGATTTAATATTATTATTGCCATGCAAATAAATAAATCACAACTTCGATACATTGCCAGTGCTTTATTTACATTCAATTGGATGTTGAACATTTTCAGTAGTTATTGTTGCAATTGTTTTAATTAGTGCTGTCAGTTAAACGCGTTATTAACGACGTTAACGCAAACCTATTTTAACGGCGTCAATTTTTTTATCGCGAGATTAACGTTCTTTTTGGTCTAACAAACTTTGTAGTTTTTTCACATGCTGTTGCAACAACTAGTAACGTTAGAAAAACTACAACACCACTCCGGATGTAGCTAGACCGGAAACAAAACATCAGGCACGCTGCGGCTGCCCGCACTCGTTTGGGCCATTAAAAGAGTAGACGTGGATGGCAAGCGTGAGACGCCGAAATGAGAAACGTATTAAGCCATGGTTTAACTCAGGGGTCTTCAACTAAAAGTGCTTGTCTTGAGCGCTGCTTTCTGCTCTGATGGTGCGTTCACACCAGACGCGAATGAAGCGTTTTGCGCGAGTGATTTAAGTCAATGCAAAGACGCAAATAGACATTCTGCGGCGCGGATTAAGCGGTGTGCATGTCGCGTCATTCGCGTCCGGTGTGAACGCACCATCAGTCTCTTCTTCACTGCATGCTTGACCGCGCGTCTGGGTCTGAACGTAGTAACTGAGCATTGCAACGTTAACTGTTTCATTACGTCAAAAGGCTTCGCGGTCCGGATTCGGACCGGAGTCCGCTAGTTGGCGACCCCTGGTTTAACTGCACTATAGGCGGAGTCCTAGTTTACCTTGCATGTGCACTTTGTAATTTTATTTTGTATCACCCTGTTTTGATCCCTTAGAAAGGGCTGTTGAAGGGGCTGTTTGTGCAACAAAGTATTTGTTTCACCCTTTTATTGATGGGCAGTGTTACATTGTGTGAGCGATTATTTGCTCCAAGTGAGAATGTTGGTGTGAAATCGAACACTAAAGTATGCCAATGTTGTTTTCAATAAAACAAACATTTGAACAAAGCAAGCCGATCCACTTTTCTATGTTGATAAGAGCATTAAAATAAGAAAAAATAATGGGACAAAAAGAAATCAAGGGACATTTAGAATAAATAAAAATGTGCGATTAATTGTGATTAATTGTGAGTTAACTATGACATTAATGCGATTAATCGCGATTAAATATTTTAATCGTTTGACAGCACTAGTTTTAATAAACAAATAAACATAGAAAAAAACATATAAATAATTGCCTCATTGTATAGATGACTGTGTCGAGGAACACCTCCAGGCACAGAAAATTAATGTAAAAAATCATTTTCCATGTTTTAAGTTCTAAGAAACAGGGAGCACAAACACACAAATAAACAAACAAAACAAACTGAAGCTTGTCCAGCTTATCCAATGATAAACTGCCTAAGTAGGCGACAGTGGGTAGATGGAACACCTCCTGGCATGGAATATATAGCATGTTGTAGAAACAGCAGCAAACAGCAGCAGCAGACTTGGGATAGTCAATGTCTAAAACATAAAATTATTTAAAGCATGTATCTACAGCTTGTAAAAGTCTGTCTTGCTCTAGTGCCACTCCTCCCACAATGATGAAGCCTTGTGAGCAGTTGACTTTATCCCCAAGCCGCAGGACATGGAATTGCCTCCGTTGCTCCTGAATGATGTTTGTGTCAACCTTTAAATAGAATTTTGAAATGGTAAATATACACACATGGATCAAAAATTATTCAAAATGTGTTGTTATCAGTTATGTACCTACAGGCGTAAATCAACAGTTACTACTAAAATTTCCAAAATAAGGAAAACAGAATCTGTGGATTATTTAGACAGTTTAACATTGACCTGCTTTGATCACAGCACAATTTGGATTTAAGGAATAAAAAAGGAAAAAGTAAGAAAATTGAAAGAAAAATGGCAATAAGGTTTCAGCAACTTTGGTTAAAATTTTCCTACCTGGCAATAAAGTGATCCGATCAGTCACAGTAGCTCGGCGCTCATATGTGTTCAGCAGCCTCTGTCTAGATGTTGAACTGTGCCTGTGAAGGCGCTTCATGATATTACGGAGTCGCTCCTCCAAAAACCCTGTGGCCGGATGCCGGTATCGCCCTGGTGTATACCATACCTCCTAAAACATCAACACAAATATGTTAAATAAAGGATTTCCTAAAAGTGTCTTCAAAATGTATTTTGTGTTTTTCAAAAATTGTACTGCTGTGTAAAAGTGGCCGTAGTTCTGACAACTGGGGATGAGGATACTCACATATCACTTCCCTCTGAATCTTTAAGGCATGGGAATTGTGTGACCAGGGCCAGAGTTAGCTCTTTCTTTCGGTCTGGTGATGGACTTAGTGGTAGAAGGATCAACAGATTTTAGGTTAATTGAATTGACAATTCATGATTGTATATGATTTAATGTAAAGTGCAACAATGAATAAAACATCACTTACTATTTCCCAAGATTCTCCATGAAATACGGAGTGTGGGTGTGTGCTCGTGTGAGACTGAGTATGGAGTGAGTATGGAGTGAGTATGGAGTGTGTGTGTGTGTGTGTGTGTGTGTGTGTGTGTGTGTGTGTGTGTGTGTGTGTGTGTGTGTGTGTGTGTGTGTGTGTGTGTGTGTGTGTGTGTGTGTGTGTGTGTGTGTGTTGTATTGACTGCACTATTAACACAGACTGCCATTCCTCAGAGTGCTTTATTGATCTTGCTTAGTTTACAAGCAACATAAAGAAACACAGCTATACGGCGCCCTCTGTTGGTTAACTGATACAATAGTCAGTATCAGTACATCTCCCTTTTTTTTAACTATAACTTAAATTAGGTCTGTAAACTTTAACAGCACTTACTCTTGATAACATAAAAACAAATAGATTCAACACAATCTTGCAGCATATTTCTAGCATTAGCTGCACAAAACTTTGTTGCATATAACTATGCAAATACTCAGTAAATACTAAGTAAACATTTATTTCAAACCAAACTTAACACTCTTCTATCAGTCTTTTAGGTTTCATTGCGTGACGACGTGGTCTTCCCTGACCCATCTCAGTGGAAGGTGAGTTTTCTGTGATTTTTTCAGTGACAGCTGTAGAGCTTGGTGAGTTTTCCTCTACTCGTGTTTGCTCAGTTAGTCCATCATTGATAACTACGTCTGTACTTTCAATACAGGTGTCTGGCACTTTCAGAAGATGACGACGATTTCTTCGCAGTGTGTTACCATACTCAGTAAGTACCTCGTAGGATCTTGGTGTTGTCTCTTTGATGACCTTCGCTACAGGTCCCCATTTTCCATCGCATCTGACACGTACCGTATCCTTTTGTTCCAGTGGACATAACTGCTTGGCATTCCTGTCATAGGCTCTGCTTTGGCTGTTTATCTTTGAATAATCTCCATGTCTCTTTTGAAGCAGGTGTTCTGCTGAGGGTAGCCGTGTTCTCAGCTTCATGTTCATGAGAATTTCACCTGGAGACCGTCCACATTCAAGAGGGGATGCTCTGTAGTTTAGCAGTGCTAAATAAGGATCCTCTCCAGTCTCAGCAGCTTTCTTCAGCAGCCGCTTCACTATCTGAACTCCTTTTTCAGCCAAGCCTTGACTGGGGGTACAGTGGACTTGATGTTACATGTTTAAACCCATAAGTCTCTGCAAAGTCTCTGTAGTCCTGACTGCTGAACTGTGGTCCGTTGTCACTCACCCCAGTCACCGGAATTCCATGTCTTGCGAAAATGGCTTTAGTGTGTTTTATCACCTGCTGTGCTGTTGTATTAGACAGCATCGCCAGCTCTGGATAGTTTGACTTGTAGTCCATGATGACAAGGTAGTCCCTCCCTGCCAGATGAAATAAGTCTGTTACGACTTTTCTCCATGGTTCCTCAGGTTTACTGTGGGCCATTAGGGGTTCCTTTGGTTGCTGGTACCTGTGCCGCTGACATGTATCGCAGCGCTGCACCAGTGCTTCAATGTCCCTATTCATGTGTGGCCAATACATCAAAACTCTTGCACGTCTCTTGCATTTTTCAATGCCTAAGTGTCCCTCATGCGTGAGTTTTGCCATTTGTGAGCGCATGGAGGTAGGTATGACAATCCGTTTCCCTCTCAGGAGCACACCATGCACAACTGACAGCTCGTCTTTAAAGCTCTGATATGGATTTGTCAACCTCTGATCTCCTGGCAGGTGGATTTTGTCGATTACCGCTTGTAGCTCACGGTCGTCTGCTGTTGCTTTAGCAATCTCACTCCATTTATCCTCAGACACTGGTAGGTGTTTTTGTATGCAGTCTACATGAACCTGTACATCATGTTCCGTGTTACTTGATCCTGTATGGCTCAAAGATGCTCTGCTGAGTGCATCTGCCATTACCAGGTGCTTCCCTGGAGTGAACTCAAATGTCAAACTGTACTTCTGGAGACGGAGCATCAACCGTTGGATGCGAGGAGGAGCATCTCCTAGTGCCTTTGTTGAGATCGCAATCAGTGGTTTATGATCCGTTTCTAGTACCACTTCTCTTCCATAAATATATTCATGGAACTTTTCACATCCAAAAACTGCTCCTAATGTCTCTTTCTCTATTTGGGCATAGTTTCTTTCCGCCTCAGTCATCGTTCGTGATGCATATGCCACTGGAAACCATGCCAAGTCATGTTTTTGAAGCAGAACTGCTCCAAGTCCATCCTTTGAAGCATCAGTAGATACTTTCACTGGAAGCTCAGGATCAAAGAATTTCAGCACTGGTTCTTTAACTAGGCTGTTATTGAGCATGTCCCATTCAGTCACATGTTCATGCTCCCATTGCCACTCGGTTCCACTTTCCAGCAAACTGCGCAATGCCTTTGTGTTAGCTGACAGATTTGGAATAAATCTTCCCACATAGTTGACTAAGCCTAATGCTCGTTGCAGCTCAGTCTTTTCTTTGGGTTGTGGCATTTCTTTTATAGCTCTTATTTTTTCAGGGTCTGGCTGTATTCCTTCAGCAGACAGTCTGTCTCCCAGGTAAGTAATATCTCTCACCCCAAACTGACACTTTTGTTTATTCAGTTTCAGTCCTGTTTGTCGTGCTCGTGCCATCACCTTTCTCAGTCGCTCATCATGTTCTGTCCTTGTAGCACCCCATATGACTACATCATCCAGGAAGACTCCCACACCTTCCATCCCATCGAACATTTGTTGTATAGTCCTGTGGAAAACCTCTGGAGCTGAGGCTATTCCAAAAGGCATTCGTAGGAAGCAATGTCTACCAAAGGGAGTGTTAAATGTGCACAATGCTGCACTTTCCTCATCCAATTTAACTTGGTAGAACCCTGATGATGCATCAAGCTTGGAAAAGAATTGTGCTCCAGTCATTGCGCTTGTGATGTCTGATTTAGTTGGCAACTTAAAGTGCTCTCTTTTTATCCATTTATTCAGATCTCTTGGATCGATGCACAGTCTCAGATCACCGTTCTTTTTTTCCACAATGACGAGAGAATTCACCCAGTCAGTAGGTTCTTCTACTTTTTTCACTATCCCTTTGTCTTTCAAGGATTTCAATTCTTTTCTCAGTCTTTCTTTCAGGGCTAATGGCACTTTCCTTACTGCATGGATAACTGGTTCAGCATTTTCTTTCAGCCGTATTTTGTACTGATTAGGTAGGCAACCGATACCCTGGAATACATCCTTGTACTCTCTCACTATCTCAGTGGTAGAATCTGCACATATGTCCATCTGCTTGCTATGTGCTGCGCCCCTAGTGGTCACTAGAGCGCTATCAATGACATGAACTCTCTTTATAAGCCCAAGTCCTTCACTTGCTTTCAGTCCTAAAATCGGCTGTCTATCCTCTTCAACTAGAACAAACAGTGCGTTTATGGTGCGCCCTTCTCCTGAAAGACTCGCCCTGAAAACACCCATATATGGGATCGGCTAATCATTAAATGCCCTTAAGTCCATTTTCTTGGGTCACTTTTGGCTTAATGTTCATCTTGCTATAGTATTTTCTCGGCAGGA